>NC_079191.1:155161520-155528700 GCF_029499605.1 Hyla sarda
GGGCTGTCCCTGACAGCTCCGATAATTGCTATTTTCCAGGTGATCGGGTCACCAGAGACCCAATCAGCCCGGAATAGCAGAAAATCGCACTTCTGAATTGACATGCAATTTTCTGTGATCGCCGACATGCGATGTGCTGTGGTGCCTGCTGAATGATTTATTTCAGTCCTTAAGGACTTAAGGACTCGGGATGCAGGGCGTATGCCTATGCCCGGCGTCCTGAACGGGTTAATGTGCACAGACTGCCTGCTTAAAGGGGAACTCCGGTGGAAACAAGTGGGAAAACAAGTGTTCACAATTCAGCAGTGCCATAGAGTTAAACAGATGTAAATTACTTCTATTTAAAAATCTAAAGCCTTCCAGTACTTATCATCTGCTGTATACTACAGAGAAATTTGTGAAATTATTTCCAGTCTGACAACAGTGCTCTCTGCTGACACTTCTGTCAGTGTCAGGAACTGTCCAAATTAGAAGCAAATCCCCATAGAAAACCTCTCCTACTCTGGACAGTTCCTGACATGGACAGAGGTGTCAGCAGAGAGCACTGTTATCAGACTGGAAAGAACTTCACAAATTTCTCTGAAGTATATCTGTAGTATATAGCAACTGATAAGTACTAGAGGAGTTAAGATTTTTTTAATAAAAGTAATTTACAAATCTGTTTAATTTTATAGCACCAGTTGATTTAAAAAAAAAAATTCTACCAGAGTTCCCCTTTAAAAGAAATAAACATGTACTTATCTTTCTCAGTCCACTCTTGTCTTCCGTGTCACTGCTTCCGATGTCCGCTGCACTACACCTCCTGGTGCTGGTGGTCAAGACTTCACTGGTTACAGCAAGAAGGTAAGTCAAGGCTTATTTGGTTTAAGCAGGAGGCTTTGGTACATTTAACAAAAAAACAATAATAATATTTTTCTGCCAAAACCCATTTTGAGGGCTCAGATATTGCCTTCATATGAATGGCTTATTTTAACCCCTTCACAACAGCCCTCTGTCATTTGAAGGTGGGTGATATTGGTCCTTAGTTTGCAGCTATGCCTTTTGGCATCACTGCAGTCGAGGGGGGTTTGTGATTGTCAGTTTGTGGCTGTCATTTACTACTATGGTTCCTCAGGAGGAATCTCCAATATTGCCCCATTTAACTCCTTGATTGCCACAGTCCATGACCATAGCATGATCAAAGGGGATTCTCCTCTGTGATCAGATCACCAGTGACCCAATCAGACATGGAGGAAAGACCCCAATGCTTTCTCTTCAGAATGTCTGCTGCTAGGGCACAGTAGGTATAGCCCTAGAAGTAGGATGTGTCATAAAGACACATAGCAAAATGTATTAGCATACAGGAGTAAGCTAATAAACAAAAAAAGTTCAAACTACTTTTAAAACAATAACCCAAAATAGTCCATTAATGGGAGAAATAAATAAAAAAGTTATAATAATGAATAAAGTAAAAAATAAAATCTGGAGAAAAAAAATTATTTAGCAAAAAAACAACAACTTTTCTTTATACTACATAAAAATGGAGAGCTCACACATGAAAGCATTTGTTATCCATCTCTTTAAGACCTTTGCAGGCCAGGTTATTAAGGAGTTCCATTGAAGTTATTCACATATGATGAGCAGGGCATATGATCAGAAGGGGTTACCGTTTCAGGGATTTGCCTTACTAAATGCCATGTCTAGGGAGAAAGGGCTTAAAGGGGTACTCCACCCCTCGACATCTTATCCCCTATCCAAAGGATAGAGGATAAGATGTCTGATTGCGGGGGTCCCATCACTGGGGACCTCCACGATCTGTCCTGCAGCACGCCTGTTTTGGATCGCTCTGTGGCTGATGACGGGCAATGCAGGGGATGGAGTATTGTGACATCACGGTTCCACCCCTCATGACATCAAGCCCCGCCCCCTCAATGCAAGCCAATGTGAGGGGGCATGTCGGCCATCGGACGCCCCCTCCCATAGACTTACATTGAGAGGGTGGGGCGTGATGTCACAAGGGGGGTGGAGCCATGGTGTCACAATACTCCGTCCCCGGCATTGCCCATCATCAGCCACAGAGCAATTTTCACTCTGTGCAGAAATAATAATGCTTTCAATTTTGCACATAAAATTCCTTATGATGGCTTATTTTTTGCGCCACCAATTCTACTTTGCAGGGACATTAGTCATTTTACCCAAAAAATCCACGGCGAAACAGAATAAAAATTAATTGTGCGACAAAATTGAAGAAAAAATTAAATTTTGTAAATTTTGGGGGCTTTCGTTTCTACGCAGTGCATATTTCGGTAAAAATGACACCTTATCATTATTCTGTAGGTCCATACGGTTAAAATGATACCCTACTTGTATAGGTTTGATTTTGTCGTACTTCTGAAAAAAATCATAACCACAATCAGGAAAATGTATACGTTTAAAATCTTCATCTTCTGACCCCTATAACTGTTTAATTTTCCGTGTACGGGCCGGTACGAGGGCTCATTTTTTGCACCGTGTTCTGATGTTTTTATCGATACCATTTTTGCATTGATCGAACTTTTTGATCACTTTTTATATTTTTAATGATATAAAAAGTGACCATAAATACGGTATTTTGGACTTTAGAATTTTTTTAGCGCGTACACCATTGACCGTGCGGTTTAATTAATGATATATTTTTATAGTTCGGACATTTATGAACACGGCGATACCACATATGTTTATTTTTATTTACACAGGTTTTTTATATGGGAAAAGGGGTGTGATTCAAACTTTTATTAGGAAAGGGGTTAAATGACCTTTGCTAACTTTTTTTTTCACATTTTTTTTTGCAGTGTTATAGCTCCCATATGGGGCTATAACACTGCACACACTGATCTCTTACCCTGATCCCTGCAAAGCCATAGATTTTCATGGATCAGCAAGATAGGGGCTTGATTGCTCAAGCCTGTAGCTCAGGCTTGGAGCAATCAAATGCTGATCGGACGCGACGGAGCAAGGTAAGGGGACCTCCGTTCGCGTTCTAGCTGATCGGGACATCACGATTTTATCGCGATAGTCCCGATCAGCCCAACTGAGCTGCCGGAAAGCGTATACTTTTATTTACAGCACGGCAATCAACTTTGATCGCTGCGTCTGAAGGGTTAATAGCGCGCGGCACAACGATTGGTGCCGCGCTATTAGCCCATGGTCCCGGCTATGAATAGCAGCCGAGACCGACCCGGTGTGATGCGGGGTCACGGCGTGACCACGTTTTAAACACCGGGCCCGGGCGCAGGGCGTACAGGTACGCCCTGCGTCCTTAAGAGGTTAAATTGTTCTTGCTTGTTTTATGCAAACAGCTGAAAGCTTGTAAATTTAGCAAGTAAACTTAATCTGCAATAAGGATTGAATAATGTATATCATTATTATTATTATTATTATTATTGGGGTTGTTAAATTTAAAATCCATTTTGTTAAATGATTCTTGGAGATAAGCTATTCACAAAGGGGAAACCTATTATGATACATTTGCCAATATTTAAGCCTTGTTTGTGCAAAATGTGTAACTTCTTATTGTATTTAAACTGTGTGTGGTCCTCCTCTGCTTGTGTGCAAGCTGCATGGTGTCAGTGAGTCATGCAGTGTGCTAGTAGCTTGCACACAACCAGCAAATCCTCTGTGCCTGAAGTGTCAATCACAGAGCAAGAATCCTCCATGCAGAAAGCAGGAAGAGAAAGGAGGCTAAGCCCTAAGCTGAAAATGAAGATGTGTACATCCCTTTAAATATTAATGTTCCATATTTCAGTTATGTGCGGGTCTGAACCAGAGGACATTTGTGGGAATGGAACTGAATAGCACAGTATAGATGAGTGGGTGTTCCTGTGTAAGCAATAAAAAGATTATAACACTCATGTTTCAGAAGACAGGAATACCGGTGGATGGACCTGTGTTGCAGATGACCCGGACCATACCCGGGAGCGAAATCTAAGGTGGCGCTGGTTTTCACCAGAGCCTGCCTCAAAGTGGGATGGACTTGCAGTAGCAGGCGGCAACCAGGTCGCTACCCCTGGCACGGCTCGACCACACAGGCGGCTGAGGAGATGTGAGGCACAGGAGGGATAAGACAGCTCAAAGTCAGGATAGAAGAAGGTCAGGGCAGGCGGCACAGTAGCGTAGTCAGGAACATAGCAAATGGTCAGTAGGCAGGTGGCAAGGAAAAAGGTCAGGTCATGGAGCAAAGGATCAAATACATGGCAAGGCAATAACAGGAATGCTTTCTCTCAGGCTCAAGGCAACAAAGATCAGGCAGGGAAGTGAGGAGGATGAAGGAATTTATCAATGAGCCAAAAGGAGAATTACACTAATGAGCGCACTGGTCCTTTAAATTTTAAAGCTCCGGCGAGGTGGGGGCAGGAGAAGCACCAGGTGAGTGACAGACTGGGGCTCGCATGCGGGCGCATCCTGTGATTCGAGTCCCAGCCCCGCCCACAGCAGCAGGTAACAGGACCATGTGTTCACGACGCATAACAGTACCCCCCCTTTGGTCGCCCCCTCCTTTTACAAGTCAGTTATGTACTCAGCTTTTCCCAATTCCTGAAAAACCTCCAGTTATGTACTCAGCTTTTCCAGATTCCTGCAAATCTTACACTCATGTACCCAGCTTTTCCCGATTCCTGCAAAACCCACAGTTATGTACTCAGCTGTAGATTTTTCAGGAATTGGGAAAAGCTGAGTACATAACTGTAGGTTTTTCAGGAATCGGGAAAAGCTGAGTACATAACTATAAGTTTTGCAGGAATCGGGAAAAGATGAGTACATAACTGTAGGTTTTGCAGGAATCGGGAAAAGATGAGTACATAACTGTAGGTTTTTGAGGAATCGGGAAAAGCTGAGTACATAACTATAGGTTTTGCAGGAATCGGGAAAAGATGAGTACATAACTGTAGGTTTTGCAGGAATCGGGAAAAGATGAGTACATAGCAGTAGGTTTTTCAGGAATTGGGAAAAGCAGAGTACATAGCTGTAGGTTTTTCAGGAATCGGGAAAAGCTATGTACTCAGCTTTTCCCGATTCCTAAAAAACCTACAGCTATACACTCAGCTTTTCCCGATTCCTGAAAAACCTGCAGTTATGTACTCAGCTTTTCCAGATTCCTGCAAATTGTACACTCATGTACCCAGCTTTTCCAGATTCCTGCAAATCTTACACTCATGTACCCAGCTTTTCCAGATTCCTGCAAATCTTACACTCATGTACCCAGCTTTTCCAGATTCCTGCAAATCTTACACTCACGTACCCAGCTTTTCCAGATTCCTGCAAATCTTACACTCATATACCCAGCTTTTCCAGATTCCTGCAAATTACACTCATGTACCCAGCTTTTCCAGATTCCTGCAAATCTTACACTCAAGTACCCAGCTTTTCCCGATTCTTGCAAATCTTGCACTCATGTACCCAGCTTTTCCTAATTCCTGAAAAACCTACAGCTATGTACTCAGCTTTTCTCAATTCCTGAAAAACCTATATTTATGTACTCAGCTTTTTATGTACTCAGCTTTTCCAGATTCCTGCAAATCTTACACTCATGTACCCAGCTTTTCCAGATTCCTGCAAAACATAACGCTTGCAGTCTATACACACTCATCAGGTAATCACACAAAAAGTGAGTAAAAAACGCAATAGTGGAGGGGTCCAGTCCATGTTGTAATGCTAACAGATGATATCCATGCCGGATTTTTTACAATTCTTACCTATGTCAGGTAATTTTACCATGTGACCATTGAGTCTCTATTTTAACTGCATGTTTGACTGTTGAATTTAGTCTACATTTAAGCTCAAGAGAGAGCGAAACGCGTCAGTTTACCACAGTCCTGTGATGTCTGTTTCCTTGCTATGGCATGAATAAAAAGTGATCTTTTAGAGCATACCTGGTGCCGGACAATCCTTCCTTTTCATACGCTGTTGAAGCCGGGCGGGACCGGCGGGTCCGTGGAAGCACAGGTGTGTTGGGGATCTGCCTCCGAAGGTGAGCGGACATTGCTGCATTTGGACGTAGAATTCTAATGTGTGGAAACATCGCAAATCAGACTATGTTGGGGGATGCCGTTCTGCCGCTGCAGCTCACGGAGGGTGTGCTTTGTGGTGTACAAGTGGCTGAAGTGTATGCAAAGTTTCCTTCCCATTGTTAGGATGTCTTGCAGATGGGGGGAACACTTCGGGAACCACTTGACAACCAGATTGAACAAGTGTGCCATGCAGGGCGCATGTCTCAGGCTTCCGTGTCACAGCCCAGACAAGATGTTCTTCCCGTTGTCGGTCACCATGGTTCCCATTTCCAGTTTTTGTGGAGTAAGCCATGATTTGATTACTTTATGAATGACTTTTAGCAGTTCCTCCCCTGTGTGACTCTGTTCGCCAAGGCTAACCATGCAAGGCTAACCATGAGACTTGTCCATGCAGTAGAGGCTGAGGTCACGGTGGAGGATGAGGAGGCGGAGTCACACACTGTCACAGGACCAATGGCCTGAGAGCATGGAGGTGGAAGCGGCATGACCTGTCCAAGTTGCTGTTGTGGCTGTGCAGGATGCACATTCACCCAGTGGGCCGTAAAGGCCATGTAGTTACAACTTCACATGTCAGCGCTGCCGTGCACTTCGATACACACCGACAGGCTCAATGACTGGCCCACCTTTTGTTCCATAAAATTGTGCAGTGCTGGTACTGCCTTCTTCGCAAAGAAATGATGGCTTGGGTCTCTCCACCTCGGCTCAGCACAAGTCATCATTTCTCTGAATGGTGCAGAGTCCACCACAAAGGGAGGGACTGCAGCATCAGCAACTTGGATAGGAGCACATTCAGCTTCTGCACTGTTGGATGAGTGAGCGCATAATGTTGTCTCTTGGACATGGCTTCGCCGATGGATTGCTGGCAGAATGACTGACTCGAAGTAGGAGGAGCAGGAGCATCTGGAGTAACAGAATATGGGTATGACACACAGCTGCCACTGGGTGATGCAGCAGGCTAGACCACCACATAGAAGCCAAGGTTCACCCAGGCTGCTTTATGGTGACTGCGCGAAGCAGGTGGTCGAACCCAGGCCCGTTTGGCTCAAGACATTCCACTTCTGCCACCATGCTGACTGCCAACCATACTACCACCTTGCTGGCTCAACTGCTGGCTCAAGGGCAACCTGCAACCCTCTTCTTCTGATGATGATGAAGCCCCTTCTGCACCTGGCTCCCAAGTGCGATCGGCTTCATCATCATCGAGTTGTGTCTGAACGTCACTGATGTGCTCCTCAGGTTCCTCAAAAGTGTCTGCTTCAGGAGCCTGAACGCTCGCAACACCACCTTCCACGCCACTCTCCTCATCTCTACTTGCATGCCTAACGGAGGAATCGGCGGATGTCTCCTCCACTTCTTGGCTGGGCAGTAGGTGCTGACTGTCCTCTGGTAAATCGTCCTCACTAAATAGTGGAGCTGAACCCACAGCATAAGATACTTATGTGGGGAGGGAACAGCGTAGATCAGAGGCAATGGGAGGACAGGGACTGCTCCCTGGCCATACCAACTGAGGGTTATTTCTGAGGAATCCACCGACTGTTGACTGGGGGTGTCAGCTGTCACTTGTGATGAAGTGGATGACCGGCAGATGGGTTGCTGGTCGAAACACGGCCACTAGCTTATACAGGGAGCTCGAGCCTCTCGCTGCGACTCCTGCTGCCACTCACCCCAAGTCTGCTGCGACCTCTACCTGACAAATTTAGGCATCTGCCACTCCTCTGTGCATGTCCTGGCAATTCTCTACGTGACATACTTAGTGCGTATATGAGAGGAGTACAATACGCTCCACTACGCTTAAAACAGTATTTAGCACATAAAGAGAATACAGTTCGGTACTGCTCAGTGCATTAATCATGGGCTTACAGCAGGCAATATAGACAACCGCTGATGAGTGAAGTATGAGGTTGTACTCTGACAGATAAATAGCAAGAATCCAAATTCACAATGATAAGAAAGATAGTTGTTAACTCACCAATCTTCGTCTTCACCTAGTTACTTTATTAAAACATACTCACATACAGAGGTACGGGAGAAAGACAAAAAGCCTACCATACCCCCCCTGTTGTCCCTCTCCCGTACCTATGTATGTGAGTATGTTTTAATAAAGTAACTACGTGAAGAGGAAGATTGGTGAGTTGACGACTATCTTTCTTATCACTATGAATTTAAAACAGAATTTGTCTACAACACCAGCAAGTGTGTACTTTTGGCTGGCTTTTCACAGTATCTAGACCCTTAACCCCTTAAGGACCAGGCCATTTTACACCTTAGGACCAGAGCATTTTTTGCACATCTGACCACTGTCACTTTAAACATTAATAACTCTGGAATGCTTTTAGTTATCATTCTGATTCTGAGATTGTTTTTTCATGACATATTTTACTTTAACATAGTGGTAAAATTTTGTGGTAATTTGCATCCTTTCTTGGTGAAAAATTCCAAAATTTGATGAAAAATTTGAAAATTTTGCATTTTTCTAACTTTGAAGCTCTCTGCTTGTAAGGAAAATGGATATTCCAAATAATTTTTTTTTAAATCACATTTCCAATATGTCTACTATGTTTGCATCATAAAATTGACATGTTTTTAATTTTGGAAGACATCAGAGGGCTTCAAAGTTCAGCAGCAATTTTCCAATTTTTCACAAAATTTTCAAATTCACTATTTTTCGGGGACCAGTTCAGGTTTGAAGTGGATTTGAAGGGTCTTCATATTAGAAATACCCCACAAATGACCCCATTATAAAAACTGTACCCCCCAAAGTATTAAAAATGACATTTAGTAAGTGTTTTAACCCTTTAGGTGTTTCACAGGAATAGCAGCAAAGTGAAGGAGAAAATGCACAATCTTCATTTTTTACACTCGCATGTTCTTGTAAACCCAATTTTAAAATGTTTATAAGGGGTAAAAGGAGAAAATGTATACTTATATTTGTAGCCCAATTTCTCTCGAGTAAGGACATACCTCAAATGTAAATTGCTCGGCGGGCGCAGTAGAGGGCTCAGAAGCGAAGGAGCGACAAGGGGATTTTGGAGAGTACGTTTTTCAGAAATGGTTTTTGGGGGGCATGTTGCATTTAGGAAGCCCCTATGGTGCCAGAACAACAAAAAAAAAACACATGGCATACCATTTTGGAAACTAGACCCCTTGGGGAACGTAACAAGGAATAAAGTGAGCCTTAATACCCCACAGGTGTTTCACGACTTTTGCATATGGTAAAAAAAATTATTTTTATTTCACTAAAATGTGTGTTTCCCCCCAAATTTCACATTTTTGCAAGGGTTAGTAGCAGAAAACACCCCCCAAAATTTGTAACCCCATCTCTTCTGAGTATGGAGGTACCCCATAAGTGGGCCTGAAGTGCACTACGGGCGAACTACAATGCTCAGAAGAGAAGGAGTGATATTTGGCTTTTTGAGAGCAAATTTTGCTCGGGGGGCATGTTGCATTTAGGAAGCCCCTATGGTGCCAGAATAGCAACAAAAAACCACATGGCATACCATTTTGGAAACTAGACCCCTTGAGGAATGTAACAAGGAATAAAGTGAGCCTTAATACCCCACAGGGGTTTCACGACTTTTGCATATGTAAAACAAAAATTTTTTTTTTTCCCTAAAATGTGTGTTGCCCCCCCAAATTTCAAATTTTTGCAAGGGTTAATAGCAGAAAATACCCCCCAAAATTTGTAACCCCATCTCTTCTGAGTATGGAGGTACCCCATAAGTTGACCTGAAGTGCACTACGGGCGAACTACAATGCTCAGAAGAGGAGGAGCACCATTGAGCTTTTGGAAAGAGAATTCGTTTGGAATGGTAGTCAGGGGCCATGTGCATTTACAAAGCCCCCCGTTGTGCCAGAACAGTGGACCCCCCACATGTGACCCTATTTTGGAATCTACACCCCTCACAGAATTTAATAAGTGGTGCAGTGAGCATTTACACCCCACTGGCGTTTGACAGATCTTTGGAACAGTGGGCTGTGCAAATGGAAAATTAAATTTTTCATTTTCACGGATCACTGTTCCAAAAATCTGTCAGACACCTGAGCATAAATGCTCACTCTACCCCTTATTACATTACATGAGGGGTGTAGTTTCCAAAATGGGGTCACATGTGGGGGGGGGTCCATTGTTCTGGTACCATGGGGGCTTTGTAAACACAAGTGGCCTTCAAAAAACATTTTTTTTTTCATTTTCCCATCCAACTTTAATGAACATTTTCAAACACCTGTGGGGTGTTCAGGCTCACTATACCCCTTGTTATGTTCCGTGAGGGGTGTTGTTTCCAAAATGGGGTCACATGTGGGTATTTATTTTTTATTTTTATGTCAGAACCGCTGTAAAATCAGCCACCCCTGTGCAAATCACCAATTTAGGCCTCAAATGTACATGGTGCACTCTCACTCCTGAGCCTTGTTGTGCGTCCGCAGAACATTTTACGCCCACATATGGGGTATTTCCGTACTCAGGAGAAATTGCGTTACAAATTTTGAGGGTCTTTTTTTTCCTTTTACCTCTCGTGAAAAGAAAAAGTAAAGGACAACACCAGCATGTTAGTGTAAAAAAAAATTTTTTTTTACACTAACAGGCTGGTGTAGACCCCAACTTTTCTTTTTCATAAGGGGTAAAAGGAAAAAAGCCCACAAAATTAGTAGTGCAATTTCTCCCGAGTACGGCGATACCCCATATGTGGCCCTAAACTGTTTCCTTGAAATACGACAGGACTCTGAAGTGAGAGAGCGCCATGCGTATTTGAGGACTACATTAGGGATTGCACAGGGGTGGACATAGGGGTATTCTACGCCAGTGATTCCCAAACAGGGTGCCTCCAGCTGTTGCTAAACTCCCAGCATGCCTGGACAGTCAGTGGCTGTCCGGAAATTCTGTGAGTTGTTGTTTTGCAACAGCTGGAGGCTCCATTTTAGAAACACTGCCGTACAATACGTTTTTTATTTTTATTGGGGGGACAGTGTAAGGGGGTGTAAATGTAGTGTTCTACCCTTTATTTCGTGTTAGTGTAGTGTAGTGTTTTTAGGGTACGTTCACACTGGCAGAGGTTTACAGTGAATTTACCGCTAGGAGTTTGCGCTGCGGCAAAAAATTTGCCGCAGCTCATACTTGAAGTAGTAAACTTACTATAAACTCGCCAGTGTGAATGTACCCTGTACGTTCACATGAGGGGGGGCAAACCTCAAGCTGTTACAAAACTACAACTCCCAGCATGTACTGACAGACCGTGCATGCTGGGAGTTGTACTTTTGCAACATCTGGAGGCACACTGGTTGGAAAACCTTCGGTTAGGTTCTGTTACCTAACTCAGTATTTTTCAACCAGTGTGCCTTCAGCTGTTGCAAAATGTTCTGATCGCCGAAAGGCATGCCGGGAGATGTAGTTATGCAACAGCTGGATGTACACAACTACAACTCCAAGCATGCAGAGACAGCTGTTTGCTGTTTAGCCATGCTGGGAGTTGCAGTTTTGCAACATCTGGAGAGCTATAGTTTAGAGACCACTGCACAGTGGTCTCCAAACTGTGGACCTCCAGATGTTGCAAAACTACAACTCCCAGCATGCCCAGACAGCAAACTGCTGTGTGGGCATGCTATCAGTTGTAGTTTTGCAAGATTTGGAGGTGCACAGTATAGAGATCACTGTGCAGTGGTCTCAAACTGTAGACCTCCAGCTGTTGCAAAACTGCAACTCCCAGCATGCCTAAACAGCTCTCTGGGCATGCTGGGAGTTGTAGATTTTGCAACATCTGGAGGGTTACAGTTTAGAGACCACTATAGTGGTCTCAGACTGTAGCCCTCCAGATGTTGCTAAGTAACTCACCGGCTTCCGTCGGATCCATGGAGCTGCGTCGCCGTCCTCTTCTGCCGCCGATCGTCGCCCGCTGCCGCCACTGATCGTCGCCCGCTGCCTTCGCCGATGGGTAAGTGGATCTTCGGCGCCGGTCCCTGTCAGTTTCCCCGTCCTGTCCCGCCTATTGCGGGTGGGCAGAACGGGGAAACCAAAAGTAAACCCCTCCGCCCCCGATCTGCTATTGGTGGTCGCGTCTAGACCACCAATAGCAGAGATAGGAGGGTTGGCACCTTTGCCACCTCACTCCTGTTGCTTCAAGGGGATCGTGGGTGTCTAGGACATCCGCGATCCCCTTTATTTTCCGGGTCACCGAGTCACTATAGACCCGTATGACCCTGAATAGCCGCAAATCGCAAGTGTGAATTCACTTGCGATTTGCGGCGATCGCCGACATGGGGGGGGGTCAGCAGTCACCCCGGCCTGGTCCCCACCCGGCGGAGACCGAAATTCCCACGGGCGTACAGGTACGCTCTTGGTCCTTAAGTATCAGGGAGCAAAGGCGTACCTGTACGCCCTTGGTCCTTAAGGGGTTGAAGGGGTACTCCCGTGGAAAACTTTTTTTTTTAAATCAACTGGTGCCAGAAAGTTAAACAGATTTGTAAATCACTTCTATTAAAACATCTTAATCCTTCCAGTACTTTTTAGGGGCTGTATACTAAAGAGAAATCCAAAAAGAAATGCATTTCCTGTGATGTCCCGACCCTGTCCATATTAGGAACTGTCCAGAGAAGCATATGTTTGCTATGGGGATTTTCTCCAGTTCCTAAAATGAACAGCAGAGGTCAGCAGAGAGCACTGTGGTCAGGACATCACATGAAATGCCTTTCTTTTTGGATTTCTCTTTAGTATACAGCCCCTAAAAAGTACTGGAATGATTAAGATTTTTTAATAGAAGTGATTTACAAATCTTTTTAACTTTCAGGCACCAGTTGATTTAAAAAAAAGTTTTTCACGGAGTACCCCTTTAAGACTTTAACAGGAACAAAATGGCACACTACTTAGATGTACGTATGTGGCACGTACTTATGAGGGGAGGACAATGCGCTACAGTACGCTTAAAACAGTATTTGTCTACAACGCCAGCAGGTGTGTACTTTTGGATGGCCTTTCATAGTATCCAGGCCCTTAAGACTTTAACAGGAACAAAATAGTACACCACTTAGATGTATGTATGTGGTATGCACTTATGAGGGGAGGACAATGCGCTCCAGTATGCTTAAAACAGTATTTCTCTATAACACCATCAGGCGTGTACTTTTTGCTGGCCTTTCACAGTATCTAGGCCCTTAAGACTTTTACAGGAACAAAATGGTACACCACTTAAATCAACGTACGGGTTACACTTAATAGAGGATAATATGCTTTTAATGCTCTTCTCACCCTAACTGGCTGGCTACTATTAGCTTTTCAGTAGTTGTACACACCAGTGCTGCAGCACACAGTCTCTGTGTATTACACCCAAAATTGCACTTTCTCTCTCAATCTAACTCCCTTTCCCATCAATGCTTCTAGGCGGGATTTGGGCTTGAGGTGAATTGATGTTGTAAAAAAGCTTTTCTGTGCAACATACTGCTCTCTGTCCCTCTCTCTCTGCAATAGAACGCTGATGTGACTGGGAGGTGATTTGCTGCTGTAAAAATGCTTTTCTGTGCAACACACACTGCTGTGCTGTGTTTCTCTCTCTCTGCAATAAAAGGCTGAAGTGACTGGCCGCAAGATGGCTGCCGATTATATAGGGCGGTGACATCACAGGGGTGGCTGGCTGCTGATAGGCTGCATGCTGCATGTAATTAAGGTTCATCCTGCATACCCGCCTTCCCAGGATTCCTTGCCCCATGTCCTCACATGTGGATCCGCCATTTTAGATGCCCTGGAGCCTGGACGGCACTAAATGGAGTTTAATGAAGTGATTCACACGATTGAATTGCAGCGATATTCGCATCCGTTGCAAATCAAATTTTTCCTGAAATTCGTAACGAATTTGGATTCGTCAGATTTGATTCTCTCAATGCACACTGCAAAATTTTGCTAAATCTTCCTTAGGGCAGATATTTCAATTAGAAATTAAACTTACTTTAAGAAGCAATCAGAAAAACAGTGTGATGCCGGCTCAGATTAGAAGTGAAGCAGGGAGTAGGAACTGCCTCCAAAAATGAAATGCAAGGTTATATTGGGTAATTTGAGTATTATATCATATCCACACACATAAAATAGTCTCATATGACAAAAATGTGTTATTTGGGCAATTGCATTAAAGGAGTTCTCTAAGCTAAAACTTTTAACCCCCGCTGTGCTATACATAATAAACTTTCACTTACCTGCCTACGATCCCCCGTTGTTCCGATATCGCCGTCCCGTTCTCCAGTCCCGGTCTCTTCCTGCGGGTCGGTGACTTCACTCTGCGCTCAGCCTATCAGCGGCTGCAGAATAGCAAAAAAAAGAACAACAACATGGCATACTATTTTAGAAACTACACCCCTCACAAAACGTAACAAGGGGTACAGTGAGCCTCAGAAGTGAGACCCGGTGCAATCATTCCCTCAGCCCCTGTACTACAACCCCCATCATGGAACAGAGTCTGTATCATGATGGGGGTAGTAGTACAAACACTAAAGTAGCCTTCCTAGCCACTGGCAGACTCCTGCAGCTGGGGAACTACTACTCCCATCATGGAAACAAGTCTATTCCATGATGGGAGTAGTAGTAGTCCCGTCTGTGAGAGTCTGTAGACAGAGGTGTTGAAACGGATGTTATAAGGATGAATATGCCCGTTATTTTGACGGATGTTATTCAGCTGTTAGTACCCGGTATTTCATCCATTATTATACATAATAATGGATGTTTAATAACGGATGAATACTCATAGTGTGAAAGGAGCCAGATAAACAGATAAACTGTTTACATCACACATGTACATCTACACATTACATCTACTTACTTTTATTGGAAGCTGGCTGGGTGCATTAAATTGGAGCTGCTAGATATTCATGCCTCCTGGTGCCTGAAGACTATCCCACTCATTGTTGGCCAACAGGCGGCTAAACTGCACGTCAGCAGCAGCAGGAGGAGGCGGGGGAAGGGGTTGGTAAAGGAGCCTATCACCGCCAGCACTATGTAAATGAACTCTGTAGCGAGGCTCAATCCTGGATGCTGCTGGCTGCAAGGCTACACTGCTTCCCCCAGCTACAAACACTATAGCAGCCGCAGGGGGCCCTCTGGAGGATGGAGGCTCTGGGCAATTATCCAGATTGCTATGCCCTAATGCCAGCCCTGTATACTAACAAGGATTGTTGTTGATTTCTTTCCTCATTAACATTGTGCTAAAGGAAAACTGACAGGTGGATCACCCGCACTAACCGGAATATACAGGATTATAGTGCGTTTGACCCTCTTTCTAAAGATCCTTAATTGACCTAAATGGATCCATCCGTTCAGAAGATATGAGAAAAAATGTATTTATACTTATTTGCAGAAACTAGTAATGTTACCTGTATTAGCACTGATAAAATAGCAATAGTAATGCCCATATTACTGGTTTCTTTAAATTTGCGCAAATACATTTTTGCTCATATGTTCTGAACAGATCTGAACGGATTTGGGTGAGGTAATTATCATTATTAACAACATCATTAACAATCATGTGGGTATTCCTCCTGTCATTTTCCCTTCAACACACACTTGAATGCTCTAGACCAGTAAACTGACAAAAGTATTGCTTTAGTAGAGGTGGTCACATTTGCTGGTGGTTAATTAATCAAGGGCATTTGATTAGCAGCACCTGGCTTCTACTTACTCTCTTAATTCCTATGTAAATGGAATGTGAACTACTTAGCTGGAACTCCTTACTCCATGCTGTCCCTGACAACAATGCTCTCTCTTCCTCTTTGTAGAGAGGCTCATCTAGGGTAAGCTCTGCCTCCTCTTATTGAAGGTTCCTACAGAGTGTGTGTGTGTGTGTGTGTGTGTGTGTGTATATTAAGCATTTTACACCTCTCAGCCTTGCCTGTTATATAGGTTCACATAATGGCCTTCATGTATGAATAATTTGTGTTTGTGTTTTGAGTTTTTTCTCCTATTCCTGAATTTGGTATTTGGATGACTCGTACCTTTGGCACACTGGGCATGTGCCAAAGTGCTCCTCAATGACCAAACAAAGAGACAAGGGCATGTTTTGGGGCAAAATGTTACAAAATAGAGTAAATGCATTTCCCCAAACTTTCATTTACCACAAGTTATATGGAACACAAATGTGTCAGCATAAAAAACATTGACCCAGATTTATCAATTTTGTCAAAACAAAACAAAAAACTAGGTTTCCAAAGAGAACAGCACATATATACCAAGTTGTATAAATAGGTGCAAATTAACAAATACACATATGACATCATATGACACCAGCCACAGCCTTTGTATAGATCCCACTGGGACACTGCAGATATACCAGCCCAATGACATTCATGCACTGGAATAGGAATTATAAACAAAGGTTATCCAATTGGAACAAACCCTTTAAACACCCCTTCTAGACAGTGTTTATACTGAAGAATTCCATGAACAGCCAGCGTAGACTGAATCAGTCGGCGCTAGGACCACACAGACATTGCCGCATAGATGCCCCATAGATGCCAATGTATTCCACACAGATTCCACAGAAAGAATGAGAGCATTCTTTGGATGGCGGAAATTCCAAAGTGTGCACTGTGCAGCGGAATTCCATTGAAAGCAATGGGATTCTGCTGCACTAGAATTTCTGAACGGAATTTCCCTAGGGTGAACGTAGCCTTAAAGGGGTATGTGGTAGCCCTTGGGGGGATATAATCCAGTGGGGGTGTTGCTTCGGTATTTGAGGGGTTAATTTAACCCCTGTCACCCGTGACGCCAGGGTGAGGGTTAATACGCTGAGGTAAATCTTCGGCCTATCGCCACCCTTCCCAGAAACGATAGGTGCGTGCTTAAATGAATGAATGTTCACAATAGGGATGATCTTGAACTTGTATAAACTTTACTGAAGTACTTGCGGCACATCCAATTAACAGCAACAGTCTTAGCAACACAGTCTCTATGTAGTACGGCAGTGATTGACAGATGCCGCGGACCATTAGCTTATCCAAGAGGTTATTAGAATTAGGAGTGATGCAGAGATCCGTCCGGATTTAAGGGTCTGTTTAGGTCCGGTGATCTTGCAGACTTAAGAGGGATTGAGATAACTCACAGTTTTGTATGGATGGCCGTACTCCGCCCCTAGACATCTTATCTTATATATTCCTCCCCTAGACATAAAACAGGGGATAAGATGTCTGATCGTGCGGGGTCCCGCCGCAGGGGACCCCCGTGATCTCGGCTGCGGCACCCCTGATATTCGATGCACAAAGTGAACTTCGCTCCATTCCGAATGACTGCGATGCGGGGCAGAGGCTCGTGACATCACAGTCACGCCCACTTGTGACGTCCCTCAGTGCAAGTCTATGACATCACTAGCCTCCGACACTGCACCCGACGATCTAAACAAACGCAGGGTGCAGCAGGGAGATCGCGGGGGTCCTTTGGATAGGGGGTAAGATGTCTAGCAGTACCCCTTTAAGGTTTTAGTACTTTTGTTAAACAAAAAAAATCTAACAATTTATGATAATAAAAATTCAAAAAAAGTTAAAGATAAGTAAAGCCTCAAAGGGTTTACAAAATATTTCTGTACTATGTTTTGTTAGGTTAGAACTATTTACATGCAGTGTATCTGTTCTTTCTCTGCCACCTTCTGTCTCCAGTGGCTTTAGTTTTCATCATTTCTAAGACATATTATTGAAATCGACATCCAGTGTTTGAAAATTAAATTCACCTGTAAAGTTCTCTGTGTTTGTGTAACCTTATCCAGGCGGTTTACATGTAGATATGTTATTTCTATGGTTACATCACACCACCAAGTTTGGAGTTTCACATAGGAGAACACTGTGGTAGCGGGGTGTGAGGTGCAGGGCAGGTGTGGTTACCCTAGGGGCAGATGGCATTAACCCCTTGTATTTGTGACGCCAGGGCATGGTTTAGCTTATAACCACTCAAAGGTATACCACTGGATCCTGGGCAGGCACGGGGGCAATGAAGACACCGACGCCAAGTTACGGACAACGGTAGCTTTACTGAGGGTAGACAGTTGGTACAGTCTGTGCAGTACAGCCAGGGCCCAATGAGGTGACCAATGACATAGAGACCTTGCAGGCTTGCTGGGACTTGTAGTTGGACTGGAGAATTTAGTGCAGGCCATGCTGGGTAGACAGATAATTTGACTTGATTGACTTGTGATTGACAGGACAGTGACTTTAGATTACTTGTACTTTACTTGTGGCTGCAGGACTTGACTTGAGGCCTCCAATGCTCCACACAAACACTGAGACAGCTTGACTTCACTGGACCTCAGCACAAAGAGCTCTAAGTTCCAAGAGAGCAAGGAAAGAGAGTGAACTTTTATGAGGGAGACTAGCAGGGAGCCCATAGGTCACTCCTGTTGTCAGCTGGTCACTGGTACCTCCTTGGTAACAATCACATGGTATAACTTGTTAAAGGTACAATACACAGCATAATGCATAACATTTTGACAATGGGGGAAACACTGCAGGGGGTCCTTTGGACACAGAGGGACACTGCCTGACAGGGCAGGGAAGGTATGGGGTAACACCATCCCGTACTGGGCCACCACAACACTTTTCTGCATAATTTGGATGCAGGAATGTCTTCTAACCCTACCTGTGCATAAAAATGACATGGGCAATGCTTCCTGCTCCATCAATCAGTGGGACCTAACAACAGCTCTGCATGAAAGCAAAGGTGAAACCAAATCCGAAAATTGCAGAGAAGCAGAGAAGGAGTCAGCTAACCAAGGGATCCTGTTGAAACTCCATCTTAAGTCTAGAATTTCTGGTACGTTTTCATGTTTTGATCAGCTGACCGCCACTAAGCCTTCTGATTGGCTCTGTGGTTTACAGACTAAGTAATGATGTAACCAGAGTGTGTGGGAACCAGAATGGTGTGACAGATACCATTTTCCCCAGTCATTTACTAGACGTGAATTCTAATTCTGCAAGCTTACCTGGTTCTGCTACCGGCTATCAGGAAATTCGAACTTCTGTTCACTACACAGTATCTGGCATCACTCCTAGAGTTCCTGCTGGTTACCAGAAAAACAAACCAGAATAAAATACAAGGACACGGAAAATGACTAAAGCTAATTGAGAATCACATAATAATTTATAATCGAACAGATCATTACATCTGAAAAAAAACATAATGAAACAACATACAGAGATGGATACATTTCAATAAGAATGCAAGAATCCCTTCCAGGTATAATGCACATAAACCAAAAAAGATGAATAGAATAACTGGCTAAATATGAAATAAGCTTTAACAACATGACAACTTATATTACAGGTCATAATATGGCATGGAAAACAAACAAAAAACATATTGCACGCTGTATTGCAGTCTATATATATATATATCTCAAGTCCCCCTTCATTCTGAAGTGAAAGTAGTGAAATTTGAATTTTTTTTGCTTATTTATTAAAAAGGAAAAACTAAAATATAACATTGACATAAGTATTCAGACCCTGTAGTTAGTTGAAGAACCTTTGTCAGAAAACATTCCACCCCAGTCTCTTGGGTATGATACCACAAAGTTTGCACACATGGATTTGGGGATTTTCTGCCATTTCTCTGCAGCTCCTCTCTAGCTCTGTCAGGTTGGATGGGAGCCATCAGTGGACAGGCAATTTTTTAAAGGGGTATTCCAGGAATTTTTTTTTATTTGACTATGCTAAAGGGGCAGTAAAGTTAGTGTAGTACATAATATAATGTCTGTACCTCTGTACCTGTGTGTGACGGTTTTCTCACAATTCTGTGATTTTCACCCCACTATTTATTTTTAACAGCATACAAAATGACTGTTGTCTCAGATTTTTCCCAGCTTGCAATGCGGCAGAGACCTGACTCACTAGTCAGCTGACGACAGGGAGCCTGTCTGCTTCAATGGGTGGAGTGATTCCTTGGTGGGAGAGAGATCAATCTGCAACAGCTGGAGGCACCCTGATTGAAAACCACACTGATTTGAATGGATGCAGCTCATATATGTTCCAATGGGTGGGGTGGCTGATGTGTGGGAGGGAGGAAGATGGAATTGTGGGATTTGAGTAAAAAAAAAGAAAAGTCAGACAGGAAATAGCAGTTCACAAAAAGCTAGCCACAGTGTTAAAAGGGTTATCCACCATAAGGTGATTTTAGTACGTACCTGGCAGGCAGTAATGGATATGCTTATGAAGGATCTGCGCTTGTCTTGGGGCTCCCCGTCATCAGCTGACTAGTAAGATCAGGTCTTCGCCGCATTGCAAGCTGGGAAAAATCCGAGACAACAGTCATTTTGTATGCTGTTAAAAATAAATAGTGGGGGAAAAATCACAGAAGAATTGTGAGAAAATCGTCACACACAGGTACAGACACTATATTATTATCTACACTAACTTTACAGCCCTTGTAGCAGACACTATATTATGATCTACACTAACTTTACAGCCCCTGTTGCAGACACTATATTATGATCTACACTAACTTTACAGCCCCTGTTGCAGACACTATATTATGATCTACACTAACTTTACAGCCCCTGTTGCAGACACTATATTATGATCTACACTAACTTTACAGCCCCTGTAGCACAGTCAAATTTAAAAAAAATCCCGGAATACCCCTTTAAAGGTAATTTCACAACATAACCATTTAGCCCCAAGACAAGCGCAGATCCTTCCTAAGCATGTCAATTACTGTCTGGCAGGTACGTATTAAAATCAACTTATGGTGGATAACCCCTTTAAGGTCTCTTCAGAGATCAGGGATGGCTGGCAAATTTTAGCCTGGTGAACAAACACACAGCATTGGCCAAGAAGAGCGGGCCATCCCTAAAGGCAATCTTTCAGTCCTGTACCAGGTATTAAGCTGCAGATCCTGGCAGGCAGGTTATAGGGAGACATAATTGACAGGACCTTTATTGCTGCTGATCGCCGTTTGTTAACTATTAAAATTGTCCTACTTGCACTGACTGACATACAGGGCTCTCTGCTGGGATCCATACGCTGTATGTCAACCATGCAGGGCAGGGTGGGAGAGAAGAGAGCGGGCGTGCTGCTGTGGCTCAATGCTGCCTCTCTGACAGCTTGTAACGAAAGCTTGTAAAAGACTCTGGAGAGGGTTGAAACGTCGCTGTTGCACTTTGTTTGATGAAATAAAATTTTTCATCATGTTTTTTACTGGAGTGATGCTTTGGTTTTTCGGATTTTGTATTGAACGGGGATTTTGTGGACCTTGACCTTTAGGGTCTATTCACATGGCATAATTTCCGCTTGCGGAATTCCGCCTCAATTTAAAGCCTGCAGACTTCTATGGGATTCCGCACTCCCATTCACACTTCTGAAATTCCGCTAGCCGTGTGAATAGACCCTAACAATTGCCTGCACCCGCCTCCTAAGAATTTTACTCTATCTATCGTCTATACATCTCATATCTAAAGTATCTATCTATCGATCTATTTATCTAAATTAGGAAAAGAGCAGCACAAGTCCCAAGCAAAAAGTAAACAGGTGCACGCAGACCTTCCAGCTCTGGTGGCTGACATGTAAATACAGCAATTGAAATTTCTCTACAGCAAAAAAATGTTGTTTATTCCCTAGAACAAGAATATTTACAAGGAAAGCCTTGAGAAAGACTGGGTGAGCCAGTGGCAATGTTGCCTTGTAAGGACACTTTTTATGGGGTAAACAACACTTTTTTTCCACTACACTGGAGTGCTGTGGGTTGATTTCAACTGCTGTATCTATCTATCTATTTAGCTATTGTACATGTATATATTCATCGATCCTAAGGGTAGTGACACCAGTCACTGGAGCGAGCTCCCTGCTGTGTGTCTGCTCGTAGCAGATCTGCAGCAGGAAATCCATTGTATGAGCAGACATACAGGCCACCCATCTATCACATATCTATCTGACATGTTTAGAAGAGGTGCCTAGCGTGGGTACAGCAGTGCTCAATAGCATTAACACAGGTAAGACAATTTGCTACGCAATATTCTACTGTATACCTCTCAATAACGGACAAACAGTTACTAAATAACACCAGAATACAAGGAGCAATATTATCAACATTCATATTACTATCATACTGTTACTAACCAAATCAAGTATATTGAGACCAATATTACCAATAATACCAGTATGGGACACATAATACCGCTACAACATGACCACTATCATTACCACCATATAGAGACTGTATAATACCACCATACTGCTACTGAATTAAATCCATTATACGAAGACCAATATTCTCCCATACAGAATTTTATACAGACACTTTATATAGATATATACCAGCTTTATGCAGGCTCTTTACAGACCATATAAGTGAATCAAGAGTTGTCCTCATTACCTTTCCTTCTCCATATGGCCTGGGTCATCATGAAGACTTCTCCCCTCAATGACTAATCTCCACAGAAACTGCCAGGCAAAAATTTTAGGCTCCTCAGTCCAATACCTTTCTCACCTCTATAAAAGCTACTCCCATCAGTACTGCCCCACACAGTAATAGTGGCCATTCCCCCCCCCCCCCCCCCCCATATAGCATTAGGCCTCCTCTGTGGCTCCATATAGTAGACAGGCCTTCTCTGTTCCCCCATATAGTACTAGGCCTCTCTGTACCCTTATATTTTGTAGTAAGAAAGCCCCTGTGCCCCCATATAATAGCCAGGCGTCCTCTGTGCCCCAATATAGTATTAGATCCCCTCTGTGCCACCACATAGTAACAGGCCTCCTCTGTTCCCCCATACTGTAGTTAGGAAGCACCAATGTCCCCATATAATAGCTAGGTCTCCTCTGAGCCTATATAAAACATTAGACTGTTACCCCAAATAGTAAAAAGGTCTCCCTGTGCCACTGGTAGAATTAGGCCCCCTCTATGCCCCCATATAATACTAAGGCCTCCTTTGTGCCCTATATAGTATAATGCCCCCTTTTTCCACCCCCATATAGTAGATAAGCCTCCTCTTTGCTCTCATTAAATAGAAACTCCTCCTCTGTGTCCCCATATACTATAAGGTCCCCTCATGCTCCTATATGGTATTAGATTCACTCTGTTCCACTGTATAGCATTAGGTCTACTCTGTGCCCCTTAGTAGCATCAGGTCTCCTCTGTGCCCCTCTAATGCATTAGGCACCCTCTGTGCCCCTATTTAGCATTAGGTCTCCTTTTTGCTCAATACAGTATTAGGCTGCCAGCTGCTGGAAAAAAAATTCAGCTCACTTTTCACACTGCTCCCCTAAAGCTCCTCTAGGTATTTTGGTGCTCTGTTCCACTTTTAACCTCCAGTGCAGCCAGCGTAGAAATATACTGCCATCACCAGAATTTCACGGCTTTGTGTTGTGACACAGCATACCTTTCGACTATGTGTGTGCCTTAATGATGCACAGACAGCAAAAAGCTGCACTCACCCAGGGATCTGGGATACATATTACAGAACCCCATGTGGATCCCTCTTCCCATTCAGTCCCAATTTGCTGTGGCCCTAAATAATTATCCCCTACCCCTGGCCTAGCTTGCCCCTGCCAGAGTTATTAGAATAGGTTCAAGTTGGGGCTCTGGCTGAGCCACTCAAGGACATTCACAGAGTTGTCTCTAAGCAAATCTTGTGTTGTTTTGGCTGTGTGCTTAGGGTCGTTTTCTTGTGAGAAGATGAACCTTCAGCCCAGTCTAAGGTCCAAAGCACTCTAGATCAGGTTCCATTAAGAATATATATTTTGCTAAATTCAGCTTTCTCTCAATCCTGATCAGTCCCCTTCTCCCAGCCACTGAACCCCCCTACAGCATGATGCTGCCACCACCATGCTTCACTCTCGGAATGATATTGGCCATGTGATAAGCAGTGCCTTCAGACATGACACTTAAAAAGTTTAAAGGGGTGTTCCAGTGAAAACTATTTTTTTCATGTCAACTGTCATTTGTCAGAGGTAAAAATGTTAATTCTGAACAATTTCTAGTCAGCAACTCACAAGCCATGCAAGTCATAAAATTAGTCCTATTCGAAAATACTTTAAATCAAAGCAAAAACATCTATTATGAGAACAATATAACAATTCCATTTCAGAGATGAACCCCCCCCCCCCCCCCCCCACTCTGCTTTCCTAAGTTTTTTGTCTGTAGTCTGTACTGGGCTCATGTTGCTGCTGCACAGGATTTCCTTTCATGTTTTTACTTAATAAAAAACATTGGGGAAGATGTATCAAAACCTGTGTAGGGGAAGAGTGGGGCAGTTGTCCATAGCAACCAATCAGATTTCTTCTTTCATTTTTCATAGGCCTCTTTAAAAATGAAAGAAGCAAGCTGATTGGTTGCTATGGGGAACTGCACCACTCTTTCTCTACACATGTTTTGATAAATCTCCCCCATTATTCTTATCAAAATGAATCCAATTGTGATATGTTGATCGTTAATTGATCATTCTGATCATTATACTTGTGTTTATTTGAAATTCAGATCTGAAGTGTATCAAACACCATCATATAAGTGCAAATTCAACCCCATTATTCCCTACACATTTTTTGCGCAGTTTCCACACAGTACTGTTTGGACTTTTTTTGGCGCTCCCTGTCTTTCATCTGAATTTCACTAGGCAAAATATAGCACTTGTGTTTTGTGCACTTTCCTCTTCCACCTGTTACCTGCATTGACACTAACACTGTGCAGATCTCACCAGACGCTTTGCAAGACCATTGATCAGGTGAAGGTTTGACTAAGATCACAATGTACAAAGAAGGCAATGACTCCGCCGCTAAGTGTTACATGCAAAGGGGTTAAACGTATATGATGCCCAGTGTATCAGCAACAGATCTGCTGCCTGACAGCTATTCAAGCTCCTTTGAGACCATTTATAAAACATTAATGGGGATTAGTGTTAGACCTGGTGTAAACATAACAAACAATCTACTGAAAGTGTATACTCATATTTCCATAGGTTATGAGGTAAGCAGATCCATTAGCGAGGAGAGTTACTGGAAGGTATTGTCTACTTAATTACTATTTGGACTGGAAAGAAGAACACACACGTTCATGTCTATTTTATAAGCCTATGTTTCCAAGCAGATAATTCAACCTCATGTTTCTAATTAACATAGGACATAGAAAGATTTTATTAAGTTCTAAGTTACATTGTCAGTTTAACCCTTTCTCTGTTATGTTTAAAATGTATATAAAACCCCCTACCCACCATTTTATATGAGTGAATGCATGTAAGTGTAAGGCTCTGTTCATACCTCCATTTTGTGCAGTGTGTGATATAGAAACCTTTTGTATGATTGCTTATGTTTAATGAAACAATGTAAAGGCATACATTATTGCCCTATTTATATCATGTTTCAGGTCTCTGCTACCAGATACATCAGGTATCCCAACCAACTGTATGTCACCAGCCAACTACATACTTATGGGCTTTAAAGGGGTACTCCACTGGCCAGCGTTCAGAACTAAATGTTCCGAACGCTGTTTTTGCACTGCGGTGGTCATCCACACCCCTGTGATGTCACGGCCACGCCCCCTAAATGCAAGTCTATGGAAGGGGTGGCCAACCCATAGACTTGCATTGAGGGGGCGTGGGCGTGAGGTCACGAGGGGCGTGGCCGACCATCGCAGCACAAAATCAGCTTTCGGAATGCTGGCCAGTGGAGTACCCTGTATGTACCAAACATGGTCTACTAGTTTACTATATGCAGGTATATGTTTTAATTACAGGACATAAAAGTGTCGTACATTATGCTTTTTGTGTCTGCAAAAAACCCCAAAAAACTGCGGTAACAAAAAAAAACATAGTTAATAGTAGACTACATTTGGTGTATGAAGCCTATAGGGGATGCAATGGGCACTTTATGGTATACAGTAACCCCCAGACCTACGATGGCCCTGACATATGATGAAATCGACATACGATGGTCTCTCAGAGGCCATCGCATGTCGATGTCAGCATCGACATACGATGCTTTTATATGTCGGGGCCATCGCATTAACTGCTATCCGACAGTGCAAAATGCTTAAGCTGCTGTCGGATAGCAGTGTAATGTGCCCCAGCAGGTTCGCTTACCTATTCCCGATGCTCCGGGTCCACTTCGCGATCCTCCGGTGTCTTGCGCATCTTCTCCAGGGTCCGGGCCTTGCTTTCCAGCGTCGTTATTACGTCACTGTAATAACTTATGTGTATACAATATAAGTGATTACAGTTACATTTTGGGACTCACAATTACGTCTTTTCTGATCAGCGGCGTCCTCTTTCCTTTTCTTCTCCGTCCAGATAAGACCGCCATGTGGATCTCTTACATCTGCAGGAAGAACATGTCAGACTCTGAATTTTTTCAGTGCCCTCCCCTCCTCTACACAATCTTCCGATCTATAGGCCCACAAACTGTAATAATGCCCTCCTTGGTATCCTGCACAGTAAAGGGCAGGTAGGTAGGTAACCAGGTAACCCCCTCTTTCCCATAGGTATATGCAGAGTTACACCCCCTCTTTCCCATAGGTATATACAGAGTTACACCCCCCACTCTTTCCCATAGGTATATGCAGAGCTGCACCCCCACCCCCTATTTCCCATAGGTATATGGAGAGCTACCCCCTCTTTCCCATAAGTATATGCAGAGTTACACTCCCCCCCCTCTTTCCCATAGGTATATGCAGAGCTACAACCCCCATCTTTCCCATAGGTATATGCAGGGTTACCCCCCCCCCTCTTTCCATAGGTATATGCAGAGCTACACCCCCCTCTTTCCCATATGTATATGCGGAACTACACCCCCCTTCCCCATAGGTATATGCAGAGCTACACCCCCCTTCCCAATAGGTATATGCAGAGCTACACCCCCCCTCTTCCCATAGGTATATGCAGAGCTACACCCCCCCTCTTTCCATAGGTATATGCTGAGCTAAACCCCCCCCCTCTTCCCCATAGGTATATGCAGGGCTACACCCCCCCTCCCTCCCTTTCCAATAGCTATATGCAGAGCACCCCCCTCTCCCTTCCTTTCCCATAGGTATATGCAAAGCACCCCCCCTCTTCCTCCCTTTCCATAGGTATATGCAGAGACGCCCCCCTCTCCCTCCCTTTCCCATAGGTATATGCAGAGCACCCCATCTCCCTCCCTTTCCCATAGGTACATGCAGAGCACCCCCCTCCCCCTCCCTTTCCCATAGGTATATGCAGAGCACCCCCCCTCTCCCTCCTTTCCCATAGGTATATGCAGAGCACCCCCCCTCTCCTTCCCTTTCCCATAGGTATATGCAGAGCACCCCCCTTCCTCCCTTTCCCATAGGTATATGCAGAACACCCCCCTTCTCCCTCCCTTTCCCATAGGTATATGCAGAGCACCCCTCATCTCCCTCCCTTTCCCATAGGTATATGCAGAGCACCCCCTCTCCCTCCCTTTCCCATAGGTATATGCAGAGCACCCCCCCCTCTCCTTCCCTTTCCCATAGGTATATGCAGAGCACCCCCCTTCCTCCCTTTCCCATAGGTATATGCAGAGCACCCCCCTCTCCCTCCCTTTCCCATAGGTATATGCAGAGCACACACCCCCTCTCCCTCCCTTTCCCATAGGTATATGCAGAGCACCCCCCTCCCTCCCTTTCCCATAGGTATATGCAGAGCCCCCCCTCTCCCTCCCTTTCCCATAGGTATATGCAGAGCACCCCCCCCTCTCCCTCCCTTTCCCATAGGTATATGCAGAGCACCCCCCTTCTCCCTCTCTTTCCCATAGGTATATGCAGAGCACCCCCCTCTCCCTCCCTTTCCCATAGGTATATGCAGAGCACCCCCTCTCCCTCCCTTTCCCATAAGTATATGCAGAGCACCCCCCCCCCTCTCCCTCCCTTTCCCATAGGTATATGCAGAGCACCCCTCATCTCCCTCCCTTTCCCATAGGTATATGCAGAGCACCCCCTCTCCCTCCCTTTCCCATAGGTATATGCAGAGCACCCCCCTCTCCCTCCCTTTCCCATAGGTATATGCAGAGCACACACCCCCTCTACCTCCCTTTCCCATAGGTATATGCAGAGCACCCCCTTTCCCTTCCTTTCCCATATGTATATGCAGAGCACCCCCCTCTCCCTCCCTTTCCCATAGGTATATGCAGAGCACCCCCTCTCCCTCCCTTTCCCATAGGTATATGCAGAGCACCCCCCTCTCCCTCCCTTTCCCATAGGTATATGCAGAGCACACACCCCCTCTACCTCCCTTTCCCATAGGTATATGCAGAGCACCCCCCTTTCCCTTCCTTTCCCATATGTATATGCAGAGCACCCCCCTCTCCCTCCCTTTCCCATAGGTATATGCAGAGCACCCCCCCTCTCCCTCCCTTTCCCATAGATATATGCAGAGCACCCCCCCCCCTCTATCCCTTTCCCATAGGTATATGCAGAGCACTCCCCCTCTCCCTCCCTTTCCCATAGGTATATGCAGAGCACCCCAGAGCACCCCCCCTCTCCCTCCCTTTCCCATAGGTATATGCAGAGCACCCCCCCTCTCCCTCCCTTTCCCATAGGTATATGCAGAGCACACACACCCTCTACCTCCCTTTCCCATAGGTATATGCAGAGCACCCCCCTTTCCCTTCCTTTCCCATATGTATATGCAGAGCACCCCCCTCTCCCTCCCTTTCCCATAGGTATATGCAGAGCACCCCCTCTCCCTCCCTTTCCCATAGGTATATGCAGAGCACCCCCCTCTCCCTCCCTTTCCCATAGGTATATGCAGAGCACACACACCCTCTACCTCCCTTTCCCATAGGTATATGCAGAGCACCCCCTTTCCCTTCCTTTCCCATATGTATATGCAGAGCACCCCCTCTCCCTCCCTTTCCCATAGGTATATGCAGAGCACCCCCCCCTCTCCCTCCCTTTCCCATAGATATATGCAGAGCACCCCCCCTCTCTATCCCTTTCCCATAGGTATATGCAGAGCACTCCCCCTCTCCCTCCCTTTCCAATAGGTATATGCAGAGCACCCCCCCCTCTCCCTCCCTTTCCCATAGGTATATGCAGAGCACCCCCCTCTCCCTCCCTTTCCCATAGGTATATGCAGAGCACCCCCCCTTCCCTGTAGGTATAGGCAGGGTTAAAAAAATAAAAAATAAAGAATGCTCACCTGATATCCCACGCAGCGGTCTCCTCAGCTGCAGGGCCCGCGTCTTCTCCCCTCCACAGTACAGGCGCCGATGAGTGACGTCATCGGCGCTTGTACTGCATGCTGCGTGGGGGCGGAGGTCACGTCTCCTCTGTGTAGCTGCAGATGCGGCTCACACAGAGGGGATACCTTCTCCTGCATGTGCGTGTATCGCGCATACAGGAGAATGTAGCGCTGTCTGCTGGGGATCTGGGATGAGTTTTCCAGATCCTCAGTAGTTGTGGCGGCGGGTCAGTCCACCCCTGGCCCCCCCTTGTGAGTGGCACCCGAATTTGAACAGGGATCAGTTGTGCCCTGACTGGGACTATGTGGACAGATTCAAGTGTGCATGAACACTGATGTTCTATTAGAATAATCTCCGAAATCAGTAGATAGTTATAATAATAAATCTGTTGGGTTTTGTAGAATTGTTTAGTTTCTTCTTGTCAAATGTTTGCAATTTCCTAAATTTGTGGTGCACAACTGTTGGGATGGACATAATAAATGTGGCCCATTAAGTGTTTTTGACCATTGACTTGCTCATGGCCTGCAAAATCCTCACTAATTATAACTGTTCCCTAAAAAGACATAAGGCTCCAACAATGAAGATGGTTTTATTAGTTGAATCATGACTTTTGGGAAATGTTATATTATTGAGCTGAGACCCAGGTGAGTCTTAGAGTGCGTTCACACGGCCGTTTGCCCCCATTCCGTTTAAAAAAAATGGATTTAAAAAAACGGATAGAAACAGCTGATCAAACGGGTATCCATTTTGAACCGTTTTTTTAATCCTTTTTTATCCTTTTTTTTTTTAAGTATGAAAAATCAGCCATCTACAGACTCCCGCAGCCAGTACTACTACTACTCCCATCATGGAACAGACTTGTTTCCATGGTGGGAGTAGTAATTCCTGGCTGCAGGAGTCTGCCGGCGGCTGGGGAGGCTAGATTAGTGCTTGTACCACTACCCCCATCATGGAACAGACTCTGTTCCATGATGGGGGTTGTAGTACAGGGGCTGAGGGATTGATTGCACCGGGTCTTACTTTTGAGACCCGATCCGATCATAAGTTATTAAGCAGGGGAGAGGGCGGCAAGCTCCGCAACCCTGCGATGTACACAATGTATTTTATTTTCATTTTTAAATTCCCTGCGGGGAGCTCTGAATGGCCGGTACTGAGGAGCCAATCCGGGCTCCCTGCGGGGATTTCAAAATTGACAATGTATATTAAAAGCGTTGAGGGGGGCAAGATATATAGCACCATATATCTAGCCCTCCAGCGCATTTATAAAGATATAACCCCCGGCAGTGCAAAAATATATACCCCCGCAGTACAGAATTGCTCTGGGGGACAGATATATACTATATATCTGGCCCCCACAGCACTTCTGTATAATTTGCCCCGTCAGCGCTATGCATTAATAGAATTCTATCAGCAGCATCGTGCCGGCGGCAGCTGGTGCGATGCTCTGCGCATAAAATGCTTTTCACAGATAGCGCTGCATTAATGACAAATGCGCCAGCAGGGGTTCACATAAATGCGCCGGCGGGGGATATATATTGATAATTGCATTGGCGGGGGGTATATAATTATAAATGCGCCTGCGGGGGTTACATTATAAATGCAACCCCCGCAAAATATATACAGGGGTATATATTTTTTGCTTACGGGGGTTATATCTTTATAAATGCGCTGGGGGCTAGATATATAGCGCTATATATCTTGCCCCCTACAGCGCTTTTAATATACATTGTCCATTTAAAAATCCCTGCAGTGAGCCCTGATTGGCTCCTCAGTACCGGCCATTCAGAGCTCCCCGTGGGTAATTTTAAAATAAAAGTAAAATACATCAGTGATCGCAGGGATGCGGACCATGCAGCCCGCTCCCCTGCTTAATAACTTCTGATTGGATTGGGTCTCAGAAGTGAGACCTGGTGCGATCAATCCCTCAGCCCCTGTACTACAACCCCCATCATGGAACAGAGTCTGTTCCATGATGGGGGTTATAGTACAAGCACTAATGTATCCTCCCCAGCCACCAACCGCAACCGGGGAATTACTACTCCCATCATGGAACAGATTTGTTTCCATGATGAGAGTAGTAGTCCCACAACACTGTAGGTGTCTGCTGATGTCACCTCTTCTGAGCATGCTCAGATGTAATCACGGATATTTTAAACCCCGGTGCAAATGGATGACATTAAAGGTTCATCCGTTTGCCATAGACTTCAATGTTAAAATTATGATATCCATGTTTTCTTCAGTTTTTTTCACCGGAGAAAAAATACTGCATGTGCCGTTTTTTTCTTCCATGAAAAAAATGGAAATGAGTGCAGACAGGTGAACACGGATGTAAACGGATTCTAAAAAAATCACATTGACATGAATGGGATTTTTTTTAAACCGTATTTAATCCGTTTACAGTCTGCAAAAACGGAACTGAAACAGGGATAAAAAAAAAACGGGGACAGACAGCCGTTTGAACAAGCCCTTACTTTAAAGGGGTATTCCAGTGGAATGTTTTTTTTTCATTTCAACTGTTTCCTGAAAGTTAAACAGATTTGTAAAATACTTCTATTAAAAAGTCTTACACCTTCCAGTACTTATCAGCTGCTGTATACTACAGAGGAGGTTGAGTTATTTCTGTCTGACCACAGTGCTCTCTGCTGACACCTCTGTCCATGTCAGGAACTGTCCAGAGTACAACCAAATCCCCATAGCAAACTTCTCCTGATCCAGACAGTTACTGACATGGACAGCAGGGAGCACTGTGGTAAGACAGAAAAGAACTATACAATTTACTCTAGAGAATACAGCAGCTAATAACTACTGGAAGGATTAAGATTTTTTAAATAGAAGTAATTTACAAATCTGTTAAACTGTCTGGCACCAGCTGATTAAAAAAAATATGATTTCCACCAGAGGTCCCCTTTAATCGACCGCTTTAAAAGGTAAAAAAAAATAAAATATGTTCGCACACTGCAGTTTTATCAAAACAGCAAAATAGGAAATAAAAAAAAAATAAAAAAATAAAAAAGACCCTCTTAATTTTTTGCTCACATTTCCCACATTTTGCATTTGATGAATATAGACTTAATCATTGTTAAGATAAGAATCATTTTGGTACCAGATTAATGGACAATTCCTTCAACTAGATAAATAACTAAATAACCAAATAAAATATTTAACACGTCCTCCAAAGGTACATAAAGGCTGCTCTTCTACTTATGGATGTTGTAGGTGAGCATGATTTCATTTTTACAACACTTAAGAAAGTCCATTGCAGGCAAACTAATCCAATATGTATAAAATCATTCATCTTTTATTTTCTTCATGGTAATATTTTCAAGCCTACACCATTCAGCCAACAGCTGCAAGTGCTAAAGTCATGCAGGTGGACATTAAATCATTTTTAGCCATGTAAGAATTAAAGAAACAGCTGTACCAATCACTTGACAAGGGCTCAAAAAGATCTAAACCTGTTAGCATTCTCACTCTGGGCCTGCTCCGCAAAGTCATTCCCTAGATTGGCTGTAAATACGGCCATATACTTACATATCACAAACCGCTTTCACATTAATACAGGTGTGATGGTAAATCTATTTGGTTTGCAAATCACCTTAAAGATCTCGAACAGTTGTTTAATTTCCATATATTTTGTTATAGACAAAAAGAATCTGTCCAAAGACTTATGCTGTACTTACACACTTTAATCCTTATAACAATAGAAGCTCCTGAATGAAACCACTAGGTGGATTCTCTGTGTTATCTATTGTTTCTTGTGATGATAAGTAGACAGAAAATACTCTTTTAACCAATCAATGTGACTAGAATGAAAGAGTATTGGAATACTGTTGTAATGGAGAAGTCTGCTTCGTCTGCAATAATGGTTGGTAAGTGGGACATTTAAAAGTAACATGCACATGTATTAAAGTGGTACTCCACCCCTAGACATCTTTTCCTTTGGATAGGGGATAAGATGTCTGATCGCGGGGGACCTGCAGCTGGGGCCCCCACGATCTCTGTTCCCCTACAATCTCATTTAGAGCACTGGGTGCGGGTGTCGGGGGTCGTGACATTACGGCCACGCCCCTCGTGATGTCCCACCATGCCCCCTCAATGCAAGTCTATGGGAGGGGGCGTGGCTTCCACCACGCCCCCTCCCATAGACTTGCATTGAGGGAATGTGGCGTGATGTCATGAGGGGCGTGGCCATGACGTCACGACCCCCGATGCCCATTCCAAGCGTTCGGAACAAAATGTTCCGAACGCTGGGGCAGCGGAATATCCCTTTAAGGGAGCTAAAGTTTCCCAGCAGAACATTGCCCACAGTATCACACTGCCTTTGTTAGCCTGCCTTCTTCCCATAGTGCATTCTAGTGCCACCTCTTCTACAAGTAAGAAACTCACAAGCACAAGGCTGTCCATATCATGTAAAAGAAAATGTGATTCATTAGAACAGGCCACCTTCCTCAATCGCTCCATGGTCCAGTTTTGATGCTCATATTTCTGTAGCTACACAGAACATCTTGCTCCAAGCTGTAATACACTATGGCCCAGATAGACAAAAACTGGTCTGATTTGTTTATAACAACCAATCATAGCTCAGCTTTCATAACTTAACATGCTCTGGTGAAATAAGAGGTGAGCTGTGATTGGTTGCTATGGCAAATCAAATCAGTTTTTGTCTCAGACAGAGAGTCCTCTGTGGCACTGGACCAGGCACATTAGATTTCACTCACCATGCAGTCTAATACTACTGAAGAGGCTAAGGCACCCATTACCCTGTGGCCAGTTGAAACAGTAACTCCCGTAGAAAGTGTAAAGAGTGGTGGCCACTTGGTGATCCATTTATAACAAAGATTGCGGGTTATGAGTCGGGCCTCCTTTGGACTTATGGATCTGATCCTGTGGATAGGGGATAACTATTTTTTTCATTATCTCAGAATACCCTTCAATGTAAGGCATTGAAGGGTATTCTGAGATAAAATTAAAAAAAAATGTTGCATTTCCTTTTTTCTCCAGGCCCTACATTGCATTTGTACTTTGTAATGACACCATAAATTTTATAACAAAATCCACGACAAAAAATTAAGGTGATTCACCATGTGGTTTCACTAACATATTTTATTAGTTGTGACATTTACACATGCAGCGATACCACATATGTTAATGTTTCTTTTCATGTATGTTATTTTATTTGAAAGATAGGAAAAAAGGGGTGGTTTCAAATGTATTGGGGTTTTATTTTTTATGTTTATTACACTATTTTAGTTCACGTAGGGGACTATTTCATCCAATCATTTGATTTAATTCACTGTTCAATGCCATGCCATAGGCATAGTATTGATCAGGGTGATCGGTGGTCTACTTTTTTTTTAAATTAAAATACATTAGTATTATACAGTCACAATAAGTATATTCATTACAACACATTGCACCTTTTCTTCCCTCTTTTCTCCCCCCCCCATAAAATTTATATATATATATATATATATATATATATAATATATATATATAATTTAAAAAAAAGCATAAAACAAAAATTCTCCAATCTTCTACTTCAATACCGTATTGATTACTTTGTATAATCTATTTTTACCATTTCTAGCATTCCCTCTTACTAAGAGGATGCGAATCAATCCATTTTTTAACAATCATAAATCTAGCACAGAATAGCATTCTATGTAATTGTTTCCTTTTTTCTCTGCTTAATTCTGTCGCCAGTTTATCCCCCAGTATTCCTACTGAGGGAGAGAGGGCAAGTGTCATCTCCAATAGTTTTCGTATTTTATCATATACCTTGAACCAAAATTCCTGAATTCTATCACACATCCACAACATGTGTGGAAAACCCGCTCCTTCTCTATCGCATTTAGGGCAGTTACTATTTGTTTTCTTTCCTATTTTACACACAAAAGATGAGGTATAATATAATGTATACACTATATTAAATTGGACTATTTTATGGTTATTATTTTGCGGGATCTGGATACTCTTTTTATATACCCTTCCACTGATTCTCCTCTATTATTCCCAAATCCTCCCTCCATGCTCGAGTGCTACCGTGTTTCAAATTTGGTTTCAGTGTATTAATCAGTGTTGAATAGACACTAGACATTATTTTCCTATTTACTCTACTTTCTATAATTTTCTTAATAAATTCTGGTGCATCATTAATCACATGTCCCTTCTCCACTGTATTCCTAACTGTGCCTTCCATCCTTATATATTCAAACAAGGTTCCCATCCCAATTTCCCTTTTATCTTTTATTTTCCCCTATTCTATAAATTTACCTTTCTTCCAAACATCCTTTACCAGAATAAACCCTAACTCCTGAAGCGTTTTCATCTCTACCTTCCTCAAAACATTTGTGAAATATGTGTTTTCCCAAAGTGGTGCTATATCTAACATACCTACTATTCCCAATTCCTTTTTTAAATAAATCCCAGGATTTAATTAAACTCTAAACTATTATGTTACCTTTCGATTTTCCCTCTTTCAACTGCCCAAATTCTAATAACTGATAAATGTTGTTATAATTTCCATTTGAATTTTTAATCAGATATTCAAAAATATCAAATAATTTCCACTCTCTAATAAAGTATACTTGAGCTACCAAAAAGTACTTCATAATATGTGGAAACGCCAGTCCTCCTCTATCTCTGGGAAGGCACCAATATTCTATCTTTTATGCAAGTCCTTTTCCTGCCCCATATAAGTGAATTAAAAACTGCTATTATTTTTCTAAACAAATGTTTCTTGCACCATATAGGTGCTGCTCCAAACACGTACAGGAGCTTAGGAAGAAGGATCGTTTTAATCAACGCAATCTTATTTGCCCTTGAAATGTTTAATTCCCCCCATACTTTCGTTTTCATCTCCAGTTTTTCAATCAGGAGTTTAGTATTCCATTTATGATATTCATTCACTTTCCCTGATATCTGTATTCCTAAATAACCTAGCTGTTCATCTCTTCCCAGAATTTTAACCTTTAAGTCCGGGACCGCCTCTTCTGTTCCTAAAGGCAACATAGTAGATTTTAACCAATTTATTTCTAACCCCGAGTACCCTCCATTTTCTCCTGTAAGTTCCATTACTCTAGGTATTGACACTATTGGATTTTCCAAAAAGAGCAATATATCATCCACGCATAATGACAGTTTGTCCTCCTTCCCCCTCGCTCCAAACCCACTTATTCTATCCTCCCCCTAATCATTATTGCGGCTCCATGACCATGGCAAAGAGCAGGGGGAGAGGGGGCAGCCCTGTCTAGTTTTCCTAGTAAGGGAAAAGGTCTTAGATAACCTTAATTTACAAAAATCCTTGCTACTGGGTTATTATAATAGTTTAACCATATCCACAAACCTATCCCCTAAACCAAATTTTTGCATTACCCCCCATACAAACTCCCACTCCACCCTGTCAAACGCCTTAATTGTGTCTAAAGACAGGATGGAGTGGGAGGCCCCTCATTCTCATTACCCAGTTGAATATTAGACAGAACCCTATGAAAATTATGTTTAGCCATCCTCCCCAGAATAAAGCCACACTGATCTTCTCCAATTAAGCCCGTTATCACCTCTTTTAGCCTATTGGCCATTACTTTTATTATGATCTTAACATCGTTATTTAACAATGATATGGGTCTGTATGACCCCCATATCTTCTTTCTCTTTGTTCGGCTTAAATAATAAAATGATTGTGGCTTCACACATTTATCAATGATATAGAGGATGGTATTAACAGCTCTGTTTCTATCTTTGCAGATGACACCAAGCTTTGTAGCACAGTACAGTCTATAGAGGATGTGCATAAGTTACAAGATGACTTGGATAGACTAAGTGTCTGGGCATCCACTTGGCAAATGAGGTTCAATGTGGATAAATGTAAAGTTATGCATCTGGGTACTAATAACCTGCATGCGTCGTATGTCTTAGGGGGGATTAAACTGGCAGAGTCACTGGTAGAGAAGGATCTGGGTGTACTTGTAGATCACAGACTACAAAATAGCATGCAATGTCAGGCTGCTGCTTCCAAAGCCGGCAGGATATTGTCATGTATAAAAAGAGGCATGGACTCGAGGGGCAGGGACATAATACTCCCCCTTTATAAAGCATTGGTACGGCCTCACCTGGAATATGCTGTTCAGTTTTGGTCGCCTGTTCATAAAAGGGACACTGCGGAGTTGGAAAGGGTGCAGAGACGCGCGACTAAACTAATATGGGGCATGGAACATCTTAGCTATGAGGAGCGATTAAAGGAGTTACAATTGTTTAGTCTTGAGAAGAGACGTTTAAGGGGGGATATGATAAACGTATATAAGTATATAAATGGCCCATACAAAAAATATGGAGAAAAACTGTTCCAGGTTAAACCCCCCCAAAGGACGAGGGGGCACTCCCTCCGTCTGGAGAAGAAAAGGTTTAGTCTAAAGGGGCGGCACGCCTTCTTTACCGTGAGGACTGTGAATTTATGGAACGGTCTACCTCAGGAACTGGTCACAGCAGGAACAATTAACAGCTTTAAAGCAGGGTTAGATACATTCCTGGAACAAAATAACATTAATGCTTATGCAGAATTATAAAACTACATCCCTTTCCCTTATCCCCTTACATCCTTCCCTTCAATCCCCTGGTTGGACTTGATGGACGTATGTCTTTTTTTCAACCATACTAACTATGTAACATTGATCCAGTGAGTTGGCCCTTTTCCAGTCCTGTATTAAAAATTCGTATCAAAGCTGGAATGAGAATCCCCCCCTAGGCGACATGTTACCCTTTATTGATCTTAATGTTAACTCCAGTTCCCTTTCCGTTAACAGGTCTTCCATTTTTTCTCTCTTTTCATTATCTATCTTGGGAAAATCAATATAATCCAAATATTTTTCTAGTTCTTCCTTACTCTTATTAAATTCTGATCTATACAGCCCTGCATAGTATTCCTCAAATTTTCCCAATATTTTACCTCTTTCTGTACACCATTGTCCCTTTTCTCTTTTATAGCACTTACATTTTGCTTAACTTTTTGGTTTTGGGCTATCGCGATCAAATATTTATTAGGCTTCCCTGCCTATACAAATCTCTGTTGTCCCATAAATAAATATTTATTTCTGTTTTTCCCAATATATATTAATTTAACTCGTCCTGTGTTTCCTGACAGTTCTTCCTGTTCTCTTCAGAGGGATCCTCTACAGTTTTATTTCCCCCTTTGTTTTTTAAACTCTTTCTTCTTATAAATAATTTCTCTCATTATTTGCCCTCTCAGGAAGGCTTTACTCTACTTATACAGGCTACTGAGGCTACCTGTAGTCTTGAAGGGACAATCGTACAGCAAGGAGTTAAGGATTAGTAAGTCATAGTTTCATATTGTTTGTAGGTGCTATTTGAGTCGTTTGTTAAAAGTTTAAGTTATTTTCCTTTTAAGAAAAACATTTTAAACTTGTAAGAAGTCAAAAATGGATCACAAATAAAAAAAAATAAAGACAAAATAAATTTTAAAAATTTTAAGCGAGAAAAAAAAATTATTATTTATTGCCGAGTGAATAGATATTGACGGTACAAATGAGCCCAATAGTAGCCCATCAGTTGTTGGTGCTTTTATACAGTACATTACCATCAATGAACACTTTTAGTTGAATGTGCAAGCACAACACACAAACATATGCTAGTGTTAAGTAGTACGTTGATTTCCGTTGAAATGGAGTGGACCCCCACTAGGCTTATGACATAGAGCAAAATTATACCCTGCTTTATGCTGCCTGACAGCTGCTTTGACTTATAGATTCACTAAACAAACACGCAAAGCTATGCAGGTGAAATGCTTAGTAGTTCTCCATAGAAGCAAAGTGTTTATGTCATAGAGAGGCATCTGTACGCATGATTGGCTATGCACTATTGTTTGAGCAATAGAAAGCAAACAAATGTATTAACTCTGTGGGGAGCTAAAATGAAATCATCGTTACACTGGGGAATGATATGAGGTGATCATATGATTTTCATAAGGCAAATACTTAGTGATAAATAATTTATCGGTTATTTCATGTTAGGTGGGCTGTGTATTGTACAGTATTAATTGCTTTTTTTTTTTCTTACTAGATTTTGATCTAGATCATTGAAGCTAGGTGTAAGAACCTGTTAATTTAAATCTGCTGTTCTGGGTACTGAAAACCGCTGAAGGTGAATTATTAAAGGGAATCTGACAGCAGGGTCACCACCAGCACTAAACTGAAAATAGGGGTAGATAGTGTGGGTGACCCTCTTTCTAATGCTTCTGACTGGGCAAAAATCAATTCAGCTGTTCAGAAGATATTCATCTCGTTGCTAATATGTTAATTCCTTCTTCTCCACAATGGGGGTGGGCTGCCCCATCTGGCTGATAACCCCGCCCCCTTCAACGGATAACTTCCCCCTTCATGGATGTGCTGAGGAAGAGAGAATAAATGTCTGAAGGAGGCGGGGTTATCGGTGAGGGTGAGGGTAACACCCGGACAAGTGGTAGAAAGGGTTGCTCATACAGAAGCAGCCAGTTCCATTGCGCAGAACAAGGAATTTACATACTGTATAAGCAACAAGATGAATATCTCCTGAATGGCTTCACCGATTTTTGCCAAGTACGAAACAAGGACACCTGCACTATCTACCTGTATATTCAGGTTAGTATGGATGAGATTCCCTTTAAATGGGTTGTGTGGGATGATATGCATTCGAATGGGGTGGAACTGCAATACTAGACACCCCTCGGATGGACATGAAAGGTGCTGTTTGAGAAAGGAAATGGCATTTTTGTTTAGCAAATCTCATCCAAACTGTTTAACCCCAACATGATGATGTTTAGGTATGTCATGTGTTGGGTGCAAAAGTGTAATGTGAATCCTATAGAGAATCCAAAAGTACCCTTGTTTTACCATATACCCTTTTAAAATAATTCCCATAAGCTTTATGTAAAAAATTCCACACACTTTAAAAATTCTGACCACCAGCCATGTATTTTGAAATACACTACTATTGCTTGATCAAGAGGATAACATTCCTCATTAGTAGTTTTATCTATTATATTGCACTGAATGAGTGTGTCTCCAGTACACACTCTGTACTCATATCCAAACTATAAAAATAAAGGTTTGTTTATCCTGCATGGTAAATGTTGTAAATGGAAAAATACTCAATGCCGTAGTTCATTTTTTTTTTTTTTTAGCCCCCTCACATCCCACAAAACTTGGAATAAAAAGTGATGCAATAGTCCTATCTACTGCAAAATGCTATAAAAACTACAACTCAATTAGCCCTTACACAACTCTGCAGACAAAAAAAAAATTCAGAATATGGCCAAACAATGCAATAAAAAAAATGGCAAAACACATGATAAACTCACAACATACATACATGTATATATATATATATAGAGAGAGAGAGAGAGAGAGAGAGAGAGAGAGAGAGAGAGAGAGAGAGAGATACATTTTTTTTTTTTTTTTGGTCTCCCACAAAAATAATCGATCACTCAATTCTGTCTGGGTGAGGTAGGAAAAAAAGCATGTAAACGATGGAGATGAAATTGAAATGAAGCAGGAATGGGGTTAAAGTAAATGTGTTGCCTAGGTTTTTTTTATGATTAAAAAAACACATTCTATTTTTTTATAATCTGTTTCTATTTTAGGATTGTACTTTTTTTTTTCAATTTAGTACATTGTTACAGGGGCTGCCATCTTGCCTGGGTTGTTGTTCTTTTAACAGCATTTAGTCATATGCTTTACAGCAAACCCCATAGGCATAGACACAAATACATCTCTAGATGATATTCTTTGTAAGGGACATACCTGTAACCTCTGTGACCTGTGCAGAGGTCATTCTGCAATGAGGGGAGGCTGAGCTTCTATTGTCTTCTTTTTCTACTGGTGTCCCCTTTCACTGTAATCCTGTACAAATCCCTTTCCAGGAGCCTCCTCCTTATCATTATAGACAGAACAGGTTATTTGAAAATATAGGTCAGTGTTTCCCTAGCATGGCCCTCAAGCACCCCCAACAGATTATGTTTTCAGGGTGTCCTTAGTCTTTCACTGGTGATACAATTATGGTCAGTGCATCAGGCCTCACCACAATTAGGCTATGTTCACACAATGGAATTTCCGTGCAGAATTCCGCACGGACATTCCGCTGCAGCAGAGCCCCATTGATTTAAATGGGATTCTGCTGCACTGTGCACACAGAACATTTCCATGCCAGATGCTTCTGCTGTGGAAATCCCGATTGCGGAGTCCGCAGAAAGAATAGACATGTCTATTCTCTCTGCGGAGTCTGCACGCAAATGCATTGCCATCTATGAGATGGCTCAGGGGAATGTCTGCACAAATTTTTTTTTTACATTCCACCATGTGAACATAGCCTTATATCATCCTTGAAAGACAAAGGAAATCTTGAAAACAAGACCTGTTGGGGGTACTTGAGGACCGTGCTTGGGAAACACTGACATTATAGTAAAATAGAAGATTAGACAAAACATCACCAAAATCTCTTAAAAATACGCTTGACATAAAAACATAATTTTAACAATAGGACATTTTTCTTATGACACATTCTCTTGAAATTTAAAATTTATGGAGATATTTGCTATATTAATAACCAATGTATGCTGTGTAACAACAGACTATATTCTATATGCCCCTTTCCCAGCCTTTTCTTATATAGTGCGAAACCTCTCTAAAACTGCCTCTTTAAGAAGACCTCAGACTGATCCCTCCAAGGAACAGCCCAGGATAAAGGCAGCGCACAAGACTTCAAAGGTAAAATGGTTTATTTACCCGGCATGCAACGCGTTTCGCTGGATGACCAGCTTCATCAGGCATGTTGGGGGTAGAGACACATGCGGTATTTATACATAATAGTTAACCCACACATTGCTGGTATAAAAGCAATGGGCAGAAGCACATAAAAAACACACATAAAAACCAGTAGATTAATGATAAAAAATACCACATACATAACTAAAAGAGATTAGATATAGATATAAAAAATATACAAAAACATATAATATATTTATAACATATTTATAATATATTTATAATATGATAATAGAAGGCCGGTCAAGCTACACAGCGTTCTCGATCGTCTCATTTATACAACCAGGGAAAAGAGAACCAAGTGAAAAAATCCAATATGATTCTCTATTAATTAACCTTTGGAAACAATTTTTTATAGTAGATGGTATAACTTCAATAATTTTTAATTTTAGACAATCAAAATTCCCTGCATGGATTTGACAAATATGTCGTGAGACACTGTGTAACATGAATTGTCTTCCCACGTTGGACCGATGTTTATTCATGCGGGACCACACCGTCTGAACGGTGCGGCCGACATACTGCAGACCGCAAATACAAGATAAAAGGTAAACCGCATAGCTGCTTTCGCAACCATGCGCTCCCTTGATCCAAAAGTTTTTTTTTCGAAATATTACAAACAAAATGATTACCTTTTACTATCATGATACAACATTTACATCTCATTTTACCACATGGAATAGTGCCATTATCCTGTACTACACAATTAGATATAACAAATCGGTTATTCTTCAGACCATCACTGGGGGCAACCAAATTCCGCATTTTGTGATCTGCGGAATGTGACACCCGGGTGGTCAGACAAAATATCTTTGAGAATCGGATCACCTTTTAATATATACCAATATTTATTAAGTATTGTTTTCATCTTGGGTGCTGCGCAGTTAAAATTGGTGACAAAATTATGACTGTAATTCTTATTGGATTTTTTACTGTTTTTACATTTATCGATTGTAAAGTTTGTGATTTCTTTCTCAATATTATTCGCAGCAGTTTTATCAGTTATCAGATCCTCTTGTTGTTGTACCTTAGCCTGATTGAAAGCTTTATTTAAAATAGATTTTGGGTAATTTTTCTCTCTAAAGCGACTCTGTAGAATACGAGATTGTTCCAAAAAATCAGTATTAGATGTACAGTTTTTTCTGATGCGCAAATATTGCCCATAGGGCACATTGCGAATCCACTGGGGATAGTGAGAACTATTGAAGTCCAACAGGCTATTTATGTCCACTGGTTTAAAAAATGTTTTAGTTTTTATACGGCCGTCAGAATCCTTTCTGAGTTGGAGATCAAGAAAATCAATAGAAGAGGAAGAACAGTGTATAGTAAATTTTAAACCCCAAGTGTTCAAATTAAGAGTGTCAACAAAATCTTGTGCTTAAGAAAAAGAACCTGTCCAAATAATGAACAGGTCATCAATATATCGCCTATAAAAGGCGACATACCGATTAAAAGCAGGGGACTGTGCGATATGAGAGGACTCGAAGCGCCCCATAACCAAATTGGCATAACTAGGGGCGAATCGAGTCCCCATCGCACAGCCCCTGCATTGTCTATAGATAATCTCATTGAAACTAAAAATATTATGTTCTAAAATGAAAAAAATAGATTCAATAATAAAAAGTGCTTGGGTGGGTGAAAAATTGCCATCTGAAAGAAGAACCTACTTTATGGCCGCTAGATCTATAGAGGTGGTAATATTGGAGTAAAGTGCACAAACATCAAGTGTCAAAAACAAAAAATCAGCCGGAAAAATAATGTTACTAACTTCCCTAATTAACTGTGTGGAATCTTTAAGATAGGATGGGAGAGAAAGAACAAAAGGTTGTAAAAATAAATCTATATAATGTGATAGATTGCAAGTGAGTGAACCTACACCAGAAATAATAGGACGACCTGGGGGACAAAATAGGGATTTATGCAACTTAGGTAGATAGTAGAAAATGGGTAAAGAATAATTTTTAACTGAAAATCACATTCTTTTTTATTTAACAAATTATTATCAGTATCACTTTTTATTAACTCTTTGTACTTCACAAAATACCTAGGGGAAGGATCACTGACCAAGATTTCATTATACTCCTTATCAGAAAGGATTCTGAGGGTCTCATCAAAATACGCAGTTCTATCCAAAACTGCAACTCTGCCCCCCTTATCAGCGGTAATTAATTATAGAGGAATTATCCTGTAAACTTTTAACAGCCTGTCGTTCAACAACACTTAGATTATCTTGTATTTTGCCAAAATTATGGCTATCCCGTAAAGAACAAAGTTCCTTTGAAACAATCTGGTAGAAAGTATCAACATAAGGGCCTTTATTATGGACAGGGTAAAATGATGAAGGGGGGGCTACTTTTACATGCTTAATTTACTTTGCTTTATTACTTGAAGTATCCAGGGCTGGTAAAACTCTTACATTAGATTGCCCCAAATGTGGATCCTCCACTGGGGCATTACGTTTATTCAAAAGGGAAAAATGTCTACTAAGTGTAAGTTTGCGTGTAAACTGATTCAAATCTAAAAATAATTGAAAATTATTTGGTAACGAGACTGGACAGAAAGATAACCCTTTTGATAATAAGTCACTTTCATTTTGGGCCAAGAGAGAATCCTTGGGGGAGAGAATCCTGGAAGGGGTGGCTGAGTATTTAAACTAGGTGAGTGGGGGGAGGATAATAAAGCAAAGAAAGCAGACAGTGGGATGGATAGGTTAGAGAGGGGTCAGGACATAATGGCGGGTGGAGAGGAGTCCTGTGGGGGGAGGTTAAGAACCGTGGATAAGGAGATTCATGCGTTACAAACCAGCTGTAAAAATAAATGTAGCCCGAAAAATTGTAATCCCAATAATTCAAAAAATTCCATTAGCCCCAATAACTCAATAACTACAATAAGCCCCATTAACTCAAAAAATACCATTAGCCCCAATAACTTAAATAACAACGTTAGACGCAATAACGCAAAAAATCCCATTAGCCCCAATAACTTAAATAATAACGTTAGACCCAATAACTCAAAAAATCCCATTAGCCCCAATAACTTAAATAGTACAATTAGCCCTTATAACTCAAAAAATGACATTAACCCCAATAACTCTGAAAATCCCATTAGTGAGACTATATGTGTAAAACTTAATGGAAATGTAAAGTGTATGTTCACAAATGCCAGAAGCCTAGCAAATAAAATGGGGGAGCTTGAGGCCTTGATACTGGAGGAACATATTGATATAGTTGGGGTCACTGAGACATGGCTGGACTCCTCGCATGACTGGGCTGTTAATCTGCAGGGGTTTACATTGTTTCGCAAGGATAGAATGAACAGAAAAGGTGGTGGAGTCTGTCTGTATGTAAGAAGTGGTATGAAAGTCAATGTGAACGATGCCATAGTGTGTGATGATTCTGAGGAGGTGGAATCACTGTGGGTAGAATTACAAAAGGAGGGAAATACTGAAAAAATAATATTTGGTGTAATTTACAGACCCCCTAATATCACTGAAGAGATAGAAGGTCGGCTGTATAAACAAATAGAGAGGGCCGCCCGGGCAGGTACAGTGGTAATAATGGGAGATTTTAACTATCCAGATATAGATTGGGGCCGGGGGTTGGCTAAAACTACAAAGGGGAGAAAATTCCTAAATTTATTGCAGGATAATTTTATGGGCCAGTTTGTGGAGGACCCAACAAGAAGTGATGCCTTGTTGGATCTGATCATTTCCAACAACGCAGAGCTGGTTGGTAATGTAACTGTGAGGGAAAACCTTGGTAATAGCGACCACAATATAGTTACTTTTGACTTAAAATGTAGAAAACAAAGACAGACGGGGAAAGCAAAAACATATAACTTTAAAAAGGCAAATTTCCCTGGGCTGAGGGCTGCACTACAGGACATAGACTGGGGGGAGGTGTTCTCAAATACTGATACAGAAGGTAAATGGGACATCTTTAAATCAACTCTAAATAACTATACAGCTAAATATATACCAAAGGGGAACAAATATAAACGATTAAAACTAAATCCTACATGGCTGACAAATGAGGTTAAAAGAGCAATAAACAACAAAAAAATAGCCTTCAAAAAATACAAATCTGATGGGTCAGCTATAACATTTAAACAGTACAAGGAGCTTAATAAAATCTGTAAAAATGTAATAAAAACAGCAAAAATTCAAAATGAGAGACAGGTGGCCGAAGAAAGCAAAACTAATCCTAAATATTTTTTTAGATATATAAATACAAAAAAACCAAGGACAGAGCATGTAGGACCCCTTAATAATGATAATGGGGAGGTTGTCACGGGCGATCAAGAGAAGGCGGAGCTACTGAATGGGTTCTTTAGTTCTGTATATACTATGGAAGAAGGAGCTGACATTGGTCAGGTCAGTGCTGGTAACACATCATATAATGTATTGAACTGGCTTAATGTAGAGATGGTACAAGGTAAGTTAAGTAAAGTAAATGTAAGCAAATCTCCAGGGCTGGATGGACTACACCCAAGAGTTCTTAGAGAGGTAAGTTCAGTAATATCTGTACCCTTGTTCATGATATTTAGAGATTCTCTGGTGTCTGGTATTGTGCCAAGGGACTGGCGCAAGGCTAATGTGGTACCAATCTTCAAGAAGGGATCTAGGTCTTCGCCAGGCAATTATAGACCGGTAAGTCTAACGTGCATTGTGGGTAAATTGTTTGAAGGACTTATAAGGGATTACATACAGGAATACATAGGGGATAATAGTATTATAAGTGATAGCCAGCATGGGTTTACTAAGGATAGAAGTTGTCAAACCAATCTAATTTGCTTTTATGAAGAGGTGAGTAGAAGCCTTGACAGAGGAATGGCTGTGGATATAGTGTTTCTGGATTTTGCCAAAGCATTTGATACTGTCCCTCACAGACATCTGACAGGTAAGTTAAGGTCCTTGGGCTTGGAAACTTTAGTTTGTAACTGGATTGAACACTGGCTCATGGATCGTACCCAGAGAGTGGTGGTAAATGATTCGTACTCTGATTGGTCCCCGGTTATTAGTGGTGTACCCCAAGGTTCAGTACTGGGCCCGCTGCTGTTTAATTTATTTATCAATGATATAGAGGATGGTATTAACAGCTCTGTTTCTATCTTTGCAGATGACACCAAGCTTTGTAGCACGGTACAGTCTATAGAGGATGTGCATAAGTTACAAGATGACTTGGATAGACTAAGTGTCTGGGCATCCACTTGGCAAATGAGGTTCAATGTGGATAAATGTAAAGTTATGCATCTGGGTACTAATAACCTGCATGCGTCGTATGTCTTAGGGGGGATTAAACTGGCAGAGTCACTGGTAGAGAAGGATCTGGGTGTACTTGTAGATCACAGACTACAAAATAGCATGCAATGTCAGGCTGCTGCTTCCAAAGCTGGCAGGATATTGTCATGTATAAAAAGAGGCATGGACTCGAGGGGCAGGGACATAATACTCCCCCTTTATAAAGCATTGGTACGGCCTCACCTGGAATATGCTGTTCAGTTTTGGTCGCCTGTTCATAAAAGGGACACTGCGGAGTTGGAAAGGGTGCAGAGACGCGCGACTAAACTAATATGGGGCATGGAACATCTTAGCTATGAGGAGCGATTAAAGGAGTTACAATTGTTTAGTCTTGAGAAGAGACGTTTAAGGGGGGATATGATAAACGTATATAAGTATATAAATGGCCCATACAAAAAATATGGAGAAAAACTGTTCCAGGTTAAACCCCCCCAAAGGACGAGGGGGCACTCCCTCCGTCTGGAGAAGAAAAGGTTTAGTCTAAAGGGGCGGCACGCCTTCTTTACCGTGAGGACTGTGAATTTATGGAACGGTCTACCTCAGGAACTGGTCACAGCAGGAACAATTAACAGCTTTAAAGCAGGGTTAGATACATTCCTGGAACAAAAAAACATTAATGCTTATGCAGAATTATAAAACTACATCCCTTTCCCTTATCCCCTTACATCCTTCCCTTCAATCCCCTGGTTGAACTTGATGGACGTATGTCTTTTTTCAACCATACTAACTATGTAACTATGTAACTATGTATAAATTGAAAATTTTTATTTTACCATCACTATCTCTAACTATATTGTTAGGAAGACTTGGTTCGGAATTTATTATAGCAGATTTTTGTTCTTCTTGGAATCTGGACTGGGACCTTTTTGATCTATTTTTCCTGCCTCCCCTGCAACCTCGATGTCGAATTTTCTTTTTATTGACTTTGTTGCAATCGGCTGAAAATATTGAGTGATACGGTTGATGGTGACACACTCCTCCATGTGTTAGAGCGTGACAGTGCTGGCAATTATAGGACGGGAGCCTAAAAAAAGGCTAGAATCAGAAGTGGTATCTGTCAGACTGTGGAGCAAGGTAGAAGAAGAAACATTATGTACCGTGAGTATAGAACTATTGAGACTAATATCTTCTGACATTGATTCGCCACCACAGGATCCATCAACAGGTGGATCCAGTGTGTGGATCAGATTCACATGTTGCGGCAGTGTCTGAACTAGTTTTTCAAATTGCAAAGTATTTGGAACCTGGTTTACATGCTGCGGCGGGGGAGCAGCATGCAATACCATCTTCACAGATTGATTAGTATTAATAAATTTTTGTGGTAAGGGAGTAGCCTGTTGTGCTAATTTTCTTTAAGAAGACCACCCTCTTGTCCAGACCAGATTTTCTGTGATGGATTTTCAGTTCCAACACTCATTATGCATTCTTTGAAAAGAATATCTGCTTAAAAGAAAAACGCTCCTTAGGTTAAGTTTCCACTTTTTTTTCCTGCGTTTTTTTGTGTGAAAAAAATGCCACACAAAAAAAGCCAGAAAAAACGCCAGTTCAATTTCCTGCGTCTGACTTTTTAACGAAATTTTAACTAAGATATAATAAAGTGTGTGTGTGTGTTTCACTTTTTTTTCTCTATTTTTTACATTTTTTAGGTAGTACTACTACTCCCAGCATGGAACAGACTGTTCCATGATAGGAGTAGTAGTACCTGTACTAACAGACATATCGCCCTGGGTGTCACTCCTGATCCTCGTCCTATCTATTGCAGAGGTGTGGAGCTCAATACAGCGCTCACATCTCAGCTGTCAGAGGGAAATATGAATGAGTGATGTTCTGTTCACATCACTGGCCCGGAGTATAGTGCAGAGATGCGAGCCCTGTATAGAGCCACTCCGCAGCACTGGGAGCTGTAGTACCTGCATTAATGGACAGATCACAGCGAGTGTAACTCCTGACAGCGGTTTTGATCTGTCTATTAATGCAGGTACTACAGCTCCCCAGCATTGAGCAGAGTGTGCTCCATGTTGGGAACAGTAATACCTGCAGTTAAGGAAAGATCACAGGCTGTGATCCTCCTGTATAATGTATAGATGCAGGTGGCTGCTCTTCTATGGTCCCCTGCACTGATGTATATATATACACCTATTCATATTTCCCACAGAGTTGTGATGCGCTGGAACCACCTGGCCAATCGCAGCTCTCTGTGGGAAATATGAATAGGTTTATATATAAGGCAGTGCAGGGGACCATAGAAGAGCGGACGGCCGCATCTACAAATTATACAGAAGGATCGCAGGGCGATATGTCAATTAGTACAGTTACTACTACTCCCATCAGGGAACAGTGTGTTCCATGTTGGGAGTAGTAGTACTACCTAAAAAAATTATCCTTTTTTTGTTAATGGTACCCTATGACATTTTATGGAAAAAAAAGGTATCTCCATCACTTTTTTGGATAGCTAAAGTCCAAAAGAGAATAAAAACCGCTGTCAAAAAATGAAAAAGTCAAAACCCACATGGCGTTTCTCTTGTTTTTTTTTACTCCCATAGACTTCTATGGGATAAGTCTCAGTGTGAACGCACCCTTAGACAGGCTTCCATAGGTAAACATCGTTTTTCGATTTTTAAAATTATTTGCATTGCTAAAGCTTCCTTTGGATGACAAAACTTCACATTGTGATGTCTAGGGAAGGCATTATGAGACATGTAGTTACTGAACTACTGCCTGCAAACAAGGACTTTAACAGTGTGTGCTAACATTTTGTTACTCATTCTATACATACACTTTATAAAGAATTTATACAGTACAAGAAGTAGTAAAAGTCTTGGAAGTGATGATATGGCCCCACAGAGCCCTGATCTCAACATCATTAAGTCTGTCTGGGTTTACATGAAGAGAGAAGAATTTAAAGAGGTATTCCGGTGCTCCAGTGCTCTGAACATTCTGTTCAGAACACTTGGAGCCAGAGGCCATGATCATTATGGCCACGCCCCCACATGACATCATGTCACGCCCCCTCCATTCATGTCTATAGGAGGGGGCATGTCGGCATACACGCCCCCTCCCATAGACAGGAATGATCACACATCTTATCTTCTATCCTTTGGATCTCCAAGGTGTTTTGAACAACCTCCCTGCCAAGTTACTTTTAAAAACTGTGCAAAGGTATCTAAAAGAATTGATGCTGTTTTTAAGGCAAATGCAAAGGATGGTCACACCAAATACTGATTCACACTTTCACTTTGCTCACTTTGCATAACACTTATACGATTCAAAGCATCCTTACTTTGCAATTTTTTCCCACACCGATCAACCTAACTTTTTCACAGTACTGAATATGCCACCCACCAACTAACAGCAGGTAAAAATAGGTATCGAACACATCACCATTTTTCTCAATAAATACTGTTTCTTTGAGACACCAATACCTGCTATTTCCAGGTCTTTATGAAGCTCTCCACAAGTGTCCTTGGTGTCACGATGCCGGCTGGCAGGAGGTGGATCCTCTGTGCCAGAGAGGGATTGGCGTGGACCGTGCTAGTGGACCGGTTCTAAGTCACTACTGGTTTTCACCAGAGCCCGCCGCAAAGCGGGATGGTCTTGCTGCGGCTGTAGTGACCAGGTCGTATCCACTAGCAACGGCTCAACCTCTCTGACTGCTGAAGATAGGCGCGGTACAAGGGAGTAGACAGAAGCAAGGTCGGACGTAGCAGAAGGTCGGGGCAGGCAGCAAGGATCGTAGTCAGGGGCAACGGCAGGAGGTCTGGAACACAGGCTAGGAACACACAAGGAAACGCTTTCACTGGCACAATGGCAACAAGATCCGGCGAGGGAGTGCAGGGGAAGTGAGGTATACATAGGGAGTGCACAGGTGAACACACTAATTAGAACCACTTGCGCCAATCAGCGGCGCAGTGGCCCTTTAAATCGCAGAGACCCGGCGCACACGCGCCCTAGGGAGCGGGGCCGCGCGCGCCGGGACAGGACCGACGGAGAGCGAGTCAGGTACGGGAGCCGGGGTGCGCATCGCGAGCGGGCGCCACCCGCATCGCGAATCGCATCCCGGCTGGAGGCGGTATCGCAGCGCACCGGGTCAGTGGATCTGACCGGAGCGCTGCAGTAGCGAGAGTGTAGCGAGCGCTCCGGGGAGGAGCGGGGACCCGGAGCGCTCGGCGTAACACTTGGCTCTTGGACAACTCTTCCAATTATTTCTTTTACTCCTCTGTCAGAAATCTTTTGAGGAGCACCTGGTCAAGGCAAAATTATGGTAAAATGATTGTCTTTCCACTTCCGTATGATGCCCCCAACATTGCTCACTGGAACATTCAGAAGCTTAGAAATGCACCTGTAACCAACATCATCATTGTGTTTTGCAACTATTAGGTAGCAAAGGTCTTGAGACAGATCTTTTTGTTTACCCATCATGAAATGTGTCTTGTGTTACACCTTGGCAATATTACCTTTATCAGTTGGGACTTAATTTGCACTGAAAGAGGCTGTATTGCCTTTTAATTTCTGATAGATTTCAGCTGTTGTCTTGGCGTTTCATGCCTTTTCGCACCTCTCTTTCTTCATGTGTTCAATACTTTTCCCTATGTAATTTCACATTATTACACATAACTTAAAGGGAAACTGGCATCAGTTTCACCTGCAATAACCTGTTGGTACAGGTGTGTAGTAAGGGTGATACTGATAATAATGATACTTACCTGATCCAATGTCCCGCTTGCTTGTTATCTTCCTCTTTTGGGCGGCATGCTTGGTGTGCGGGCAGAGTTTTATCTGACGAATAAAACGTATCCCCTATGATCTCCTGAAAGAGGCTTAAAGGGGTACTCCGCACCTAAACATCATACCTCCTATCCAAAGTGGTGGACCCCCTGCGATCTCGGCTGAGGCACCCCAGACATCCGGTGCACAGAGAGAACTTCGCTCCGTGCCGGATGACTGGCGATGCGGGGTGGAGACTCGTGACATCACGGTCATGCCCCACTCGTGACGTCACGGCTATGCTTCCTCAATGCAAGTCTATGGGAGGGGGCGTGACAGCTGTCACATCCTCTCCCATAGACTTGCATTGAGAAGGCGTGGCCATGACATCGAGAGCCTCCGGCGCTGCACCCAATGCTTTAAACAAACGCCGGGTGCAGCAGGGAGATCGCGGGACCCCACGATCAGACATCTTATCCATTATCCTTTAGATAGAGATAGAGATGGAGATAAGTTGTCTAGGAGCGGAGTACCCCTTTAACTGTTACTTCTTTAAACTGTTACACCTTCTGAGATGAACTGGAAGGTAGGAAAGAAATGGCAGTGTTATGCCATGGCAACTCTTCACTAGCCTCTTTGGGATAAAAAAAAAAAAAACTTGCTCTATCATGGTTTATTCACATATTAAGCCCTTAAAACAACACTTATCAAATAACCCATAGCCTATGTATCCAATACTTCTGAATGGCATATATTTTACATGATATGAAGCAAAATGCAGTTGATGATAGTTACCTTTGAAAAGAATAAATGGGACCTAACACCTGGTACTAGTTTCTACTTGTTTTTAAAGACTTCTTGTGACTTTGTTGTAGTAAGACTCAGCAGTCATGTTGAAATATTGTTTTTGAAGCACAAATGACTTCTGTGCTTAAAAGCTAAATTTAAGATACACCATGTTGCTAACATTTTTACAAAACAAATGTTTAGTTCATAGCTCCTGGGATGTAAAAGTGTTGTTGGCACCAAAAGGTGAGAGATGTTTCTGTCAATAGCTTTGCCTCCAGTGGAGGCATTGTATTTACTTTAGTTGTGACTATGACACTGAGGTAATGAAGCTTGAATACATGTAATCTTTACATCACCTCTCACATCTGATATCATTCAGTTTAACATATGAATATTTATATGACACCACATGAATATATGTTGTTACATTATGAATTCTTAAAATGCACACGTTCATAGACCATCAGTGGCGTTGCTAGGGGGATACAGACCACACCTGTGACACCCCCAAGCGGGGAGCCACCACCAGGATAAAGATCAGCTGGTTCTTTGCAGTACAGGGCCGGGTGGTGGGGGCAGAACAGAGGCTTCAAGTGAAGGCTGGGGGTGAGGCCTAAACAGGGAAGATGTGTGTGCAGCACAGAGTGCCCTCTGCTGGGTGTAGCTGCCACCCTGGAAGTGATCCTCTGACCTCCCTCCCACACCTACCTCCCATAGCAATTGCAGTCTGCCCACATAGCCATCCTGAATCCAGATGAGTAAGGGGGGCAGACCAGGGGGCTTAAAAGTGTGCCTAATATGGTTTGAGGAAGATGACTACTGGGGTGAAAGAGGGAGTCCCCTCCTTCTGTGTAACTTGTTATGCCACTAACGACTGTGGTATCATGGGAGTTAAAGGGGTACTCCACTGGAAAACATTTTTTTTTATCAACTGGTGCCAGAAAGTTTAACAGATTTGCAAATTACTTCTATTAAAAAATCGTAATCCTTCCAGTATTTCTCAGCTGCTGTTATGATCCACAGGAAGCTCTTTTCTTTTTGAATTTCCTTTCTGCCTGACCACAGTGATCTCTGCTGACACCTATGTCCATTTTAGGAACTGCCCAGCGTAGGAGCAAATCCCCATAGAAAACCTATCCTGCTATGGAGAGTTCCTAAAATGGACAGAGGTGTCAGCAGAGAGCACTGGCAGAAAGAAAATTTAAAGGGAAAAGAACTTCCTGTGGATCATAACAGCAGTTGATAAGTACTGGAAGGATTAAGATTTTTTAATAGAAGTAATTTACAAACCTGTTTAACTTTCTGGCACCAGTTGATTTAGAATTTTTTTTTCCCAGTGGAGTACCCCTTTAAGCATTACACCAAAAAAGAAACGGTGGGATTACAACCACACCAACCAACACCTATAAGGTGTAGTGTTACCTCAGATACATATACCCCAAAATTAGACACTACTAGCTAGCTGCTACCATTTACCTTTGTAGTAAGAGTCTGTTCATCTATATTAGGACATTTCTTCCACTTCCTTACCTGTTATGTACCTTCAATTGTGACTGCATGTGCCTTATAAAATATTTATATTAATGTTATGTTTTTATGTGTATTCAATAAAGCTTTTGATGATATTTGGGAGTAGTGTCTAATTTGGGGGTATATATACCCCTTTAAGCATCAATGATCAGAATTATCTGTAATTCCAGAAGGACAGGCAAAGTAACTGAACTTTTCATAACTTTATTGATAGCAGAGAACATCACCGTGCACTTATCTCTAATACCAGCTGTTTACTGTTAGCTGTAATGCAGTAAAACTTATTCAAGCTGACTACCCAAAACTGTGGGGAAAAAGTGGTCTTTCGAGGGGAATGCTGGTTAAAGAGTCAGCAAACTCACAAAAATGATGGAAGAGACACAAATCATGTTTTTTTTTTCAATGTGTTGAATTAATTTTCCCCTAGTATAGTGCCCTCTCTTTTCTTGTCCCCAGTATTGCTCTCCATATGATTCTGAGTCTCAATCAAGGCTCAATCAATCTCAGCATACGGTGCAGGCGCAGCTCAATATTCCCGGCCACACATATCATGAACATAAAGGGGTTTTCCAAGCTAATGAAAAAATATAGCAAGTGGCAGAGGATTATAGGAGAAATAAAAAAAAATAAAAAATACTCACCCCTCTGTCCACTGACTACTACAGTGAAATGCTTTTTTCCTAACAGACTGTGAAGTGGGATTATGGCGAATAGTAACTCTTTACTAAGCAGTGTGGTTGGTAAAACATTTTGGTATGACTGTACTGTTTTTGGGCACATTCTAATTTCTTTTTCATGTTTAGCTCTTGTGACTTTTAGGCATCCACAGTATGGTATTGGTATTTCATAATTGCACAGCATCATTATTTTGAAGCTATATGGAGGTATTCTATGGTTAATTTTAAAGCAGATATGGGATTTGTGCATCATAAATGTGATTCATAGAATTTATTATGGGCACCTCAATCATTTGCACTATATGTAAAAAGACAAAGCAGTGTTATGGGAAATGTTTTCTTTTTTGAGGAGAATGTCTGTTTCTGACAGTTTTCTGCTGATTGAATCATTTTCTATTTTGCAGTTTCATATCGACCTTTCTCCTAGTAAGGGTACGTTCACACGTGCATATTTTGCTGCAGATTTTTTGGCACCCTGCCACTGCAGTCCAGTTAGCTCCCAGTAACTGTACCTCTAGGCTCCTATAATAATTTGTATCGTGTGGAATAAAGTTTTTTTTACCCTTAGACTTTTGCATTCTGTACCCTTTAAAACATAATTGTAATAACTTTTTACTTTAGAAAATCCTATTATTACTTTATATCATTATGTGGAGAATAAAAGAAAATGTTGTCTGCTGTCCTCTCGTCCTCCCTGTTTTCCATCAAATTTACCTCTTCATCTGACAGTGACATCGCTAATGCGTCTGAACAGCCACATATTATGTGAACAAAACATCTGACCTGACTTTCATGGGTGACAGAACAATGTACAGGGAGGTCAAGCCAGGTCCCTCAGAAATGCTACAATTATTATGGGTGAATAGCATAATATGTGACTATGAAAAAAAATATTTCAAGATGCCAACTAGATATTAATTAAACTATTACCTCGGTTCTATCTGCATGAATTGTATTATGTCTGGAGTCAATGTGGTTGGTATTAACTATTAAAATACTGGATGTGTTTTCATGGAAATGTAAGGCTAGCTGCACAGATTATCACATTTTGTGTGCAGTTACAAGGATTCATGTTTACAGAATAAAACTTATTACAGCAAACCGAAAAAAAGAAAAAAAGATTGAAGATCCATGTTCGGATTAAAGTGATATGCAGGAAAATGTTTTGGCTTTTTATTTGTTGCACTTGTCACCACAAAACTGCATGCTAGTTGGCACTGTCGTGGAGACTAAAATCCAAATAATGACTTTGGCTCCCTCAAGCAGTAGAAGAGTGAAGTTTATTACAGTTTAGAGTCAGATCCGTCTACCTAGAAAAAATGATCCTAAAAAGATATAAAAGACATGAATATATACGTATAAAACTCAATGGCCCTCAATTACTTAGAGTGGAGTGTTGGTTAGTGTTTGACTTTTGCTTTTCCGACCTTTTTTTCTCTTGGTATTTACTAATCTGTGGCGCTTTTCCCGATCTTTTTGGTCACAGGGAAAAAATCTGTTGCACAGTAATTTCTGTTGCAGGGTTCATCTGCCACATGGTAAAACCTGTGGCAGGGTTAATACTGTCATACATTAAAATCTGGTGCATTTTTTAAAAAATAAAAACCGGGAAAAGAAAAAAAAAAATTTGTGAAAATATATATGTGTAGAAATATATAACTATATATAATTATTATTATTATTTTTTATGATTCACCACGTTGTTTAAAAAATAAATTGCGCAAAAAAATTAATAAAACAGAATCGCTTGAAAAAGATGAGGCAGGCAAAGGAGCAAATGGCCAGAGAATTTACTCCACTTTCTGAAACTTTATACATGCTTTAAAGTGTAGGGTTTACAGCCCTCTGAAACACTGTGGCTCCCAGACCAGCCGCGGTCATCATCCCTGGCTCCCCCTGCTATCGCGTGCGCAGCGCAGAGCGATCCTGCTGTTCTCGTTGCTTCTGTATGCAAGCCTCACACAACGGCGCTGCCGGCTATGAGACCAGAAGTGCCTTTCACCCCAAACCCAGGTTATCCTGCTCACCTTCCAGTGATTCCCCCAGAACCTGTAATGCAGCATCCTCTACCTACTGCAGCACTGCCATCACAAAATGACTCCCTGATCCATGCTTCATTGAACCATCAGAATGGCTTGCCTGCCTGCGAGTCCGCCACCTCTCCTCCTTTATACTCACCTATAGTGGACTGGGCAGCCCATTGCACTGACATGGATTCAGATGTCTCCACACCTACTAATGGCTCGTCTGAGGATAGTGAGCCTCCTGACTACTGGGGGGACAGCCCCCCCCCCACCAAAAATATATTATGTAAGACCCCTCTTAAGCATCCCCTGAGGGCGAATCCATGCTCTGGCCGATCCTCATCTGACGACTCTCTGCAGCAGGACTCTTGCACCAACCATCGACCTCGCCAATCTCCTGCTGCGACACGCAGAGACTGGGATTCTCCGCCTGTCCCTCCGTCTGTGACTCCATCATTGCCTTCTGCTGAAGCGGCGATCCACCCCTTGAAGGACCATCCTGAGTTACAGGCGCTGCTCTTCCTCCTTCCCACTAAGTCGAACATTGTTGCTCTGGCCTCTGACCTTAAGAAACCCTGGTGACAAGATCTACGTCCAGTGCAGAAGGAGGTTCACCACAAAAGAAAGTTGCCAACTTGGAGCTCTTCCGTGATACTGTGACGGCGCAGGTGCGCGATCTCCTCTACTAACATCCGAGCCCAACAATTGTCCACCATTGAACACTTGGATCATATTGATAACAGGAATAGACGGAACAATATCCGTATTAAAGGTCTCCCTGAATCGGTTGCTCCATAAGACATTCCAGGTACCCTTCAGAGAGTCTTCAATGAAATACTTCAACGCTCTCCAGGCACACCCTTGGAACTTGAAATAGCCCATCAGGCTCTGAAAGCATGGAACCCAGATCTCATGTTATTAAAGGGGTACTCCAGCATTTAAAAATAAATCCTCTATCCACAAAAAAGTGGATAAGTGGATAAGCTTCAATCTCTGGGCTCTCCCATGTTCTCCAGAATGGGACCATAAATCTCCCCACTGCATACATTCTCTAAGGGAGCAACTGGCACCTGCAGAGATACATGGACCTATTCTGGAGATTGCTGTAGGTCCCAAAGGTTGAACCCCCTGCGATGATACACTTATTTCTTATCCTTGTGGATATGGGATACCTTTTTAGATGCTGGAGTATCCCTTTAAATTGGGGTTTCCAAACTTTACCAAGCTGTGACATTTCCCATCAATATACAGTACTATACTATAACTTCTGTGGAAGTCAAAAAAATTTGACCCTAAACTAACTGAAAGGTCAAATTGGAATCTATTAATAACAATTGGCTAAAGCAAAAATAGTGACCAGTTTATCAGTTATTATCAAATTTATTAACAACTTAACTTTCATACTGTTAAAGTGAATGTGCCCTTAGAATATGACCTATTGTTCAAATCAAGTTTTTATGCTAACCATGTTGTTGAGAATTTATTGTCATACTTCTTTTCTAATTTTCCATTTTACTAATTATACTTTGAAATCATCCTGAAATCTTACAGTTTCCGTTCTGCTCACTAGGCCTTAAAGAGGTACTCAACTGGCCAGCGTTTGGAAGTAAATGTTCCGAACGCTGTTTTTGCGCTTCGGAGGGTAGGCAACATCCCTCATGATGTCCCTCGTGACATCACTGCTATGCCCCCTTAATGCAAGTCAATGGGAGGGGACGTGACTTCTACGCGAAAACACCGTTCGGAACATCTACTTCCGAATGCTGGCCAGTAGAGTACCCCTTTAAACTAGGCTGAGACTTGGAGGATGGGACATGAGGACGGGATATGAGGTCGGGATATGAGGACAGGAAATGAGGACAGCATATGAGGAAGGGATATGAGGTCCGGATATGAGGACAGGATATGAGGACATGATATGAGGACGGGACATGAGGTCGGGATATGAGGACGGGATATGAGGTTGGGATATGAGGTTGGGATATGAGGACGGGACATGAGGTCAGGATATGAGGGTGGGATGTGAGGATGGGATATGAGGTCGGGATATGAGGTCGGGATATAAGGTCGGGATATGAGGGCGGGATATGAGGTCGAGATAGGAGGACAGGATGGCATAAGGGATCGGGACAGGAGGTCGGGATATGAGGTCGAGAAATGAGGACAGGATATAAGGACAGGATATGAGGTTGGGATATGAGGACGGGATATGAGGCTGAGATATGAGGATGGGATATGGGGTTGGGATATGACAACAATATATGAGGACGGGATATGAAATCAAAAGCTTCATCCTTTGTTGATTTTCCTCCCCGTCAAGGATTAGGAAGGAAAAACCTGGCAACACCGGGTACTCAGCTAGTATATTTATATATGTATACAGTATTTGTCTTTATATATGCGAATTTACACTAGAGGCTCTATATGGTCATATTATAGATGCTACTGTGAACTAGATATTTTAAAATCAGCAGCTCACTTTGTGAAATGCAGTTATTGTCTACAATGTCTCTATATACAAATTTACCTTGTTTAGCCTATATACATGTTAGCTGTATCCACTCACAGTGCGGCTGCAGTCTTCCCATAATGGACAACTAAGAGGTAGTCATTGTTCAAAAATAGAAATGGTACATTACCACCACAACGTTTTACCAGCTTTGTCAATGGGAACATGGGTAATGACACTATGGATGCAATGGTGGGGATTTAAATAACCTCCCACCACGCAATAAATGACAGTTTCCAGATTACTGTCCAATGAACACAAAAGATATCAAAAATCTCTTCCTCTCTCTCCTCAAATCACTTACATGGAACAAAGGTCCATCCACTAGGAAAGGAGGTCAGAGGTGGATATATGCTTCACGCGCATCAGAGGGTTGTGGAACGGCTGTCCAATGACATGCAAAATATTCATGGGTGGGTGGCGGGGGAGGAACTAGGATGGGCAACAGGTTATCTAAATACACCCATATACGCATCTGACATCTTCTCATCACTCTGCATTTTTAGCCAAAGCCAAAAATGCATCAAGCAGAAAGGAGAAGTGTCATGTCTTTTTCATCTTCCTTGAATTATGGTATGTATGAGATTGTCCCATGTTTACAGCCAAATATTATCAGTGTTGAACTTTCTCTCTCCTAAAAAGTCCAGGAGGGGAGTGGAGGAGAGCCACAGTGACAGCCGGAGGTTCCCTGCATAATAAGGAGGCAGATGCTATGTTGGAAGTAAACAGTTCGCACACAACACCTGCTAATTGATTTATTTGTGATTACAGCCCCTGTCCTCTAAGAACACAGGCTCCAAGATGAAGGGCACTGGGGTAGAACAAGAGCAAGAAAATGAGAGGCTGCTAAGTGAGGAGATCCATAATTACATCATCTTGAGAAGTTTCTCTTGAAGCAATTAGGACGACCTCACTGCCTCACCGCCAGGTTTTTATAATTGCCTGAAGCTACTTTACTCCACTAACTGCTTTATCCATATCGAAGTTCAGGGATTTTAGAAAAGTTTAATGTAATCTTTAAATGGTAAAAAACACAAATGATTATTTACTCTAATATCATGTAATTAGAAGAGAGTTACATATAAGTTTACATTATTTTTTGATATTGTAGATAAATCACTGATTGTGTACCAAGTGATATATTTGCCAAATTAATATTTATATTGTTAGAAGCATCTACTTACTGTGGGAGAGTCATCAAGACCTATGCTAAGGAAAAGTTGCCCATAGCAACCAATCAGATTGCATCTTTCATTTTTGAAAAGGCCTTGGAAAAATTAAAGAAGCAATCTTAAAGGGGTATTCCGGGCAAAAACATTTTATCCCCTATCCAAAGGATAGGGGGATAAGATGTCTGTTCGTGGGTGGCCTGCTGCTGAGACCCCCCGCGATCTCCCTGCAGCACCCGCTTTCTATGCATAGACATGAATAGAGGGGGGGGGGTGGTGTTGCGTCACGTCCCCAGTCCCGGAAACCCAGAGGTTTCTGAAACTGGAGATCCAGCACCCGCATAGAAAGCGGGTGCTGCATGGAGATTGTGGGGGGTCTCAGCAGCAGGCCCCCCCGTGATCAGACATCTTATCCCCTTCCCTTTGGATAGGGGATAAAATGTTTTTGCCCGGAATACCCATTTAATGGTTCCTACGGGCAACTGGCCAACTTTTCTTCAGTACAGGTCTTGATGAATCTCCCCCACTGTGTAGCTCAACTTCACACAGCTTCTGTGATTAAAGAGGTATTCCAGGAATAAAAATTTTATATTGTGCTGGGCCCACTATAAAAATAAAAAATAAATTATGTTAATCTACCTGGGGATCCCACTGTAAGTCTTATGGTCCCTCTCTCATTCGATGCTCTCCTTACTATGTCTATGATGAACTCATCTAGTGGGTGACAGCCCGCCCAGCCAATCACCGATTGAAGTTGGGCTCCACAGAAATGAATGATTGGCTGAGCAGGCCGTCACTGTTGAGACAAGTCTGTCTAGGAAGTTGCAAGCAGATCAGTCAGAAGAGGACCAGAAGAAGTCACTGTGAGAGCTACAGGGGAACAGGTAGGTGAGTATGCACTCACCTACCCAGCACCAAATGAAACATGTTATGTATCTTGAATACCCTTTTAATGCAAACTTCACATATTCACAATTCGGTTTCTGTTCCATTCTTTCCTGAGCACACTTTTGACACCAGTTTTAGAAGTTGAGATACTGGAAATCTTTCTGTACTGGATAGAAAAATGCTTGCCGTATTTGTGTCCCCAAAAAATTAGGCTAAAGATACTAAACCAGTGGAAATAGTGTAGAAAATATCATGACTTCCGTCTGATTCAGGCGTAACAAAACTGACAAAAAACTACTGAACATAATAAACAAAAATATGGTCCTTAGAAGAACTTAAAAATTAGATAAATACAACCTCAAACAACAACACATAACAATAAAAAGTTGTCATTTTTTTTAACAAAAATTGAAAAGTACTGGGGGAAATTTATCAAAACTTGTGCTGAGGAAAAGTCAACCAAATCAGATTTAAAAGGCCTCTGAAAAATAAAAGAAGCAATCTGATTGGTTGCTATGGGCAATTGGTCAACTTTTCCTTAGCACAGGTCTTGATGAATCTTCCCCAGTGTGTGTGTGTGTGTGTGTGTCTGTGTGTGTGTGTCTGTGTGTGTGTCTGTGTGTGTGTCTGTGTGAAAATGAAGTAAATATTTACTGCTCTAATAATAATAATTAAGCAGGCAAGTAGCAGCCATACCCTGCTAGTCAAATGTCCTTGATTATTTGATCACCAGCAAATATGACCACCTCTATAAAGGCAGAAGTTTTAGCAGATTGCTGCTGCATGGAAGAAAGATATCAGCAATAATCTTAGAGAAAAAATATTTGCTGCCCATCAATCTGGGGAAGGGTTATAAAGCCATTTACAACAATTTGGAAAACATTGAAGACAGGAGTGAATATCCAGGCAAATTCACATCCTGGTTAGTTGACCGTAAGTTTTGTTTCCTCTCTTTTCCCTATTCATTGCTCCTAAAGTCATGGCTGTAAATGTTGGCACCCCTGAAATTTTTCAAGAAAATGAAGTATTTCTCACAGAAAAGGATTGCAGTAACACATGTTTTGCTTTACACATGCTTATTCCCTTTGTGTGCATTGGAACTAAACCAAAAAAAAAGGGGGGGGGGAATCAAATTGGACATAATGTCACACCAAACTCCAAACATGGTCTGGACAAAATTATTTGCACCCTTTAAACATTGTAGAAAAATAAGATTGTTTCAAGCATGTAATGCTCCTTTAAACTCACCTGGGGCAAGTAACAGGTGGGGGCAATATGAAAATCACACCTGAAAGCCGATAAAAAGGAGAGAAGTTCACTTAGTCTTTGCATTGTGTGTCTGTGTGTGCCACACTAAGCATGGACAACAGAAAGGGGAGAAAAGAACTGTCTGAGGACTTGAGAACCAAAATTGTGAAAAATATCAACAATCTAAAGGTTATAGGTCCATCTCCAGAGATCTAGATTTGCCTTTGTCCACAGTGCGCAACATTATCAAGAAGTTTGCAACCCATGGCACTGTAGCTAATCAACCCATGGACGGAAGAGAAAAATTGATGAAAGATGTCAACGCAGGATAGTCCGGATGATGGATAAGCAGCCCCAAACAAGTTCCAAAGATATTCAAGCTGTCCTGCAGGCTCAGGGTGCATCAGGGTCAGCGCGAACTATCCGTCAACATTTAATTGAAATGAAACGCTATGGTAGGAGACCCAGGAGGACCCTACAGCTGACACAGAGACATAAAAAAGCAATACTACATTTTGCCAAAATGAACTTAAGTAAGCCAAAATCCTTCTGGGAAAACGTCTTGTGGACAGATGAGACAAAGATAGAGCATTTGGGTAAAGCACATCATTCTACTGTTTACCGAAAATGGAATGAGACCTACAAAGAAAAGAACACAGTACCTACAGTGATATATGGTGGAGGTTCAATGATGTCTTGGGGTTGTTTTGCTGCCTCTGGCACTGGGTGCCTTGAATCTGTGCAATAGATTCAGTGATAAATAAAATTCTCCCATGCAGTCGCTTCTCCCATAAAATGGTATTCTTTATTTTATCGTCATATACATAAAAAGAAGGGTAGTAGCACTTTCAACGAGTTTTATAGCTCGAACAGAGCTCTTTATCAAGACGTTCATCTGCACGTCTTGATAAAGAGCTCTGTCCGAGCTAGAAACGCGTTGAAAGTGCTACTACCTTTCTTTTTATGTGTATGACAATGAAATAAAGAATACCACTTAATGGGAGAAGCGACTGCATGGGATCATTTTATTTATCACTGAATCTACTGCCATTTGCCGACTTCCTGGGAGGATAGGGTACTCCAAGGCTGCGGGCCCGCTCGAGTGACATGCGAGCTGTTTTAGATGTTATGCTCTGAGCATAACCAACTCTGGTGAGCATAACTATGTTTGAAATACACTAGGGTTGCGCTCCTCTTTCTTTTTGTCTTTTCAGTTGAATGTGTGCAAGGCATCATGAAATCTGAGGATTACTAACGGATTTTGGGTCGCACTGTACAGTCCAGTATCAGGAAGCTGGGTTTGTTTCTGAGATCTTGGGTCTTCCAGCAGGACAATGGCCCCAAACAGACATAAAAAAGCACCCAGAAATGGATGGCAACAAAGCGCTGGAGAGTTCTGAAGTGGCCAACAATGAGTCCAGTTCTTAATCCCATTGAACACCTGTGGAGAGATCTTAAAATTGCTGTTGGGAAAAGGCACCCTTCCAATAAGAGAGACCTGGAGCAGTTTGCAAAGGAAGAGTGGTCAAACATTCCGTCTAAGAGGTATAAGAAGCGTATTGATGGTTATAGGAAGCGACTGGTTTCAGTTATTTTTTTCCAAAGGGTGTACAACCAAATATTAAGTTAAAGGTGCCAATAATTTTGTCCAGCCCATTTTTGGAGTTTGGTGTGACATTATGTCCAATTTGCTTTTTTCCTCCCTTTTTTGGTTTAGTTCCAATACACACAAAGGGAATAAACGTGTATAGCAGAACATGTGTTACTGCAATCCTTTTCTGTGAGAAATAATACATGTTTTGAAAAATTTCAGGGGTGCCAACATTTACGGCCATGACTGTAGATAGGAATTGACTGTTGCCCACTATTTAAGGTAGAACATCCTACTAGGCTGGGACATGGGGTGGGAGTGGAGATTAGGGCAGCACATTCTTACCCCTGTCCTCCTTACACTCAGTCACTGGGGGAGATTTATCAAAACCTGTGGAGAGGTAAAGTTGCCCAGTTGACCATAGCAACCAATCAGCTTGCTTCTTTCATTTTTCAAAGGCCTTGTTAAGAATGAAAGAAGCAATCTGATTGGTTGCTATGAGCAACTGAACAACTTTGCCTCTCCACAGGTTTTGATTAATCTCCCCCCAGTGAATGTGCTAATCTATTTGTGTGTCTTCTATTTCCTTTGGAGATTGACTGTAAATGTGTGGTCACCTGAGGACCCAGGTTACTGATCTCTGTGTGACATAGAGCTATGTATGTGTACAGTACAGTGGTCCCTCAACATACGATGGTAATCCGTTCCAAACGGACCATCGTTTGTTGAACCCATCGCATGTTGAGGGATCCGTGCAATGTAAAGTATAGGACAGTGGTCTACAACCTGCGGACCTCCAGATGTTGCAAAACTACAACACCCAGCATGCTCGGACAGCCGTTGGCTGTCCGGGCATGCTGGGTGTTGTAGTTTTGCAACATCTGGAGGTCCGCAGGTTGAAGACCACTGTTAGAGGAAGTTGTACTCACCTGTCCCCACCGCTCCGGACCGTCACCGCTAGTCACCGCTGCCCGGGACGTTGCCGCGTCCCCGATGCTCCGGTAAGGCCTCTTCTTCCCCGGCATCCACGTGCTCCGTCGCCGCCATCACGTCGCTACGCACACTGCTCCTATTGGATGACGGGACGGCGTGCGCAGCGATGTGATGACGTCGATGGAGAGCGCCGACGATGCAGGGGATCACGAAGAGGATGCGCCGGAGCCCCGAGGACAGGTAAGAGCTCACGGGGCACCGTAAACGGCTATCCGGTGGCAGCTGAAGCAGTCTGCGCTGCCGGATAGCCGTTTATGCGATGGCCCAGACATATAAAAGCATCGTATGTTGATGCTGCCTTCAACATGCGATGGCCTCTGAGAGACCATCATATGTTGAAATTATCGTATGTCGGGGCCATCGTAGGTTGAGGGGTCACTGTATAAGTGAGTAGATAGTAGAGTCGATGCATTTAGCTGAGTATTGCATACACTGTACAGAACATAAGATAAATGGAAATAGGCCGACGCCCACATTTGGAGCACCTAAGGATAGAATGGGGCCCATGGACTACCAGTAGCCCTCTACAGATCTCTTCTAATTATACAATTTGTAAAGCACTGTCTGTAACCAGGGGTCAAATGACAACTTGCACCGGCGCTTTAGTAAGATAGTGACCTATTAACTTTTATTCAGTGCTGTAGATATGATTTCAACATGTTTACAATCAGCATTTGTTGAGAAATGAATAAACATCTGCATGTTACGTGTGAACGGGCATCAGCATAAAAATTCTGGAACTGTTCGGCATGTAAGCAAATAGTACAAATAATGATAGGAATGCCATGTTTGTAGCTACATTCACTGCTAGAATGAAAGTTTCTGGCAGAAATGTATCTTATGTAATTCTGTTTGGGACATAATTTGATGGCTCTGCTAAATCTTATTTGCTTGTTGCTAAGCATTTACCAATAAAACATGCTAGGAGAGCTGTTCAAAGGCTGGCAAGCTTTGAAGACCCTATAACCCTTATCTTCTAAGTTCCACTTCAAGACTACGCTAAGTGAGGCATTCCTTATAAACAAAGATTGCTATCTTGTATGTTTCAAGTTTAGAAACGATACAATAAATGAAAATTTGGTGCTTCAGTCTTCTTGAATATATCTCTACTGTTATGAGTGTGTTTTCGATGGAGTTTACTTTGTGTATTACTGTTTAAAGAGATACTCTACCCCTAGACATCTTATCCCCTATCCAAAGGATAGGAGATAAGAAGTCTGATTACGCAGGGGTCCTGCCGCTGGGGACTCCCGCGATCTCTCTACTGCACCCGGCGTTTGTTTAGAGTGTCGGGGGCAGTGCCGGAGGCTTGTGATGTCACTTTTGCACTTGTGACGTCACAGCCAAGCCCCCTCAATGCAAGTCTATGGGAAGGGGCTTAACGGCCATCACGCCCCCTCTCATAGACTTGCATTGAGGGGGCATGGCCGTGACATCACGAGCCTCCGCCCTGCATTGCCAGTCATCCAGCACTGGATGTCTGGGGTGCTGCAGCTGAGATTGCAGGGTTCCCGTCGCTTTGGATAGAGGATAAGATGTCTAGGGGTGGAGTACCCTTTTAATGTTTTAAAACATATCACAGTTTCTTATCAGATTGCAAAGCAAGGGATGTCCTTCTGTGAAGTTGACCATATACATCAGAATTGTTCACTAGATCTAATAAGACTGTAGATTTTACATGCCAAGTCTTATGGTTTACCCAAGGTTACTGAAACAATAGAAATAACTCACTGCATGCATTGAAATAACATGACTTTTTATTAGAGACATCATTTTATTCCATCTTATAAAAGTAAATTAGTTTTTTCACGAATTGATTCAATATTTTCAGGTAAAATGCTATTTAACTGATGTCAGAACCCACAGGGAAAGCTTGTGAGTGCTGCCCCCACTTACTGTATGGAAGATCCAGGATGAGAACATGAGAATATCAGGATAATCTCTTCACTTCTAAATTCCAAAATATTTTATGCTAGCTGTAAAAAAAAAGAATAAAAAGAAGTTCAAAAGCAATTCTGTCATTTAGGATGATTCCTAACTAATGTACATCTTCTTCTGGTTATCTATATGCAGCTTCATAAATTTAGGGAGTGGCTCTTTCAAATATTCTCCAGAACAGGCAAGAAAATCAAATTTTTTAATATTTGAGTTTAAAGTATATGTACACCTAAATCATAACATACATTTTTCCAAATGATGAGGCATTACGGTTCTGGGTTCTCATCCCATTCAATTCCCTATAAAGGTAGGGTCACATGGGAGCGCATCTGCAGTGTATTTGATGCTGCGGATGCCCTGCCGGCAGTCACAGAGCCACGGCAAAGCAAGCTCTCAGCTGCTGCTGCCGTAGCTCTGAATGTTCGCTCGTATCTGCGGATTTCCCACCGGCAGTCACGAGCAGACACGCAGAGCGTCAAATATGCTGTGGATGCACTCCCGTGTGACCCTAACCTTAGTCTGCTTGCTGCTAGTGTGCTGTATGTTGTTGGTTTTTGCACCATTCTTGCACCATCTTGAACCATTAACCCCTTAAGGACCAGGCGTTTTTCCATTTTTGCACTTTCATTTTTTCCTCCTTACCTTTAAAAAATCATAACTCTTTACATTTTGCATTTAAAAATCCATATGATGGCTTATTTTTTTGCGCCACCAATTCTACTTTGTGATGACATCAGTCATTTTACATTTTGTAAATTTTGAGGGCTTCCGGTTCTACGCAGTACATTTGTCGGTACAAATTACACCTTTTCCTTATTGTGTAGATCCATACGATTATAATGATACCCTACTTGTATAGGTTTGATTTTGTCTCACTTCTGGAAAAAAATCATAACTACATGCAGGAAAAGGTTTACATTTAAAATTGCCATCTTCTGACCCCTATAACTTTTTTATTTTTACGCAAATGGTGCGGTATGAGGGCTAATTTTTTGTACCATGATCTGAAGTTTTTAGTGGTACCATTTTTGTATTGATTGGACTTTTTGATCGCTTTTTATTCATTTTTTCATGATATAAAAAGTGACTAAAATTACACTATTTTGGACTTTGGAATTAATTAAACCAGGTGGCTTAATTCATTATATATTTTTATCATTCGGACATTTCCACACCCGGTGATACCACATATGTTTATTTTTATTTTTACTTACACTGTTTTTTTTTTTTAAATGGGAAAAGGGGGGTAATTCAAACTTTTATTAGGGAAGGGGTTAAATGATCATTATTAAGTTTTTTTGCAATTTTATATCTCCCATAGGGGGATATAACACTGCACACACTGATCTTTTACATTGATCAATGGTTTCTCATAGGAAACCATTGATCGACGATTCTGCCGCTAGACTGCTCATGCCTGGATCAACTTTGAGTGCCGTGTCTAAAGGGTTAATAGCACGCTGCACTGCGATCAGTGCCACATGCTTTTAGCCATGGGTCCCAGCCATTGATAGAGGCCGGGTCCGACCGCTATGGGAGCAAACTCAGGGCATACAGGTACGCCCTTGGTCCTTAAGGGATTAAATGGGTACTCTGGTGCAAAACTGTTTTTTTTTTCTAATCAACTGGTGCCAGAAAGTTAAACAGATTCAAAAAAATTACCTCTATATAAAAATCTTAATCCTTCCAGTACTTATCAGCTGCTGTATGCTGCAGAAGTTGAGTTATTATTTTCTATCTGACAACAGTGCTCTCTGCTGCCACCTCTGTCCATGTCAGGAACTGTCCAGAGTAGGAACAACTCTCCTGCTCTGGACAGTTCCTGACACAGACAGAGGTGTCAGCAGAGAGCACCGTGGTCAGACAAAATAATTTTACAACTTCCTCTAGAGCATACAGCAACTGATAAGTACTGGAAGGTATACGATTTTTATATAGAAGTAATTAACAAATCAAACTTTTTGGCACCAGTTGATTTTAAAATATTTGCTTTTCACCGGAGTACCCCTTTAAGCACCAATCACATCCCTAATGTGAAAACTGACCAGCTAAGTGCAAACTACATGCCACAGAATCTGTAGGGAAATCTGTAGGGAAAGAAGCTATATCAGGAAAAACAAAAAAATAAAATAAGTATATGCCCATTGTAGAGTTTCTAAGTTGAATTGTCAGTGTAGGTACAAGATCGAGGGGGAAACGAAAAAAAAAAAAAAAAAAAAAAAAACACATGATCAATCAACAGAATGGTCTAAACTGGCAAAAAAAATAAAAAATCTAGAAAGTATTGGTTTTGAGGTTAGTTTATCAGAGCCATTACTTACCTTGTATTGACTTCTAATAGACCAGTGTTTGATTTAGGGCTTGTTTCCATATATCTGGCAATCCAACAAAGTTTCGCTCTGATGTGTACTCCTCCTTTGGAGTATCATGCGCAGAGACCATATCTCCAAAAGGATATAGATATTTTGAAGAGAATGCCGAGAAGAGCTACTAAACTAGTACATGGATTGTGGGATAAAGCTTACCAGGAAAGGTTAAAGAACCATAGAGATGTTTGCATGCTAATAATGTGCTCTTCTGTTTAAAGGGGTACTCCAGTGAAAACCTTTTTTCTTTTAAATCAACTGGTGGCAGAAAGTTAAACATTTTTGTAAATTACATTAAAAAATCTTAATCCTTAAAGTACTTATTAGCTGTTGAATGCTACAGAGGAAATTACTTTCTTTTTGGAACACTGATGATATCGCGAGTACAGTGCTCTCTGCTGACATCTCTGTCCATTTTAGCAACCATGCATAGCAGATGTATGCTAAGGGCAGCATGGTGGCTCAGTGGTTAGCACTGCTGCCTTGCAGTGCTGGGGACTTGGGTTCAAATCCCACTAAGGACAACAATAAATAAAGTGTTTTTCTTATTATAATAACATCAGCAGAGAGAACTGTGCTCGTGATGTCATCAGAGAGCATTCCAAAAAGCAAAGAATTTCCACTGTAGTATTCAGCAGCTAATAAGTACAGGAAGGATTAAGATTTGTTAATAGAAGTAATTTACAAATATGTTTAACTTTCTGCCACCAGTTGATTTAAAAGAAAAAAGGTTTTCACCGGAGTACCCCTTTAAGGCTATTCACACGGCAGAAGGTCAACTTTGAAATTCCACTCAGAAATGATGGTAAGTTTCATTGCTGTCAAAAGGATTCCGCTGCACAGTGCATATGACAGAATTTTAGCGGAGGAGTTCTTCACTGTGGAAATTCTTCTGCTGAAAAAAATGCTTTTGTAAATTTTTTCAGCAGAATATGCCTGGAATACATTGCCATCTATGGAGATGCCAATCTTACAAGACCCGAGCGCCGACTAATTCAGTCAGTGCCCCTTAGAATTTCTGGATGGAATTTTTCTATCATAAGATTTCGTAGTCTGAACGTCATCTTAGAGAGAGAAGAAGAGAAAGTCTTAGTTCAGAGATGATGCTCCTTTTACATTGGCAGATAGCTATCAAGTGATGTCAATCCAATGTCATGTGAAGTTGGGTTAAAAGTCCATCCAATTTATTGGGTAACACAGGTTGTTCCATATAAGCTTTACTATATAGTGCATCAATAGATAGAATGCATTCCAAATTATACTTGGTTCTTAGTATTTACACTTTAAGTTTATGGTGACAGAGGCTGACACCCACAAAGACAGAGAAGAGGCTAGGGAACTAAGATTAAATATTTCATGGGTACAAAAAGGTCAGCAGAAAGCTAGAACAAAAGAACAGGAGATAGAGGGAAACTTGGAGTAATATATTCAGGGTCACATACAAAAAGGGCAAGGTCACAGGGGTCACATAAAAAGTCAGCTTCTTGGTGAGAAGGGACAGGCAACTTTGCATCACTAGCTTATTTCAGACTGCCTGTGGTCAGCACTGTGAAATTTCCTGTAATTGTCCATACGCTCTGCCTTTTATAACCTTATAAGCTGTTTTTTTTTTTTATATATCCCAATGACTATGCGCATCAAAACAGGTGTCTATCAGGAACACACAAACATCATGTCCTGTTGTATCTCACAGTGAGTAAGTTGTCCAAGGTATCTGAGACCATGTACACAATGTATTTCATTTACTATGTTCAACTTCACACAAAAAATAAATAAAATTGTTGGATATAATGTTATTAATTTAACCAGATGATTTGTATCTACAACAATGCCAACCCGAATATAAGCCGAGTCCCCTCATTTCACCCCAAAAACCTAGGAAAAGTTATTGACTCGACTATATGCCTAGGGTGGGAAATACATCATGCCCCCATGTCTTCATCACCCCCTGTCAACATCCAGACCCCCATCATTAACACCCCCGTCATCATCACCCTGTCATTTTCACCCCCGGCATCATCACCCTGTCATCATCCCCCTCGTCATCATCCCCCCCCCCCCTTCATTACCGCCTGTCAATCCCTTCAGTGGTCTTCAACCTGCGGACCTCCAGATGTTGCAAAACTACAACTCCCAGCATGCCTGGACAGCCATCGGCTGTCCGGGCATGCTGGGAGTTGTAGTTTTGCAACATCTGGAGGTCCACAGGTTGAAGACCACTGCGGCCTTCGTCATCATCCAGACCCCCCTTTAGTTTTCTACTCACCTCCCCTCGGTGGGAGGGAAGGGTGAGCTGGTCCGGGCCATCTATGCTGCAGGGACCGTCCGGTGGGGAGGGTTAGTCGTTCCGGCCTGTCCATTTTCATCGGGAGGCCCTCTTCTCTGCTAGTGACATTGCCTTGACGACAATGCACAGGGACGTTCATGCGCAGGGACATCTACTGCGCACGGACGTCCCTGTGCGTCATCGTCAAGACAACATCACTAGCAGAGAAGAGGGCCTCCCGGTGAAAATGGACAGGCCGGAACGACTAACCCTCCCCACCGGAGAGTCCCTGCAGCATAGATGGCCTGGACCAACTCACCCTTCCTTCCCACTGAGGGGAGGTGAGTAGAAAACTAAAGGAGGGGTCTGGATGATGACGAAGGCCGCAGTGGTCTTCAACCTGCAGACCTCCAGATGTTTCAAAACTACAACTCCCAGCCGATGGCTGTCCGGGCATGCTGGGAGTTGTACTTTTGCAACATCTGGAAGTCCGCAGGCTGAAGACCACTGAAGGGATTGACAGGCGGAGAGTTCACGCGAGTATAAGCCGAGGGGGGGGGGGGGGCATTTTCAGCACGAAAAATTGTGCTGAAAAACTCTGCTCATACTCGAGTATATACGGTGTGTCTGAGTTTATCCTATACGCCAGTGATCCCTAACCTTTTGCCCCTTGTAAGTCAAATTGAATGATTGTCAAGAGTCCCTTTCAACTCAATAATGATTTTATTAACCATATTATATGTGGACCTACCAGAATACAGGAATTGACAAACATCGATGATATGTGTTCCAATGTAAAATTTCAAGACTAGTAAGGTTCTGATTACCTTATAGAATTTCCGTGCGGAATTTCACACTAAATTAAAGCACGGAGATTCCGCAGCAATGGGATTCTGCTGCACTGTTCACATGGCAACATTTCTGCCCCAGAAATTAAAATTCCGGTGTCCATAGAAAGAATAGACATGTCTATGAGACAGCGCATTTCCGAGCAGTCCTAGCGCCAGCATGTTCTGCTGGTGCTCTGCTGTGGAAGATTTTCCTTGCAGCCATTCCATCGTCTGAACATAGCCTAATATTTCATTTAAATTGGTCCTGTTCTGTGATTAACCCCCTTAAGGACACAGCCCATTTTGGCCTTAAAGGGGAACTCCACAAGAAAACATCTTATCCTCTATTTAATGGATATCTAATCGCAGGGGTCCTGCCGCTGGGGACCCCTTTGATCTCCGCTGCGGCACCCCAGTCATCAGGTGCACGGAGTGAACTCCGCTCCATGCCGGATGACAAGCATCCACAGCCGCCACGCTCCCTCCATTAATGTCTATGGGAGGAGGCGCTCCCGAGGGGGCATAACATGACGTCTCAAACATGGAAGCTCCAAGCTTCCGTGTTCCAGATGCCGTCGCTGCCGGCCCGGAGATCACAAAGGTACCCAGTGGCGGGACCCCCGTGATCAGACATCTTTTCCCCTATGCTTTGGATGGGGAATAAGATGTTTTTTGGTGGAGTACTCCTTTTAGGACATAGAAAAGTTACATTTTTTCATTTTAGTATTTTAGCTCCTCATCTTCTAAAGGAAATCACTTTTATTTTTTAAATCAACAGGCTTTTCTTTTTCTACAACTAATTGTACTTTTCATTTTACCACAAAATGTGCAACGAAATCCAAGAAATATTATTTATGGGGGGAAATTGAAAAAAAAATGCAATTTTAGGGGGGGGTTCATTTTTATGCAGTGCACTTAACGGTAAAACTGACATGTTCTCTTTATTCTGTGGGTCAATACAATTAAAATGATACCCATCTTTACATGCTTTTCTATTATTGTACTTAAACTCAAACTTTTTTAACAAAAGAGGTATATAAAACGAGTAGTCTCATGCAAGAAAAACAGGGGGGTCTGAGCGCTGGAGCCCCCCGCGATTTCCTGTACGGAGCCCTGGCTCTCCCCTGGAGTGGCATGTCATGACCCCTGCTCAAATTGGGGGCCACCACGCCCCCTCCATGTATCTCTATATGTTATTCCTTTTTTACTGGGATGTGATGCTACCAAAAACATATGGACTTTGGCATATTTTTACATTTACGCCATTCACCATATGAGATCAATAACATTATGTTTTAATAATGCAGTCATGTGGTGGTGGTATATTATTTTTACATTTTTTAATAAAATAGGAATAGAGGGCAATATTTTTTTTTTTTTTTTTTTTTTTTTTTTGCGGAGAGGGGCTTTTTCACTATCATTAAAACCTTTTTTTTTTTACACTTATTTTGTGTGTCCATAGGGGACTATTTATTGTGTTCTTTTAATGGCTAATTCTGATCGTTGCTATGCATAGCATGATAAATGGAGGAAAAAAATTATAAAATGGAGGAAAGGAAAATATGTCACAGGATATCTAGTAGTAGAAGAAGGAGTCTTTTGGAGGAGGTTTTGAGCCTGTGACATAGTGCGGGTGCTTTTCTGATGGGCAGTGTTGCACTATTTGCACTTGCTGTTACTGAATTACATTTCGTGCAGGAGCCGGATGACCTATTTGATGGGCATTGTTAGTTGTTATTATTTATTATTAGGGTACGTTCACACGTACAAAATCTGCTGCATATTTTGTGTAACAGATTTTGCTACCCATTAACTTCAATGGGGAGCAGAATCAGCTTAAAATATATGCAGCAGATCCCGTACGTGTGAACGTACCCTTACAAAGTATTATTGGCTGCACCTTTTTAGGTTATATTTGCACACATAAAATTGTCTATAAATGGCAAAAAAAAACTGCTGTTGTGTGAACATAGCCTTAAAGGGGTACTCCGGGGGAAAACTTTTTTTTTTTTAATCAACTGGTGCCGGAAAGTTAAACAGATTTGTAAATTACTCCTATTAAAAAATCTTTACTCTTCCAGTATTTTTAAGAAGCTGTATGCTACAGAGCAAATTATTTTCTTTTTGAATTTCTTTTTTGTCTTGTCCACAGTGCTCTCTGCTGACACCTGATGCCCGTGTCAGGAACTGTCCAGAGCAGCATAGGTTTGCTATGGAGATTTTCTCCTTCTCTGGACAGTTCCTGATACGGGCATCAGGTGTCAGCAGAGAGCACTGTGGACAAGACAAAACATTAATAAAAAAAGAAAATAATTTCCTCTGTAGCATACAGCTGCTAAAAAGTACAGGAAGGGTAAAGATTTTTTAATAGAAGTCATTTACAAATCTGTCTAACTTTCTGGCACCAGTTGATTTAAAAAAAAAAAAAATTCCACCGGAGTACCCCTTTAAGAGTCAGTAATAAGTCAGTTATAGAAAGTTACTTTTATAGATTATTTAAGTACACACTCATGCTGTTTCTTTTGTTCTTTGACAGCTTGCAATAAATGATGGTATTTCATATCTGAATGCTGATCTGTCAGCTGAATATGTTGCCCTTTGTAAGAAGAAATTGGTGTTGTTGTTTTTTTGGCTAATAGGAGCCTTTCAGTACTTATTAGCTGCTGAATACTACAGAGGAAATTCTTTTCTTTTTGGAACACAGAGCTCTCTGCTGAATCACAAGCACAGTGCTCTCTGCTGACATCTCTGTCCATTTTAAGAACTGTCCAAAGTAGGAGAAAATCCCCATAGCAAACATATGCTGCTCTGGACAGTTCCTAAAATGGACAGAGATGTCAGCAGAGAGCACTGTGGTCGTGATGTCAGCAGAGAGCTCTGGGTTCCAAAAAGAAAATAATTTCCTCTGTAGTATTCAGCAGCTAAGTACTGGAAAGATTAAGATTTTTTAATAGAAGTAATTTACAAATCTGTTTAACTTTCTTGTACCAGTTGATAAAAAAAAAAAGTTTTCCACCGGAGTACCTCTTTAAAAAAAAAAAAAAAAAAACAAACGATCATTTTTCATACAGGTAAACTTATTAATGGTCTTACAGCTGTTTTTTTTTTGTTTGTTTGTTTTGTGTTTTTTTTTTTACGTGAACTAAACTTCCACTTTGGAATTTACATCTTTCAAGAGCTATTATTTACTATTGAAGCTTAATGAATGGGTTTGAGTCATACAATTATGGCAGAACACACAGTTTAGTCACCAGGGAAAGTTCTGCTATTTCAAAAGCATGGCTAACAATTTCCCGAAAGGAAGTAAAATAAAGAGAAGTTTCATTAACGTTAAAAAATTTTTTTTTATACATTGATAGTCTTTATTGCTAACGGTAAAGACGTCCCACTAATCTATTGTTAGTTAAATGGGTTATCGAGGTATTAAAACGAAAAAAAAAAGAGCTATTTTCTTAGAAAAACAGCACCACACCTGTGCCCAGGTTGCATGTGGTATTACAACTTGGCTCCCTACACTTCAATGGAACTGAGCTGTAATACCACACACAACCTGAGAACAGGTGTAGTGCTGTTTTTGGAAGAATTCAACTCTGCTTTAATATTCCTGGATAACCCCTGTAAGGAAAAGGTTATGAAAATTAACAGCTGAATGGATTGTTGTTAAAGGCATGTCAATGTTGTCCTTATCATTTGCTCTTTGAATTCTTCGGAGTAAGGGGCATTTTTGGGCAACTTAGGTTGGGGCTTCTAACATTACATCTCTAATGGACATTTGCAAACCCATAGGAACCATTACATAAGATCTCTGTGCCGGCACCATTTCCACACTTTTTATGATTACCTCCCCTCACAACACTCAAACCTGTATTATGACTGCAACGTGTGAATATACCCTAAGGGACAGATTTACGAAAACTGACTAGTTGTTAGAAAATGTAAACTTTAAACAGAATCCAACAGCCAGAAGCTCAAACAATTTCATAAATCTGTCACATTCTTAGACTGTCTAGTCTAGGATTAGGCCAACTAAAAATTTTGGTGCATTTTTGCCACAAAGTGTCACATTTTAGGCTGTGCCCTTTTAACCAAGGACATGCGCCTCTTGTTGGACATGTTGGAAAAATTACGGTATCTAAAGCGTGTCTTAAAATCATAGTAAATGTGGTAGCAATCTTTTTTTTTTTTTTTTTTGAGCAAATTGCGATAGAATCCTTGAGCCTTACAATAGTAAATATATATATATATATATATATATATATATATATATATATACACATGGGGACCCTTTATTACAATTGCTTTTAAATGATAACGGCATGCTGGATGACAACAGTATAGTGTACTTTCGGATTTCCCATGCCTGAGACAGAGTTCTTGTACCTGGAGTTTCCTTCCCTTCTCAGATCGCAGCAAACCAGCTACTGCACACTTCTCCCCCTTGTTTTCCTCATCAGTAGGAGCTTCTGTGACATATCATAAGTTTTTGTTAAATGACAGGTACATTAAGACCACACAACCCATTGGCACCTGGATAACCCCTTTAATCTATTTGTATTATGGAAGTAGCAAAACAACTGGTATAACTTCAATTGGATCTGTCATATCTTGGTCAAGCAGCTTACAGTTTGGGCTTGCCAACTTTAAGCTATTACCTACTTTCTTTTCCCATGAATACTAAATATAGAATAATAACCCCTGAGTGGGACAAAATAATGTAAAAAAAAATAAAATAAAAAAAATGTTTTATGTATATAAAAGCCTTTCATAAAAAAATAAAAATTAATGTAAAAAAAGGAAAATAAGAAAATAATGTTTTGTGCATTAAAATACATTTCATATCTTAATCTAAGTGTGTTTTGGAGTCTACAATAAAACAAGTGCCCCAAGACAAAGTGTCCTAAAACAAGTGCCACATGATGGCTGCAGTTTTACGTTTTGAGATACCCGATGCATACAGAGACGTTGTGCTCTCCGCGCACCGAAATCTGGTGAGTGTGATTCTATCCCTTTTACATTCTTCACAAGGGGCGCACGTCTCTTTTTCTCTTTATGTTGCGGAAATTCACCAAAAAGGCGCACACCATGTGATAAATTCGCTGCAAGTTTACACACCTTACCTTGCTCATGCAAAAATGTTGTTGAAAGCACTTTCCCTACGCTGTCAAAATTCGGGTGTACAATTGTGCAAAAACCTCGTGCAATAATTTGCGCCTAAATGCAAAAAGGTGCAGTTCTTAAATATGTATCCACTGCACATACAGCTATACCATGTGGCACAATTTTATTGCACAATTTAGCCTCTTTGTGCTCAATTTGTGGCTAATATAGACAATAAAACCTCCTACCACTAATGAAAAATTCCCTCCAGTGGGTCTGCCAATCGCACTAGGGTTCTAAGTTTTCGGAAGGCCCAGTGTTTTAAGCCATAATACATTCTCATTATGGCCATCTAAAAGTGGTCATAGACACCAGGTTACCTTAAAATAGAGAGGTTGGATTATACAAAGACTAAACCTTCCATGACAATTTATAATAATTCTGAACATGGGGATACACTTGAAGTATAAAGGACAGATGGCAAATATCCTAGACCCGCATTCAAGCAGTATCTGCCTGCAAGTTGTACTTTAATGCTAAGAATAGAAATGAAATAATGATTAAGTTTTCACCATAGTTTATTTTTTCCAGCTTCTTGTTTCATCCGAAGCAGCGGAGACATAAATGCACTATAAAAAACGAGGTGAGAGGGGATGCTGCTTTAATTAATGGATGATCCACTAGAATCACAGGGAAAGGTTTGCGTTGTAGATAGTGGCCTCCCTCTGAGCCTCTCCTGGATATAATGAGAGAGCTGTGCTTCATTACTGGCAGCTGAGGGCTAGGGTCACTGGGAATGGATTTGCAAGGCCCTCATTGAGGGATCACTACATGCTGAGAGGAGCTGGCCATGCTCAGGGACACCTGGTCATTAACATTGCTAATTAGCAGCCATTAATCAGGACCCTCGCTTCTTTCTCTCACTATGTGTGTGCGTGTTTTGCTGGCTCAGGCCAAGCATGTGAATAGGAAGATTGTTTCTGTACCTCGGAAAGAGGTGGAATAAAAGTAGTTCCCATCCACTGGAGATGAAATGGATTAGGGAAAAGGTTAGACAACAGTTTAAGATGGGCCAGGGGGAGAGCGCAATGTGAGGAGACCTAAATCTGCCACCTATAATCAGCAGCATATTATCCCCGCACTTCCGTGTAACCTTCGGGTTTATTTAGCAGGAGTGTGCTCGTATATGTGTATGTGTCATCAGGGTATTTTGGCAAAGTTTTTGTCAGCTCATATTTTCATATTCATATAGTCCTGCAGTATATATGGAATTTTTCAAACCACTAGACTTGATTTTCTAGATGGATTGTTAATGCAAACCTGAAGTATATAAGATATATGACAATATATTTACTGCAGTCTAAGCGTGCCTATTAGAGTATTAAAAAAAATTGTGAAAGATCAGAATAGCCAGAGTGTGTATCAGCAATAGAGTCAGGTATCAATGGTATTGTCTAAACTACGGTATTTAAATGGACACTGTGATTAAAACTAATTTTTGCTATTGCACTCTAATGTACTTTTTAAAAAAATGAAGTTTTCTATGTTTTATTTGTATTTAAAAAAAGCTGCCACTAGGTGTCTCCCTACTTGTCCAGAGCCAATTTCCCCCCATCTCTTGCACATACTTTGGACTCCTGCTGGCCTGGCAGAAGTCCAAAATCAGGAAAGGCAGTCTGGAGCGCTGAGGCGGGGGGGGGGGGGGGTGCAGCCTTAGCCAATCATAGCTCATCTCACACTGAACTGCTCTGGGCTGTGTGTAGCAGAGTGAGGGAGGAAGTACTTCTCTGTATGACTTCAGATGATGTCACGCCTGCTGAGGAAAATACAGAGTAATATCAAGGTAGAGAACTAAATAATAATGAAAATAAAAGCTGGGGGGGGGGGGGGGTATCATGATGCATGAAATTTAACAAGATCATGACAGGTACTCTTAAGTCTTCTACATATTTATTAACATGAAATGCAAAACAGAATAGAACTGGAGGAGGGTCTGGAGGTTACCTATATATTCTCAGTAAACCTGCTATACATACAGTATCTCACATAAGTGAGTTCACCCCTTACATTTTTGTAAATATTTTATTATATCTTTCCATGTGACAACACTGAAGAAGTGACACTCTCCTGTAAAGTAGTGAGTGCACAGCCTATAACTGTGTTTAACCCCTTAAGGACCCAGCCATTTTACACCTTAGGACCCGGCCATTTTTTGCACATCTGACCACTGTTACTTTAAACATTAATAACTCTGGAATGCTTGTTTTTTCATGACATATTCTACTTTAACATAGTGGTAAAATGTTGCTGATACTTGCATCCTTTCTTGGTGAAAAATCCCCAAATTTGACAAAAAAATTTGAAAATGTTGCATTTTTCTAACTTTGAAGCTCTCTGCTTGTAAGGAAAATGGATATTCCAAATAATATTTTTTTATTCACATTTCCAATATGTCTACTTTATGTTTGCATTATTAAATTGACAACTTTTTACTTTTGGAAGACACCAGAGGGCTTCAAAGTTCAGCAGCAATTTTCATTTTTTCACAAAATTGCCAAACTCGCAATTTTTCAGGGACCAGTTCAGGTTTGAAGTGGATTTGAAGGGTCTTCATATTAGAAATACCCCACAAATGACCCCATTATAAAAACTGCACCCCAAAAGTATTCAAAATGACATCCAGTCAGCATTTTAACCCTTTAGGTGTTTTACAGGAATAGCAGCAAAATGAAGGAGAAAATTCACAATCTTCATTTTTTACACTTGCATGTTCTTGTAGACCCAATTTAAAATTTTTTACAAGGGGTAAAAGGAGAAAATTTATACTTATATTTTTAGCCCAATTTCTCTCAAGTAAGCACATACCTCATATGTCTATGTAAAGTGTTTGGCGGGCGCAGTAGAGGGCTCCGAAGTGAAGGAGCGAGAAGGGGATTTTGGAGAGTACGTTTTTCTGAAATGGTTTTTGGGGGGTATGTTGCATTTAGGAAGCCCCTATGGTGCCAGAACAGCAAAACAAAACACATGGCATACCATTTTGGAAACTAGACCCCTTGAGGAACATAGCAAGGAATAAAGTGAGCCTTAATACCCCACAGGTGTTTCACGACTTTTGCATATGTAAAAAAAAAAAAAAAAAAATTCACTAAAATCTATGTTTCCCCCCAAATTTCACATTTTTGCAAGGGTTAATAGCATAAAATCCCCCCAAAATTTGTAACCCCATCTCTTCTGAGTATGGAGGTACCCCATAAGTTGACCTGAAGTGCACTACAGGCGAACTACAATGCTCAGAAGAGAAGGAGTCATATTTGGCTTTTTGAGAGCAAATTTTGCTTGGGGGCATGTCGCATTTAGGAAGCCCCTATGGTGCCAGGACAGCAAAATAACCCCCACATGGCACACCATTTTGGAAACTAGACCCCTTGAGGAACGTAACAAGGGGTACATTTACCCCCCACTGATGTCTGTCAGATCTTTGGAACAGTGGGCTGTACAAAATTTTTAATTTGCACAGCCCACTGTTCCAAAGATCTGTCAGACACCAGTGGGGTGTAAATTCTCACTGCACCCCTCATTACATTCCGTGAGGGGTGTAGTTTCCGAAATGGGGTCACATGTGGTTTTTTTTTTTTTTGCGTTTGTCAAAACCGCTGTAACAATCAGCCACCCCTGTGTAAATCACTTCAAATGTACATGGTGCACTCTCCCTTCTGGGCCTTGTTGTGCGTCCTCAGAGCACTTTGCGCCCACATGTGGGGTATCTCCGTAGTCGGGAGAAATTGCATTACAAATTTTGGGGGGCTTTTTTCCCTTTTACCTCTTGTCAAAAGGAAAAGTATAGGGCAACACCAGCATGTTAGTGTAAAAAAATTATTTTTTGACACTAACATGCTGGTGTAGACCCCAACTTCACCTTTTCATAAGGGGTTAAAGGAGAAAAAGATCCCCAAAATTTGTTAGGCAATTTCTCCCGAGCACAGTGATACCCCATATGTGGCCCTAAACTGTTGCCTTAAAATACCATAGGGCTCTGAAGTGAGAGCGCCATGCGCATTTGAGGCCTGAATTAGGGATTTGCATAGGGGTGGACATAGGGGTATTCTACGCCAGTGATTCCCAAACAGGGTGCCTCCAGCTGTTGCAAAACTCCCAGAATGCTTGGACAGTCAACGGCTGTCCAGCAATACTGTGAGTTGTTGTTTTGCAACAGCTGGAGGCTCCATTTTGGAAACAGTGGCGTACCAGACATTTTTCATTTTTATTGTGGAGGGGAGGGGGGCTGTGTAGGGGTATGTGTATATGTAGTGTTTTTTTACTTTTTATTTTATTTTGTGTTAGTGTAGTGTAGTGTTTTCAGGGTACAGTCACACGGGCGTGGGATTACAGTCAGTTTCCCGCTGCGAGTTTGAGCTGCCGCGCAAAATTTGCTGCATCGCAAACTTGCAGCCTGATACTCACTGTAAGCCCCCTGCCCATGTGAATGTACCCTGTACATTCACAGGGGGGAGGGGGAACCTCCATCTGTTGCAAAACTACAACTCCCAGCATGCACAGTCTATCAGTGCATGCTGGTAGTTATAGTTTTGCAACAGCTGCAGGCACACGGGTCGGGAAACACTGAGATAGGAAACAGACAATGTTTCCCAACCAGTTTGCCTCTAGTTGTTGCAAAACCACAACTCCCAAACATTCTCAGACATGCTGGAAGTAGTAGTTCGGCAACATCTTTAGAGCCAGATGTTGCCGAACTACAACTCCCAGCATGCTTGGAGTTGTAGTTTTGCAACATCTGGAGGACTACAGTTTGCAGACCACTAATACAGTGGTTCCCAATCTGTGCCCTTCCAGATGTTGCAAAACTACAACTCCCAGTATGCCAAAACTGTCCAGGCATGCTGGGAGTTGTAGTTCTGCCACATCTGAAGGGCCAGATGTTACAGAACTACAACTCCCAGCATGCCTGGACAGTAAGGGCATGCTGAGGATGTGTAGTTTTGCAACATCTGGAAGGGCACAGTGGTCTCCAAACTGTGGACCTTCAGATGTTGCAAAACTGCAACTCCCAGCATGTCCAGAAGCCAAGGGCTGTCTGGGCATGCTGGGAGTTGTAGTGTAAGGGGACCAGATGGAGCAGTCCAGATCGCTTTACGGCGGTCTGGACTGCTGCAAAGGTCCCGCGCCGCCGCAGATCAACTCACCTGTGGCCACCTCCGTCATCTCCGCCGCCAGGATCTGGGTCTTCAGGGACGAGGTAAGTACCAGGGCCGGGCCCCAGCACTCCCCCGTCCCCCGCCGCATCCTCCGGTCTTCCTCCCGTTCCCTTGGTCGGTTAGCTAACCGAGGAATCGCAGGGGATAGGAGGAGGTGGCAGGCTTGCCACCTCGCTCCTATACTTCAGCATGGTCCTGGCTGTCTGTGACAACCGGGATCATGCAAAATTACTGGGCGGTCGGGTCCCAGAGACGACATGGGGGGCAGACATGGCCCCCCTCGGCGTTTGCCCTGGATGCCTGCTGAACAATTTCAGCAGGCATACGCTTCCGATCTCTTCCCGGCGCGCGGCAGGGGCCGTAAAACGCAGGACGTACGGGGACGTCCCCGTACGTCCTGGGTCCTTAAGGGGTTAAGGACCCGGGCTTTTTCCGTTTTTTCATTTTCAATTTTTCCTCCTTAACTTAAAAAAATCATAACTCTTTAAAATTTTCACCTAAAATTCTATATGATGGCTTGTTTTTTGCGTCACTAATTCTACTTTGTAATAACATTAGTCATTTTACCCAAAAATCTACGGTGAAACAGGATAAAAAATCAATGTGCGACAAAATTGATGAAAAAACACAATTTTTTAAGTTTTGGGGGCTTCCGTTTTTATGCAGTACATTTTTCTGCAAAAATTATACCTTACATTTATTCTGTAGGTCCATACGGTTAAAATGATACCCTACTTGTATAGGTTTGATTTTGTATCACTTCAGAAAAAAATCATCAATACATGCAGGAAAATTTATACGTTTAAAATGGTCATCTTCTGACCCCTATAACTTTTTTATTTTACTGTGTTCAGGGGGCTATTTTATAGGGCTCATTTTTTGTGCCGTGATCTGAGGTTTTTAGCGCTACCATTTTTATTCTGATCCGACTTTTTGATCACTTTTTATTAACTTTTTTGTGGTATAAAAAGTGATCTAAAATGCGCTATTTTGGACTTTGGAATTTGTTTAAGCGTACGCCATTGAATGTGCAGTTTAAAAAGCAGTATATTTTTATAATTCGGACATTTCCGCACGCGGCGATACCACATATGTTTATTTTTATTTTTATTTACACTGTGTTTTTTTATTCTTGGAAATGTCGGGTGATTCAAACTTTTATTAGGGGAAGGGATAATTGAAAGGGTTAATGATTTTTTTATTATAGCTCCTATAGGGGGCTATAACATTGCATGTACTGATCTTTTACACTGATTGATCCATCTCCATAGGAATGGATCAATCAGTGTTTTTGGCGATTGAGTGCTCAAGCCTGGATCTCAGGCTTGAAGCATTCAATCGGCGATCGGACTGCAGGAAGGAAGGTAAGAGACCTTCCTCCTGTGCTACAGCTGTTCGGTATGCTGCGATTATACCGCGGCGATCCCGAACAGCTCCCTGAGCTAACCGGCAACTTTAACTTTCGTTTTTAGCCGCGATCAGTGCCGCGCGCTATTAGAGGCGGGTCCCGGCTTCACTATGACGCCGGGCCCGCCGCGATATGATGCGGGGTCACCGTGTGACCCCGCGTTATATCGCAGGACCGGGACCCAGGACGTACCCATACGTCCTGGGTCCTTAAGGGGTTAATGTTGTGTCCCCTAAAAAAAAAAAAAACACACAGCTATTACAGTCTAAGCCTTGGCAACAAAAGTAAGTGTACCCTAAGTATAAACGTCCAAATTGGGCCCAATTATCCATTTTCCTTCCCTGATGTCATGTGACAGTGTTACAAGGTTTCAAGTGTGAATAGGAAGCAGGTGTTATCGCTCTCACATTCTCTAATACTGGTCAATGGAAGTTCAACAAGGCACCCTATGGCAAAGAACTCTCTGAGGATTTGAAAACAAGAATTTCTGTTTCAGACAGTGATAAATCTGTTCAATGCAGTGTTACCATGGACTGGGCACTTATGGCCAGTTGTAAACAAAAAAATAAAAAAGATCTAAGGACCTAACAATATATAAGTTTTTACACTGATCATACAGATACTGTAAATGATAGAAGTGATCGGGGGATGTGCAATAATTAGGATTCCAGCATTATATTTTACAGTGTATTTAAACTACAAACTGGTCAATACATTTTAAAAATTTGCTCCATTTCTTTAATTGCGAGTGCTGTTGTGTGAAGCTTTATAAACTTGCTACAACATGTGGAATTTCTGAGCAAAAAAACTGCTAAAATAAGTTGTGTTACAAGGTTGTGATTTCATAGATTTTCAGAAAGATCAAAGCTGTTGATATTTTAGAGACACCTCTGATGGACTAAGTGACACCAACAATTACAGGTTAGTCTCTTCATTCAATCAGTGCAGGCAGCTCTATAACCCTCTCCTCTCTGTTTTCAGACAGGATAGCCTGATAGGACAGGAGTGAGCACAGAAGAGTGCTAGTCCCACCTTCACCTTCTGGACTTTGTTCAAGCCTGTGCTTTAGCTTGGACAAAGATGATGCTGCAGCTGGACAGGATTATGTTCTAGATGGTATGGGGACACCTAATTGTCTTTTTCATAAGCTGTGATTTCTATAAAAATTAATTTTATAAATTAAAGTATATTAGAAAGGTTAAGGGGTACCCATTTATTTTATATTAACTGGCTCCAGAAAGTTAAATAGATGTGTGAATTACTTCTATTAAAAGATCTTAAAGGGGTACTCCGGCCTTAAGACATCTTATCCCCTATCCAAAGGCTAGGGGATTAGATGTCTGACCGCAGGGTTCCCGCCGCTGGGGAACCCCGCAATCTTGCATTCAGCACCCACCTCGGGGAGCTGCATGCCGCGCTGCAAGCTCAGAATCTGCCATGTGATGTCACACCCCGCCCCCTCTATGCAAGTCTATGGAAGGGGGCGTGACCCCTGCGGTCAGACATCTTATCCCCTATCCTTTGGATAGGGGATAAGATGTCTTAGGGCCGGAGTACCCCTTTCATCCATCCAGCTCTTATCAGCTGCTGTGTGCTCCAGAGGAAGTTGTGTTGTTCTTTTTTTGTCTGACCACAGTGCTTTCTGCTGATACCTCTGTCTAGAAGCAAATCCCCATAACAAATCTCTCCTACTCCAGACAGTTCCTGACAAGTACAGTTATTTACAAATCTGTATAACTTTCTGGCACTAGTTCATTACAAAAAATGTTTTCCACTGGAGTACCCCTTTAATGTTTTGCCAAATTGTACAAAATGTAGACACACATATACATATATTCAAAATAGATGTAGCACACCACAGATGTAGAATCAATGTGGATAGTTTATTCCATGATGTATCAAAGACAATGTTTCTCGAGAAAGCCAGCGTGAGGCTGGTGAAACATGGTCCTTGATACATCATGGAATAAACTATCCACATTGATACTACATCTGTGGTGTGCTGCATCTATTTTGAATATTTGGATTCAGGAACCAGGGACCGGGGCTCCAGATATGCATGCACCCCAATATATGTATATACAAATATATATATATATATATATATATATATATATATATATATATATATATATATATACATATTCATGCCCAGCAGCCTGTCAGTCGCCACAAAAAGGGGCAGAGGGAGTGTTCCCTTAATGAACACAACATACTCAAACTTATGGGTCCACAGGCTCCTATTAGCCAAAAAAAAAAACACCAATTTCTTCTTACAAAGGGCAACATATTCAGCTGACAGATCAGCATTCAGATATTAAATACAATCATTTATTGCACGCTGTCAAAGAACAAAAGCAACAGCATAAGTGTGTACTTAAATAATCTATAAAAGTAACTTTCTATAACTGACTTATTACTGAGTCTTAAAGGGGTACTCCGGTGGATTTTTATTTTTTTATTTTTTTAAATCAACTGGTGCAAGAAAGTTAAACAGATTTGTAAATGACTTCTATTAAAAAAATCTTTACCCTTCCTGTACTTTTTAGCAGCTGGATGCTACAGAGGAAATTCTTTTCTTTTTTTATTAATGTTTTGTCTTGTCCACAGTGCTCTCTGCTGACACCTGATGCCCGTATCAGGAACTGTCCAGAGAAGGAGAAAATCTCCATAGCAAACCTATACTGCTCTGGACAGTTCCTGACACGGGCATCAGGTGTCAGCAGAGAGCACTGTGGACAAGACAAAAAAGAAATTCAAAAAGAAAATAATTTCCTCTGTAGCAAACAGCTTCTTAAAAATACTGGAAGAGTAAAGATTTTTTCATAGAAGTAATTTACAAATCTGTTTAACTTTCTGGCACCAGTTGATTTAAAAAAAAAAAAATCTCCACCAGAGTACCCCTTTATGTTTTGCAGCATTGTAATTTACCTTCTTTTCCCTTTCACCTTTGTCGTACAAGTGTGTACAAGCAGTACAGTCCCAAAGAATTCAATGACAAATTTAGCCCTGCTACAGCTACCGTCAGATTAAGTTTACTGGAACACAGACTACAAAATGTGACTTTTGTGTCTTTGAGTAAACAAGCGTTTAATCCCTGTCTTTCTATACCATTGTAATGTATGGAACTTCCTACAAGTGCTTTTTCCAGCTCCCCATGAGCTTTTTGAGACTGTACATAGTGAAGAGGGGAAGGTGAAGATGTAAACAAGTTTTTTGTTTTGTTTTTTAAATACCTCACGTGACTTTATCTTACAAATGAGTTTAGGATCATTAGTCTCCACATAATATGGATATCATTCAGATCTATTCATCTACCCTATTTCCTAGCATGCTGCATGGAATCATTGTCCAAATGAATAAACATAAATCTGGAGGTTGTTGAAAAGAAAATCATTTAATCAGAAAATGTTTTAAAGGTCAAATATTTTTATAAACTAGAAATACAGTATTTACCAAGGAGGATTTGTCTAATATAGTAAGTCATATGCATGCCTTAATAAAATACTCATAATTAGTACAATGTACGGTGTCCATTTTAGGACATCGTCAGTCGTCAGCCGTACCTCCGTCCTCCTTCAGGCAAAACAGCGTCCCGCCTCCTCCCTCGGACCAATCTCTGTCAGGCATCAGCCGCAACTCCCTCCTCCCTCCTTTGTCATCCTAAAGTCTGTCATCCAAAACTCTGTCATCCTAAAGTCTCTCATCCAAAACTCTGTCATCCCTCAGACGAAAAACCTTCCTGCCATGTAGCAGAGCCGAGTCAGTGTCGGCTCTCTGCTATACGGGTTCTGCTTTACATGCTATTCAATGTCGGCTCTGCTATACAGTGCTGTGCAGCGTCGGCTCTGCTATGCGTCTGAGGGAGAATCGTCTGATGCATGACGGTGGTTTGGATGACAGCGTTTTGGATGACTGAGTTGTGGCTGAAGGATGACAGCGATTGGCCCGAGGGAGGAGGCGGGACGCTGCTTTGCCTGACGGAGGACGGAGTTATGGCTGACGACTGACGACATCCTAAAATGGACACCGTAACAATGATATTAGCCTGTGCCTCCATCTACATATTTCGGTCAAGAATGAAAGTGCCCAAACACATTTGATCCATGTTAGCTGACCACCTGATCTGTGAGGGGCCTCCTGACTCCCTCAGTTACAGATATTGGAAAAGAGAAGGATCTGGCAGCAGCTTTCAACACTCTCCCTATCCAGAACACATACCTGCTTGGCTTGTGCATGTGCATGGAGCAGTGGCATGACATTGAGGGGCCACGGAGCCCTGGCATGCTACAGCTATCACACCTGCCTGGCGCCTCCCAGTACTGGGACAAATAGGTTCAAACAGGTGTACATATCAGTATAGATACATTTGTGATACTCTATATGCTGCAGAAAGTACAGGCAGGAGTAGGGAACCCAGTCAAAGGCAAGAGTCCCTGCTCCTGTACATTGAACAGTGAAGCAGTCACTGCATGCCTTATTGCTTAGGTAATGCTGGCCCTGGTGGATACCCAGAGGTAAGTGGTGATGGCTTTGCATCACTGCTTTACTTATTACACTTTACTTCCAGCCTAATGGATGATAACTGAACAACAAGGTATGCAGTGCATGTGTCACCACTCAATGTACAAGAGCAGGGACTCCTGCCCTTGATAGGAATCCCTGCTCCTTTATGAAGTTTTCAAGGCATACTACACTGCAACATAGAGAGCCATGGGAAAGATGTAGCATACTGCCGAACCTGTTGACAGCAGCTTCATCTGTAATTTCTGGCCGAACAAGCATTCAGCTAACAGCTATCTGAATTGTATGGCATCCACCCCTACAGTGGTTGTCAGCTTTATACAATAACTTTTACAAGGGTTCCCTTAAATATTAGATAATAATACAGATATATATTTTCAGCTCACCCTCCGACCTTGGAGCAAACCCAGCGCAAGGATACCACGGTGTAGTGGGAAGCAGGATGCAGTCACAGGAAAATAGTCCAGTACTTGCAGGTAAAGTGGATAAAATCACAGGCTTTATTGATTCCTTTAAAACATCAGCTTACAATCATGTACAAAAAGGCAAGAGCTCAGCTTGACGCGTTTCGTGGTGTCCCACTTTTTCAAAAGCATACTGCAATCATTACACACGACTAGTGTTGAGCGGCATAGGCCATATTCGAATTCGCAAATATTCGCGAATATATGGCCGAATATTCGTAATATATTAGCGAATATTCGCATATTCGTAATATTCTCGTTTTATTTTCACATATGCAAAAATTTACATATGCGGAAATTAGCATATACAAAAATTAGCATAAGCGAAAATTCGCAAATGCGAAAATTTGCATATGCACATTTTCGCATATGCGAAAATTCGCACACCAGTATCACACAGTAGTATTAGAACTTTCTTTACACCACACAAGCTGGAAGCAGAGAGGGGTGATCACTGTGATGTGTACTGTGGAAAAAAAAAAAAAACGAATATTCGTAATTATGAATATATAGTGCTATATTCGCGAATATGCGATATTCGCGAATAAAATTCAAATTGCAAATATTCGCGAGCAACACTACACACGACATTAAAATACTGTAGGTAAACTTCAGAGGCTGATATTCAACAGCTGAAGACACACAATTAAAACAATGAGTAACACGAATGCACGACTTCTAATGAATGCAGGGTTAATGTTAACCCCTAAAGTAACCATATAGATTACACAGGAAGAAATAAATATACTATAATTCTTTACTTGTTTTTTCAATTTCTGTTTCTTTTATCATTTCTTCTCTTGTTTTCTCTATTCATCTTGTAAATAATCAGTTTTTATGCATGATCCAATAAGGAGAAAAAAGCCCATAGAAGGGAAATGATCTCAATGTAACATAAAAAACAAAACGCATAGTTGAAAGTAAACGCAACTGCAAAAGTATGAACGGACAAATCATGATGTAAATTCAAACCATGAGGTTGTATACTTTCCAACAAAAATATCCAGAAACTTTCTCTATTAAGAAATTTCCCATGAAGGTCACCTCCTCTTTTTGGCAAATACACCTTCTCAATGCCTTCACTATTATCAAACAGCTTAAAGGGGTTCTCCGGTGCTTACACATCTTATCCCTATCCAAAGGATAGGGGATAAGATGCCTGATCGCGGGAGTCCCGCCGCTGGGGACCCCCGGGATCATGCACGCGGCACCCCGTTTGTAATCAGTCCCCGGAGCATGTTCGCTCCGGGTCTGATTACCGACGACCACAGGGCAGCGGAGTGTGACATCACGCCTCCGCTCCTGTGTGACGTCATGCTCCGCCCCTCAATGCAAGCCTACAGGAGGGGGCGTGACAGCAATCACGCCCCCTCCCATAGGCTTGCATTGAGGGGCGGAGCATGAAGTCACACGGGGGCGGAGGCGTGACGTCACACGCCGCCGGCCTTGTGGTCATCGGTAATCAGACCCGGAGCGAACACGCTCCGGGGACTGATTAAAAATGGGGTGCCGCGTGCATGATCCCGGGGGTCCCAAGCGGTGGGACTCCCGCGATCAGGCATCTTATCCCCTATCCTTTGGATAGGGGATAAGATGTCTAAGCACCGGAGAACCCCTTTAAAGTTAAACAGTTTTGTAAATTACTTCTATTAAAAAATCTTAATCCTTGAGTACTTATTAGCTGCTGAATACTACAGAGATAATTCTTTTCTTTTTGGAACACAGTGCTCTCTGCTGAATCCCGAGCACAGTGCTCTCTGCTGACATCTTTGTTCATTTTGGGAAATGACCAGAGCAGCATATGTTTGCTATGGGGATTTTCTCCTACTCTGGACAGTTCTTAAAATGAACAGAGATGTCAGCAGAGAGCACTGTGGTCATGATGTCAACAAAGAGCTCTGTGTTCCAGATTCACAAATCTGTTTAACTTTCTGGCACCAGTTGATAAAAAAAAAAAAAAAAAAGGTTTCCACTGGAGTACCCCTTTAAGTTTTGCTCCATGTTGTGACTTTAATTTGTACAATACCATTCTGGACATTAATAGACTGGCTTGATCTGGCTTATGTTAAAAATAATATTTTTTCTGTACAAACTGATGAACAAAATATCACTACTGATACACCTGCATATAGTAGTGATTTAAAGGGGTACTCCGGTGCTTACATATCTTATCCCCTATCCAAAGGATAGGGGATAAGATGCCTGTTCGCAGGAGTCCCGCAGCTGGGGACCCCCGTGATCATGCACGCGGCACCCCATTTGTAATCAGTCCCCGGAGCGTGTTTGCTCCGGGACTGATTACGGTGGACCGCAGGGCCAGCAGCGTGTGACGTCACGCCCTTATGTGACGTCACGCTCCGCCCCTTAATGCAAGCCTACTGGAGGGAACGTGATAGCTGCAGGACTCCCGCGATCAGGCATCTTATCCCCTATCCTTTGGATAGGGGATAAGATGTATAAGCACCGGAGTACCCCCATAAGGTGATCAAATTAACGTATTTTCATTGCATGCCTTAGAAATAGAGTGTTCCACTCATTCTGATTTAATCTCTGCACAGTATACTATACATAATCCTGGCTTCTATCCAGTTGCCTCTAGATGTGAAGCATTGGATAGACTCCATCTTGTTAATTTACATATGGATTTGGCGGAACATAAAATGCAACATGTGAACAGGAATCTAAGCTTCTGCCTTGTCTGCGCTGCGCAATAATCACGATCTTGTGGTGCGCAGCGCAGACAAAGATGGTTCAGTAGTTTTGCTTGCTTCTGGTTTATACAAAAAAATGAATGAAGAATGACTTAATGATGTGACCACATACAGGAAACTTTCTTCTGATCCCACCAATGCCATGCAAACTAAAATGAGATGCTTATTAAATGAAGGACAGGCAATGGGAGTATTAGATCAGAAGGTGGCAGAACAACTGTACGTGACTCACCCAGTCACGCTAATCTTTCACACATTGCCCAACGTTCATAAGGGGGTTTTCCCCCTCCTCCCCGTCCCATCGTAGCAGGCATTGGTTCTTATGGAGAAAGATTGGGTGAGTGAGTAGACGGATACTTACAGCGTTTAACTAAAATCACCCCCTCAATTATCAGAAATACCAAACATCTATTGGGCATTCTAGATACTGTATCTTGGCATGATAGTTTTAAATGGGGGACTTGTGACGTCACTGCCCTTTATTCGTCTGGAAGGAGGGCTTAACAGCTTTATGTTATTTTTTGGATCATCACAGCACATATTCTCCATCTTTAAAATAATGTTTGTTCATGGCAGTGGAATTCTTACTCAGTAACAACTTTTTTGTTGCAAACGAGGGCGGCCTCGATGGGGGACAAGTATTCCCCATGGTTTGCAAATATTTGCATGTCCATCTTTGAGGAAAAATATATTTTATCTTTACACAACCCTTTTATTTCTGACCTGCACTGGATAGGGCGTTATATTGACGACTTGGTAGCAATTTGGAAAGAAGACAGAAAAGGTTTTGATGATATTATTTCATATTTGAATTGCAATGGCATGAACTTAATTTTCACCTCGTGTTACGGACCTGGTAAGATTCCGTTCCTTGATGTGATACTTACCAGCATTGATGGGATATTAGTCGTCAAACCATATAGAAAACCTTTTGCTGGAAACACTATTTTGTTAAAAAAAAATCATGCCATCCTAGACATGTCACTGACAATATCCCCTATGGGGAATTTCATAGATTGAGGAGAAATTGCTCCAATGTGAGTACATTCAACACTGAAGCTAAAAAGTTAACTGATCCTCTCCTACAACAGGGATATTGTCGGAATAACATAGATTATGCAAGAAACAGGGCTTTATGTTTAAATCGTCAGGACTGGATCTCACATAGAAATAAACCTACCAGCAATAAAATGAAGGATACTAGGGTCTTTTTCACTACTCCCTACAGCAGACAATTCTCGCAAATAAAACGCATTATCCAACATTATGTTCCAATCCTAGAACAAGATACAATTTTAAAACAAATTGTTTTTGAAGGTATATGTTTTGTTGCTAAAAAATACCCCCCTCTTGGCCACCTCCTTTCCCTTAGTTAAAAGGATTATCCACCATAAGGTGATTTTAGTACATACCTGTCAGACAGTATTGCACATGCTTAGGAAGGATCTGCGCTTGTCTTGGGGCTAAATGGCTATGTTGTGAGATTACCATAACACTGTGGCAAGCATAAATGAGCTGCATCCATTCAAAAGACCTGTGGTTTTCAATCAGGGTGCCTACAGCTGTTGCATTAGTTGCAGGCTGATCTCTCTCCCACCAAGCGATTGCTTCACCCATTGAAGTAGACAGGCTCCCTGTCATCAGCTGACTAGTGAGTCAGGTCTCGGCCGCATTTCAACCTGGGAAAAATCTGAGACAACAGTCATTTTGTATGCTGTTAAAAATAAATATTGGGGCGAAAATTACATAAGAATTGTGAGAAAACCATCACACACAGGTACACAAGTTTACAGCCCCTGCAGCATAGTATTACACAACTTTACAGCCCCTGCAGCATAGTCAAATAAAATAAAAAATCCTGAAATACCCCTTTACTTTAATTCTGCACAACCTACAGCTCCTACATGTAAGGGTAATTATAAGTGTGCAGGATCACGATGTATCACTTGCACATTTATGATTAAAACATCTTAGTTTACATCTTACAATACAGGGAAAAAGTATACTTACAGAAATGTTATAAACTGTAATACGAAAGGAGTTGTTCACTTAGGATCATGTACCATCTGTAGGAAGCAGTATGTTGATTGCACTATTAACTCTCTGAAGTGCCATAATGGAGATACTTCCAGTTTAGAAATACAAGGCATGGAGAAGGTGTATTTGCCAAAAAGAGGAGGCGACCTTCATAGGAAACTTCTTAATAGATAAAGTTTCTGGATATTTTTGTTTGGAAGTAGACAACCTTATGGTTTGAATTTACGTCATGATTTGATACTCACATTATTAATGCAGCAGTTAAAGAGATTTTATGTGTCTGTTCATACTTTTGCAGTTGTGTTTTCTTTCCACTATGTGTTTTGTTTTGTATTTTACATTGGGATCATTTCCCTTCTATGGGCTTTTTTCTCCTTTTTGGATAATGCATAAAAACAGATTATTTACAAGAGAAGAGAAGAAATGATAAAAGAAACAGAAATTGAAAAAACAAGTAAATAATAGTATTTTTTTTTTCTGTGTAATCTATATGGTTACTTTAGGGGTTAACATTGGACACCCCTAGATAGGATAGGGGATAAGATGATGTCTGATCACAGGGGTCCCGCCGCTGGGGACCCCCGGAATATAGCATGCGGCGCCCACCTCCGGAAGCACTGGAGGGTCTGGGTCCCGACCACGGGAATGGAAGTTCGTGACGTCACAACTCCGCCCCCGTGTGACATCACATCCCGCCCCTTCAAAGCAAGTCTATGGGAGGGGGCGTGACGCTCCCTCCCATAGACTTGCTTTGAGGGGGACGGGGCGTGGCGTCACACGGTGAAGGAGTCGTGACGTAACGAACTTCCGTTCCCGTGGTCGGGACCCAGACCCTCCAGCGCTTCAGGAACAGAAACAGGTGGGTGCCGCATGCTATATTGCGGGGGTCCCCAACGGCGGGACCCCCGCGATCAGACATATTATCCCCTATCCTTTGGATAGGGGATAAGATGTCTAGGGGTGGAGTACCCCTTTAACCCTGCATTCATTAGAATTTGTGCATTTGTGTTACTCATGGTTTTAATTGTGTGTCTTCAGCCGATGATTATCAGCCTCTGAAGTTTGCCTACAGTATTTTAATGTCGTGTGTAATGATTGCAGTATGCTTTTGAAAAAGTGGGACACCACGAAACGCGTCAAGCTGAGCTTTTGCCTTTAAGTACATGCTTATAAGCTGATGTTTTAAAGGAATCAATAAAGCCTGTGATTTTTTCCACTTTACCCGCAAGCGCTGGACTATTTTCCTGTGACTGCATTAGATGATAATAGTTTGTCCAGTGGATGGGATATCCAGCCACTAACTGTAAATCATGAAGAATCCACAGGGGACATGAAGTCCTATTGAAATGAATAGTCTTTCCATGTAACGCTTGGACATAGATGATGCTTCAGATCAAGAGGCCATCTATTTAGCCTTATATATACGTAAGGCTCATACATGTGAGTTCTCCTTCATTTATTTAGAATTCCCTAACAGAGTATTTGCCAATTTTTCTAAATTCAACACTTATTTAATTATGTAAAGATTATGTAAAGCCATTAGACTTCAATAAGTCAGCTTTATCTTAAGTAAAACTTCAGTAACTTTGCAAATATGTTATTTGTCTTGTATCAATAATGCTACATATTAGATATCAGGCCATTTGAATAGATTGACATGTGAACTGAAGTCTTATGGAATGGAATAGTAAGTGTGTTTTCCCCCCAAGATACCAACTGAGAAGTATTTCCAACACCATGAAACAACACCAAAGCATTTTATTCCCTATCAAGCGGTTAGACCTCCTGCAATCCCAGCAACGGTAAGGTAGTACAACGCTCATGTATCTCCGGTGCTCCCATAGTGAATGCATGGAACATGTTCAGACCCTGCACTCCATGCAGCTGGGAGATTTGGGGGTACAAGAGGTCAGACCCCCTGCAGTCAGATCCTTAATCCCTGTCCTATGCATAGGGGATAGGATGGTTAACACTGGAGTACTTATTTAATATTATAACTGCACATGGATAAGGAATACAAAAGATGGTACATGATAATGTGTAGTGCACCATGCCGGCTTACAGCCTATAAGTTATGCCTGTTCTATTATACCAGTAATCAAAGCTGGTGCAAGAACTTTTGCCATCTTAGGCAAAAGCTAATTTTGCCACCCCCTTGACTACACCCGTTGGCTCCACCCTTTGACACACCCCACCTTACTACAGGCGAGAGACACTGTAACAAACCTTCTCCCCATGTAATTTCCTTACTACTGAGCTGACAGACTGTAATAAGCCCCCTCCTCATGTAATTAGCTTACTACTGGGGTCACACACTGTGACAAACCTCCTCCCCATGTTCATCTCCTTGCTACTTGGCTGACACACTGTAACAAACCCCCTCCTCATGTAATCACCTTACTACTGGGGTTACACGCTATAACAAATCTCCTCCTTATGTAATTACCTTATTACTGGGGGGGAATGAGGTGCTAAGGTGGTGCTGCAGGCTAAGCTAATTGAGCAAGTGGTTTGGATGCTGGGTGCCTAACTTTCTTGTGAAGGGCAGAGTGGCGCCCCCATAAAAAGGGTGCTCTAGGCAGCTGCCTATTTTGCCTATAGGCAGAGCTGACCCTGGTAACTATGGTCTCTCTTCTGTTATTGTAATTAATGTTTCTGTGATTTTTTTGCAATGTGAGTGTAGGGACTTGCAAATTGCTAAGGACCCTTGACACAGGTCGTGACTTTGTGTATTTTGCACAAAATTTCAACTTATACCTTATGTTTATCTTGTCTATTATATTTTTTACAGGATGTACTCAGGCCTTTTGATTCTGGGGAGCCTAGGGTGCCAGTGCACTGTGTGGCGCACATAGAGGGTGCATACTGCAACACACTAGTCTCCTACTACCATGGCTACAGTAGTATTTGTGCATGACAGTCCTCTAGAACAGCCAAAGAAGGCTACCACATACTATATGTCTTTGTCTTCTGTACTCAAATGATACAATATTTTAGGTGGATCAGACAAAATACTTTGAAAAGTGTAAAAAAAATCTTGAATTGTAATGGCATGTGTATGTCAACCTTACAAGTGCAGTGTCCCAGTGGGTTCCCAGCAGGGCCTGTGGTTGGGTGCTGTTTAGCCAGTGTTTTATTTGATATTTTCCACTGTTTTATATTGTTTCAATCATGTTTTATAATCTATATAATGTAACTGCACTTGGAGCAGACATGTCTCGGTGCTAAACAGCTTGTTTTGAGCCTGCCTCTCTTCAGTCAGTTCTAAATTAGCCTCTCTAGTGAGAGGACGCATTGTGAAGCCTGCAGGTTAAACTCTTCCCCTACGACTTGTCAGAAGAAATTGCTGAGGACAGCTTGGGACAACACAGCTCCTGCTAAGAATTCCTGAGACTAGCATATGAGGTCTGGGGACAGTTTTTGCTAAGAATTTCTATCCAAAACCAGATCCTAATTAGTCCTAATTTCCTAGAAGGCTGGATTATTTTGCTCTGCACACCATCCTCAGGAGCACACATTACCAGGGATTCAATGTATATCGAATGCCACCACTGAGCTCTACCAGGATTTGGTTACCACCTATTTGAGGAAGAAAGATACAGGCACTAGCAACAAGCACAAGGGCAAGGTACCCTATTTCCAGGCATCTTAGTACACACTACCTTTATGGGTTGCACTGCCCCATCCATAACCTGCCTTTCTATTATTTAAGAGACTGTGCCTTCCTTTATGGGAGAAACATTTGTTTCAATTAACACTGTAATCTGGTTAAGCTACTATGTGCGGTCTCCATACTGCAATTCCCCATCATGGGCACCCAAAAATAGCATTGGTTCAGTGTGCCCATGGAAACATAATCACCCCCACTTGTGCAGCCTCCTTAACATTTTGCCAGCCCATGAAGTGTGGAAAGTCCCTGTAGAAGTCCTCAAGTGATTGTGACCAGTATGACTGTTACCAATATGAGGCCTACATGTTCCAGCCATCACACAGGCCTTTTTCCATGCCGCCCCACCTGTGCTCCCCATGGGTTGCCTTCATAATAAAGAACATCATTCTGTGGACTTTCAGAAACCAATTGAGTCTGTGTGGAATCCTTGTCATGATTTGTTTATGGGACAGTTAATTTGTTATTGTCATGACACCTATTTGTTTTTAATGCAAGCTTTTAGCCTTATGGCCAGCTTTAACATCTAGACAGATTTCTTTACAGAATAAACCACAGGGGTCCCCAAAAACATAGAAAATCCCACACATTAAACTAAAGCATAAACAAAACAAAAAAGGCGTGTACAGATCAATTTATAAAGCTTTATTGAGAAAACATTCATAAAAACATACATTTAAAAAAAGACCCATGGTTCACCATATAATGGAGAACATGGAGTGGAGACACAGACAGGATACTGAAAAATATGGCAGTGGGCGCTCAATCAGCTTAAAATGATACAGAGTATAAAAGACAAAGGGGGAGATTTATCAAAACCTGTGCAGAGGAATATTTGCCCAGTTGCCCATAGCAACCAATCAGCTTACTTCTTTCATTTTTATGAAGGCCTGTGAAAAATGAAAGAAGCAATCTGATTGGTTGCTATGGGCAACTGGGCAAGTTTTCCTCTGCACAGGTTTTGATAAATCTCCCCCAAAGTGCGTACAAAATGTAATATTAATTAAAGTGCTGATATGCTGTAAATACAGTCCTGTACCAGGAGGCAGACAACCCTAAACCTCTGGTCCATTGTAGAGACAAAGTGTATAAGCATCACAAACATCGAGGCAAAGTGCATTACATAGTTACCAGATAGTACAGGAGAGCGTATCCACACTGCCACAACCCGACGTTTCGCCACAGAGGCTTCTTCCGAGGTGAAACGTCGGGTTGTGGCAGTGTGGATACGCTCTCCTGTACTATCTGGTAACTATGTAATGCACTTTGCCTTGATGTTTGTGACACTTTTCTCTACAATGGATCAGAGGTTTAGGGCTGTCAGCCTCCTGGTACAGGACTGTATTTACAGCATATCAGCACTTTAATTAATGTTACATTGTGTACTCACTTTGGGGGAGATTTATCAAAACCAGTTGCCCATAGCAACCAATCAGCTTGCTTCTTTCATTTTGCAGAGGCCTTGTTAGAAATTAAAGAAGCAAGCTGATTGGTTGCTATGGGCAACTGGGCAAATATTCCTCTGCACAGGTTTTGATAAATCTCCCCCTTTGTTTTTTATACTCTGTATCATTTTAGGCTGATTGAGCGCCCACTGCCATATTTTTCAGTATCCTGTCTGTGTCTCCCCTCCATGTTCTCCATTATATGGTGAACCATGGGTCTTTTTTTAAATGTATGTTTTTATGAATGTTTTCTCAATAAAGCTTTATAAATGGATCTGTACACGCCTTTTTCCTTTTTTTGATTAAGATTTATTTACAGACCCCTTCATCCACAGTGCTTATGAGAGAGCACGCTTCTCTCCAGTCCACTTTACTAAGTCCAAGAAATCTTCCAATGATTTTCTTCCTTTTAATATGGTGTAATATTAAAAGGATATTTCAAAGAATCCCTTCTAAAAGGATTTTTTCATGTCCCTCTCCATCATTTAACCTAAGCAAAGAGTAATGCTAATATGTCATTCCTACTTATAGCACTTTTGTCCATAGTAATCATATAAGGTACAGACATTGATGACCTGCTTTAAGCAGAGAGCAGTCTTGGGAAGATTAAATGGGATGAGACATGACCAAGCTCAATTAATAGACAAAAAATGATATGTCCCAGTTTATTAAATGAATACAGAATAATATATTTCTGTAATGGTACACTATATAATAGGGTTCAAGAATTTTCACCTACTGTTCAAGACTTGTATGCCTACAGTATGTGTTTTGGTTTTTAATACAAGGGTATAACAGACACAAGTCCCGGTCTGTCTTCACTTCTAAGGAACTGAACTCACAGCTTAAATAATGCATCTGTAATACACCCATGTGACACCGGCCACAGTTTTAACTGTTTCATTTTTACAATAGAAGTTTAAGCGTATGGCAAACCTAGCCTTATTGTAAGCCTCTGTTCATACCAACATCATTGCTTCTTTCCCATGACCTGTATCTGGTACTGCACCAGACGCAACCCAAGGACAAGAGTGACAGTGTTGGGGGAAAAGGCAGACCCTTAGTTAAAGGAGTATTCCAGGCAAAAACTTTTTTTTATATATCAACTGGCTCCGGAAAGTTAAACAGATTTGTAAATTACTTCTATTAAAAAAATCTTAATCCTTCCAATAGTAATTAGCTTCTGAAGTTTTCTGCCTAACTGCTCAATGATGATGTCACGTCCCGGGAGCTGTGCATGATGGGAGAATATCCCTTGCATGATGGGAGAATATCCCCATAGGAGCTGGACAGTCATCAGAAAGCAGTTAGACAGAAAACAGCAACTCAACTTCAGAAGCTAATAACTATTGGAAGGATTAAGATTTTTTAATAGAAGTAATTTACAAATCTGTTTAACTTTCCAGAGCCAGTTGATATATAAAAAAAAGTTTTTGCCTGGAGTACCCCTTTAACTTCAAATATTGTTAAAGGAGTACTCTAGTGGAAAACTATTTTAAATCAACTGGTGTCAGAAAGTTAAACAGATTTGTAATTTGTCTTCTGGTACTGCATCAGACGCAACCCATGGACAAGAGTGGCTGCTGTTAACTACAGAGAAAGTTATTTTCTTATTGAATTTTTTTTTCCTGTCTGACCACAGTGTTCTCTGTTGACACTTCTGTCCATGTCAGGAACTGTCCAGAGTAGAAGCAAATCCCCATAGCAAACCTCTCCTGCTCTGGACAGTACCTGACATGAATAGAGGTGTCAGCAGAGAGCACTGTGGAGACAGAAAAGAAATTCAAAAAGAAAAGAACTTCCTCTGTATTATACAGCAGCTGATTAGTACTGGAAGGATTAAGATTTTTTAATAGAAGTAATTTACAAATCTGTATAACTTTCTGGCACCAGTTGATTTTAAATATATCGTTTTCCACTGGAGTACCCATTTAACCCCTTAAGGACGCAGGGTTTTTCTGTTTTTGCATTTTCATATTTTCCTCATCACCTTCTAAAAATCATAACGCTTTCAATTTTGCCCATAAAATTCCATATGATGGCTTATTTTTTGCGCCACCAATTCTACCTTGCAGTGACATTAGTCATTTTACCAAACAATCCACAACAAAACGAAAAAAATTCATTGTGCGACAAAATTGAAGAAAAAATTTCATTTTGCTACTTTTGGGGGCTTCCGTTTCTACGCAGTGCATTTTTCGGTAAACATGACACCTTATCTTTATTCTGTAGGTCCATACGGTTAAAATGATAACCTACTTATATATGTTGGATATTGTCGTGCTTCGGAAAAAAATCATAACTGCAGTAAAATGTATACGTTAAAAATTCTCATCTTCTACCCCCTATAACTTTTTTATTTTTTCGTGTATGGGCCGGTATTAGGACTCATTTTTTGCGCTGTGTTCTGAAGTTTTTATCGGTACCATTTTTGTATTGATCGAACATTTTGATCGCTTTTTATACATTTTTTCATGATATAAAAAGTGACCTAAAATACGCTATTTTGGACTTTGGAATTTTTTTGCGCGTACACCATTGACCGTGCGGTTTAATAAATGATATATTTTTATAGTTCGGACATTTCTGCACGCAGCGATACCACATATGTTTATTTTTATTTACAAAGTTTTTTTTTATGGGAAAAGGGGGGTGATTCAAACTTTTATTAGGGAAGGGGTTAAATGACCTTTATTCACTTTTTTTCACTTTTTTTGTTGCAGTGTTATAGCTCCCATGGGGAGCTATAGCACTACACACACTGATCTTTTACCCTGATCCCTGCAAAGCCATTGCTTTGCATGGATCAGCGAGATAGGGGCTTGATTGCTCAAGCCTGTAGCTCATGCTTGGAGCAATCAAACGCCGATTGGACACGACGGAGCAAGGTAAGAGGGTCTCTGCTCGTGTCCTAGCTGATCGGGACCTCGTGATTTTATCGCCATGTCCCGATCAGCCCGACTGAGCTGCCGGGAAGCGTTTACTTTCATTTTTAGATGCGGTGGTCACAGAGCAATGTTGTCAGTCTGGGAGAACTACACAACTTCCACTGGAAGGATTAAGATTTTTAAATAGAAGTAATTTACAAACGTGTTTCACTTTCTGGCACCAGTTGATTTGATTTAAATTTGTTTTACACAGGAGTACCCCTTTAACTAGAGCTGTCAAAAACTATGATGTTAGAAAAGCTCATGTAGTTTACCCTAACCCCGTTATCTGCATGGGGCTGAATTCACAAGCAGCTAGTCTGCCATCTGCCTCTAGCTTAAAAAGTTCTGGTAAAGTGATAGCTCATGTATTACTGCATGTGGATTTTCAAATATGAATAGGAAAAATTTTGATGTGGTTTCCATATTTTTTAACCGTAAAACAAAACATAAATTTGCCAAGTTTAGAACCATTGCCATTTTACTGACCCACATAATAAGTTGGCATGTCAGTATGGTAAGATCCCAAAAAATTTACTGCGTCACAAAATTGCACAATTTCATATTATTTTTCTATTTTGTCCTACAGATAATTTCTTTGGGCTTTATAATACATTATACAATAAAAATAATTGTGCCAATGAAAAGTACAACTCGTCCCACAAAAGTGGGCCTTAATACAACTTACTACAGAAATAAAAAAAGTTATGGGTCTTAGAAAGTGAGGATAAAGAAAAAGTAAGGCAGAAATCAAAATTCAGGGGGCCGTGAAGATGTAAATATACAGTGAGATCTCATTAAAAGACCACCTCTTTGAGAAGACCACCCCCTTATCCAGACCAGATTTCCTGTGGTGGATTTTTTGTTCCTCCAATTACTGTTCATTTTGTGAACAGACCCCCCCCCCCCCCCCCTTTTTTTTTTTTTTTGTCTGTTTGTCTTAAAAAGCTTTCTCAGGTCTCCTTTGTGTGTAACTGATGCACATTTTAGCACTGAATAGGTGCGGATTACGAGGGGAATACATTTATTTATCGTCTACTCTCACTGCAGGTTTAGAACACAGATGTCGCACTGATTTTGATATGCCTGCAACAAATTCATCAAATGTCGCAGGGTATATCATAAATGTGTTGCACAGCCAAAACACCTCAGCATGGTACCCGCTTAGATACTTTTGTAGGACTGGTGGCAGATATTCTGAGTTAGCGTGTAAAAGAAGTCATCAGACACAAATTTGCAACTTTTTCCAAAAAGTCACACTTGCAAAATCCCTGACCCCTGCAAAAACTCTTCTAAACTAGTACACAATGGAGTTAAAGGGGTACTCCGCCCCTAGATATCTTATTCCCTATCCAAAGGATAGGGGATAAGATGTCTGATCACGGGGGTCCCCCCACTGGGGATCCTCGCTATCTGCCTGCTGCACCCAGTGTTCATTTAGAGCGTTGGGTGCAGCGCAAGACGCCCCCTCCCATAGACTTGCCTTAAGGGGACGTGGCCGTGACATCACAAGCAGGTGTGACTCTGTGATGTCATGAGTCTCCGCCCCGCAGCGCCAGTCATCCGGCACAGAGCGAAGTTCGTTCCATGCACTGGATGTCTGGAGTGCCGCAGCCGAGATCACACATCTTATCCCCTATCCTTTGGATAGGGATAAGATGTTTAGGGGTGGAGTACCCTTTTAAAGGGGTACTTCGCAGGAAACCTTTTTTCCTTTAAATCGACTGGTGCCAGAAAGTTGAACAGATTTGTAAATTTCTTCTATTAAAAAATCTTAATCCTTCCAGTACTTATTAGCTGCTGAATACTACAGAGGAAATTCTTTTCTTTTTGGAACACAGTGCTCTCTGCTGACATCACGACCACAGTGCTCTCTGCTGACATCTCTGTCCATTTTAGGAACTGTCCAGAGCAGCATATGTTTGCTATGGGGATTTTCTCCTACTCTGGACAGTTCTTAAAATGGACAGAGATGTCAGCAGAAAGTGCTGTGCTCGTGATGTCAGCAGAGAGCTCTGTGTTCCAAAAAGAAAAGAATTTCCTCTGTAGTATTCTGCAGCTTATAAGTACTGGAAGGATTGAGATTTTTTAATAGAAGTAATTTACAAATCTTATTAACTTTCTGGCACCAGTTGATTAAAAAAAAAAAAAAAAAAAAAAAAAACGTTTGCCACCGGAGTACCCCTTTAAGGTTCTAAAAATGTTGTAACTGAAAGGCCACAAAAAAGTAGCATGGAAACAGGCTGTGACAGGGTAAATTGTTTGATGGATTCTCCTTTACGTGCCTAAATCCACACAGATGTCCACCTTGTAAATGGGGCCTAAGGGAGTAATGCTTTATTCACAATACCTGTCCATTAAAACTAGTAACCTTATCAGTAGCTAATGTAACAACAACAAAGAATGCCTGCTATGTTGTGTTATTAAATTTCACAGATTTTAGGTAGGAATAACATTTTCCAATGTATGTAAAGTATAAAGATAATAATAAGTACAGCTATGTAGTAATGTTTTGCTAGTTGCTCAGTTATTATGAAGGGCAGGATCCATTAGAGACCATTTTACAAGGTTAATGGCGGATAAGATTTTATACATTTCCTGAGTATAAAGTCACTAAATAAAAAACCTATAGCAGCAACAAACATTTTAATCCCATTGTTAATGAATCTCGGCTATTCAAGAGCACTCTCGAAGAACACTTGACTCCCAAATGGGACAAATAATTAGAAAGAAGAAAATGAACTTAAGATGTTCCAAAGATAAATTTGGCCTTAATGTTCGCTAAGGTATTCGGAATAGACAATGTACATCCCTGTGAAGCGAACGTGCAATTTTCCTCAACAGCTGATCCTTCATACTTCTCACAATAACAAGCCGTAAAAGTTTCTTCCCGTGTACCATAAAGTTTGTGACGGCGAGGTTCAAATAGCTGATAAAACCCCAAGCTATAGAGATATTCAACTGGGCTGTAAAATCCATAATATGATTTCAGCACTTCATGGGAAAGTTTAATGTTGAAGAGAAAACGGCACAATGAGAAGCTGAGAAAAAGTTGCATTCTGGCACAGAATCATGCAAATGGGGCACATTCTTCAGTATTCTCATGACGGATTGCCTCTGAACCCACTGAGCCAGGCCGCTGAAATGCTAATGAGGGGAGATGCATCAATGATCTGTGTCATCTCAGAGGCTTGGGAAGGGGGCTGCACAGAAGGAGAATGGGGCAGCAGACTTTTTTTTTTTTAAAGAAGGATGACTGAAGCGTATCTTAAAAACATACCCCCAAATTACCATGCAGAGCGTTGTCTCATCTCCGTAGCCACACACTTGTATGTTAGAAAATACAGCACAAGAACTGTCCTTGAGGGAACGGGACTTTGCTCTTGGCAAAGGTATTCAAATCTATTTTGTATTGTTAGTGGTAAATGTCTGATTATTCTGTGAGCAGCATTGAGAGAGGACAGAGGCATGTGCCAAAAGTGTCTTGTAGTCACAATCAGATCAGAAGCAACTTCCTTAAAGGGGTACTCCACTGCCACAGCATTCGGAAGATTTAGTTCCGAACGCTGGGTGTGGGCTGCAGGGTCGTGATGTCATGGCCACGCCCCCTCAATGCAAGTCTATGGGAGGGGGCGTACGCCCCCTCCCATAGACTTGCAGTGAGGGGGCGTGGCTGTGACGTCACGACCCCCCAGCCAACATTCAGTGTTCGGAACTAAATGTTCTGAACGCTGGGGCAGTGGAGTACCCCTTTAATGCTGCAGTCACTGGCCTGGACTCACCTTTATTCCTACGCACACCGGCAAGAAACACTGAACCTTTGAGGCAGCTAACATATGATGAAACCGCGCGTTACTGCTAGCAAATAATCATTGACATCACGTGCAAGGACCAGACTTATATAAAGTTATATATTTACAGGTGATAATGACATAAGGTCTTTCGGGGAGATTTATCAAAACCTGCCTAGAAGAAAAGTTGCTGAGTTGCCCATAGCAACCAATCAGATCGCTTCTTTCATTTTTCAGAGGCCTCTTCAATGGTGAAAGAAGCGATCTGATTGGTTGCTATGGGCAACTCAGCAACTTTTTCTCTAGGCAGGTTTTGATAAATCTCCCCCCTTTATTCCTATGTACACTTTTTGCACTTGAAATGAAGCATCAATTTATAAAAAGTAAATTCTTTATTTGTTGAAGATTTTCAGTGTAGGAATTATGCAGATTGTTGTAGTTTCACCAAATTACTGTCAAATCTACAGTGTAACTTGCCCCCATAAGGCTTCCACACTTCTAAAGGGGAAAAAAATTATATCTAAACAGGTTTTCTATTCAGGAACCTATTTCGGAACTCCAGAAATTCCAGAAAAAAAAAAATTTAGATCAACTTCAAATTGCTTCAGAAGAAAACTTGATGGAGTACTCCATTGAAACCATCTTATCTCCTATCCAAAGGATAGGGGATAAGATGGTAGATTGAGGGGGTCCCACTGCTGGGGACCCCTACAATCTCCGGGCTGGCAGCGGCAGCCACGCCCCCTCCATTCATGTCTATGGGAGGGGGCGTGAAGGCTAATACATAGCTGTCACACCTCCTCCCATAAACATGAATGGAGGGGGAGAGGCAGCTGGCATCGCCAGTCATCGAGCACAGAGCGGAGTTCGCTCCGTACACCAAATGACATTGGTGCCACTGCCGAGATCGCGGTGGTCCCCAGCGGCGGGACCCTGCAATCAGGCAAAAATATTCTCTTTAAAACATTGCTCTCATGCTGCTGCCTGTATGACGTAGAGATCTGCTCCTCTCTATGTGGCATTTCTGGGTTCTGGGATATGGTGTCACAAACTGCTCAGCCAGTGGCTGAGGCAGGACATCATTGCTGCTGCTGATTGGATGAGCAGGCATGTGCTGTCATGTCACCACACCCAGAAGTGTCGGACAGCAGGAAGCAGAGCAATGTTATACCAGCACAGAAACATTGCTTAACACTTCCTGCTTTTCTCTATGATATGTAGGAAATGCCTGCTCAACCAATCACTGTAGCAATGACCTGTCTGCACCAGTGATTGGCTGAACGGGTATTTCTTGTGGGTAGTGAAGGATCAGAGGGATCATCTGGGCTGTGAAATATGAAACTGTTTAACAATTCAGAGTGGATTCAGAAGAGGGTCCAGGTTCACAAAAAGGATATTAAATTACAGATGAATGCCACTTGACTTGGACTTATTTGATCCTATTTCTATTTTTCATATACTGTTGTACAATTGTTACATAAGCGTTAGCAATACAATACACACTATGTATAGGATTATTCCAATCACTTCCAATCACCCCTGTAGGTTATCTATGAAGTATAATGCATTCAGAAAATGTTCAGACCCTTTCACTATTTTCACATTTTGCTATGTTGCAGTCCTGTTCTAAAATAAAATGAAAAATTATTCTGCACATAATACCCCACCATGAGGATATGAAAATAAAATGTAAGAAATATTTGCTAATTCATTTAATTTAAAACTAAAATTTAGCATGGAAATAAGTATTCCGACCATGTACTCAGTTGAAGCACCTTTTGCAGCCATTACAACCTCCAGTCTTCTTGCAGATGATGCCATAAGGTTTGCACCTAGATTTGGGGATTTTCTGCCATTCTTCTCTGCAGATCCTTTCAAGTTCAGTCAGGTTGGATGGGGACCAATGGTGAAAAGCCATTCCCAGGTCTCTCCAGAAATGTTCTATTGGGATCAAGTTAGGGCTCTGGTTTGACCACTCAAGGGAAATATGAATTACTCTTTAATTTTAGCACAAGTCTTTAACATAACAAAATGTGAAAAAAGTGAACTCTTCTGTATAGCTGGTGCTACAAATCTCCATACCCACTTAACTGCTAAAACATAGTACAGTAAATACCAATGGTAATTGGAGTATCCTTCATCATATCTCTAAAAAGGCCCAAAATGCAGATTTGTGGATGTGGCGGCAAATCAATCTTATTAAGCTTATTAATAAGGAGTTAGAATTATCTTTCAATATACACTAATAGCAGAACCCTCTCTCATATGCATGCTTGAGGTGTACATTGGTAATTCCACATCAGGAACACTTAGCATCAACTCATATCCCAACTTTGTGCAAGAGGCTTGGAGTTTTGGACACTCTGTTATCACAAAGTCACAATTTAGGGGTCGGCTCCAAGATGTAATTTCATTGCTCCTCTGTTTGGAGACTTACATCTGCCTCTTACCTTTAGTGTGTACTGCGACATTTTTTAGATGTGACTATAATAAATGTTTATATATGATGAAGATTAAAGTTTTTTTTTCCAGGATGTTTATTATATTGGCCTATTCATGGGATAGACGATCAATATCTCATTTGTGGTGGTTCTATTGCCAGTGACCCTGCTGTGCTGTAGCTTCTACATTTTCTACAAGGCACAACTTGTCCCATTCACTTCAATAGGTTGAGATGTAAAAAAAAGTATAGATGCTACCGAATATACGGAGCTGTGCCTGTTAGGCCACAGTGCTTACAGGAGCACGAGGGACCTTTCAATCAGCAAATTGTGGGGTGCATGGAGTGGGACTCCAATCTAATAGTGATGGTCTATCCTAAGGACAGGCCATCAACCAAAACATTTAGTGGATCCTTTGCCAGTTATCTTGATAATAAAATAATTGACACAATAATGGTTTAACATTTGAAGCTGGGTTGTGTGTTTTTATGTTGGAATAGAAAATACTGGTAAAATGATTTAAAGGGGTTATCCAGGAATAGAAAAACAGAGCCATTTTATTTCAAAAACAGCTCCCTGTCTGTCTCCAAGTTGGGTGTGGTACTGCAACCCAGTTCCATTGAAGTGAATGGAGCTAAGTTATAAAACCACACCGAGCGTGGAGACAGATATGGAGCTGTTTTTGAAAGAAATTAGCTGTGTTTTTCTATTCCTGGATAACACCTTTAAAGAACATTTAGTTACTTCCTGATATTGAATTAATGTCTCTGAATGACTTCCTAACTACTCAATATAATGAATATAATGTCAGGAATAAACACAATAGTTATTTGTGGGTAATGAAAAATAAGGGTTTCACTTTTATACTGAAATTGCTTTATTGTTTATACTGTAAGCTTCTTGGAAAGTTAAAGGAAAACTTTCAGCTTGCTCCCCCCGCACTAATCAGCAGTACTGGCTGGTAGTTAAGGGACACTGTTCAGTGTGATGCTTACTGTGCCCGGATCCGCCCCGCCGTTCGGCAGTAATCTTCTATTTTCGGTATATGCTAATTAGGTGCTAAGTTGCACCGGCCGAGCTAACTGGCACTCTGACGTCAGCATTTCTGGCCGCAGTGCCGCCCATGTCATCAATAATCCTTCCCTCCCTCCACCTCTCCCCCCTCCCCCCTCTTTAAAGAGAGCGAAGAGAGAGGGGAGGAATGAAGAGAGAGGGGAGGAATATTGATGAGCTGGGCGGCGCTGCGGCCAGAAACGCTGATGTCAGAGTGTCAGTTAGCTCGGCCGGTGCAAGTTAGCACCTAATTAGCATATACCGAAAATAGAAGATTACGGACGAACGACGGGGTGGATCCGGGCACGGTAAGCATCAAACTGATCAGCGTCCCCCGAACTACCAGCCAGTACAGCTGGTTAGTGCGGGGGGGGGGAGCAAGCTGACAGTTTTCCTTTAAGCTGGGTTCATAGCCCTCGATTTTTAGATGGTTACATAAGATGTTACCTAATCGCTTATAGTACCCACGCTCCAATTCTGCACCCTCGTAATTAACCATGTAACTTGCACAACCTTGACGAGAAGAACTGGTCCTCATGTCTATCCACCAGGCTTCACCTCAAGAAGTGTTTGAGGCAGGGCAATGAAAGAGACCCATAGAAGCTGAAAGTTCCACATGTGCTCCTCTCTGAGTGGTCTTCGAGAGGGCCAGGGGAGGGGGTAGATTCGGGGATAGACTATAAGCTGAACAAAAAGTCTTGATAAGACTGGAGCAGCCTGGCTCCATAAGACTAATTAATATGACTAGTCCCTGTTTGCAGAAGATCTTGTTAGTAAAAATAATAATAAATTGAGCCCTAGCAGTCTGGATCCGTGCAATTACAGTGTGAATTGCATGAGAGGATTATGTGAAGTGCTCTTGGCACAGAGGGGGGAACCAAGACGCTTCAGCTCAAGTACAGCAAGCAGCTGGTTAGGGGTTCTGCACCTGCTGGCTAGCAGGCTGTTTTCACCTTTAGACGAAAACAGGACCTTGAATCTCAATCCTACTCTAAAGAATAGAAGAGTAATCAGAATTAAATCCTGGATGGGATCATATGAAGAAACAAGAAACTTTCCAATCTCAGTTATTAAAATTGTTGCGTGGTGTCTAGGCAAAGCATAAGATTGGTAGGGAGAGGGTCAAAAGAGCTTCATCTTAATGTCACCAGAAAGACTTAAGGCAACGTGATATTGGCAGAGATTCAATGTAAATTTGAAAGGGTGGAGAGAATTGGAGATGAGGAGAAGAAAGACTTCTTTTAGAGCTTCATGCTTCTAAGTCATGCTGATCAGCATAAGCTGGACTTTACATTCTGGGAATAGCAATGAAGCACACATTACAGTTTACTCACCAAAATTGTTTGATCATACTGGTTTCTTATACAGCTGCACCCACAAAGCACTGCTTGACTTGAAAGCCGCGGACTTCTCTTCCTAATAATGGGCGTTTTGTAAACTTAAAAAAAACTTTGAAAGCAAACTAGGTGCTTGTCTACTGGCCTGTTATTTGGAGAAACAGGTCTTGGTCTACATTCTCTGTTTAGAAAACAACTAGAATTTGGATACTTTGTCAGGAGGTTTTCATTCAAAGCATATTCCTAAATTATGAGTAATTTATGTCACCATTTTTCTGAGATTAAGATTCAATGTCAACTTTCAATTCAACTTTATCAACAACTTGAAGGGTCTGTATATAATATTTTTTATGAATGTATATCCTTTTTTATAGATATATTTAGCTATTTCCCTTTTTTAAAGTGGCATTTAACACTGTGAGATAGTATATTATACAAGTTCAGCAAGTGCAGGGGAGTAAAAAGAACCCCTCCCTTATGGCGCTGACTTATATGAATATACACCCAATGCCAGTAAAGGAAGCCCAAAGATTGTCTGTACTCTTCTTCCATCTCTTATAGGATAAACAAGTGGCTTATCAGATCCTTAACCTTCTGAACACCTCATTCTAATATGATTATAGTAGCTGATGACAGGGGAAGGTTCCTGTCATCCATAAGGAGCCAATCAAGCCTCAGACTTCTTTTCCTTTAGACCTTGTGCTTGTAACACGCTATCCACGCTATGGAAGCTAAGTACGGGCAGCCTCTCTAGAACATTTCATATTGCACTTATGCAGAACGGGTTGCATTATATCTGTTCTTGTCATATAAAGACTTGAAGCCAGTAGAATGTATACTTCAACCAAGCCAAGCACATAATGATTTTGAATACAAAAAAAATAGTATTTTTCTACCGAAATAAGCATTATACTGAGGTACATGGAGATGTGCAAATAAATATTCACATGACCTGTTATTACAATCAGAGAGTCACCTTTCTAGTCCCATTTATGCAAACAATGTTTTGGGAAATCATGCGGCATCCATGTTATATACAAACGTCAGCCACTTTCCAGAGTAAGATCTATTCTTTACAAAATTCCTGTTATAGGTAATAGAGCGGGATCATGATTAGTGTCTCTATTACCTTCTATACTGTATACCTTGCTAGGGCATATACTGTATCTCTCATAAGTGAGTACAACCTAGGGATTGACCGATTATTGGTATGGCCGATATTATCGACCGATAATCACGATTTTGGGCATTATCGGTATCGGCAATTATCTTGCCGATAAGCCGATAATGCCCCGCCCCCCGCACCGCCCCCACCGCACAGCGACCGCCACCCCCTCGACCCGCCGCACCGCACCCCCGACCCACCGCACCGCGTCGCACCCCCCACCGTGATGCTAGGCGGTATACCGGTATGGATTTTTTCCCATACCGCTATACCGGTCGGGCCCCTCCCCCACCCTCCGAGTCAATAAAAAAATTAAACTTACCCATAATGGGGGTGGTCCAGGCCATCCTTCCTTCATGTAGTGTCCGGGGGCGTTCCGGGTGGAGGGTGGTCCGGTCCGGGCTGTCCTTCTTGTCCCACGGTCTTCTTCTCCACTCCGGGCAGGCTCCGGCCTAGTACGCTGCATAGACGCCGCTACGCCGTGACGTCAGGTGCGTCGCTGCGCACGGGCGTCACTGTGCAGCGACGTCTATGCAGCGTACTAGGCCGGAGCCTGCCCAGAGTGGAGAAGATGACCACCGGAGAAGAAGGATAGCCCTGACCGGACCACCCTCCACCCGGAACGCCCCCTGACACTACATGAACGATGGATGGATGGCCCGGAGCACCCTGGCAGGTAGGGGAGAGAAGCAGGTGCAATGCCTGTATAACAGTGTTTAATGTTGTGTCCCCTCAAAAAAAAAAATAAAGACTCAATACTCTGGCAACAAAAGTGAGTACAGCCCTAAGGGAAAATGTCCGAATTGGGCCAAATTAGCTATTTTTCCTTGATAGTGTTACAAGGTATTAGGTGTGAATGAGGAGCCGGTGTCTTACATTTGGTGTTATCGCTCTCATACTCCCTAATACTGGTACCTGAAAGTTCAACATTGTACCTCATAGGAAAGAACCCTCTGAAAATCTGAAACAAATAATTACATAAAGATGGCCTAGACCCTGAAACTGAGCTGTAGCACGGTGGGTAAGACCATACAGCTGCTGTATGCTCCACAGGAAGTTGTATTTCTTTCTGGAGTTATTTTCAGTCTGACCGCAGTGCTCTCTGCTGACACCTCTGTCTGTCTCAGGAACTGTCTGTCCAGAGTACAAGCAAATCCTTATAGCAAACCTCTCCTGCTCTGGACAGTTCCTGATATGGACAGAGGTGTCAGCATAGAGCACTGTGGTCAGACTGAAAAGAATTCCACAAAGAAATACAACTTCCTGTGGAGCATACAGCAGCTGATAAGTACTGGAAGGGTTACGATTTTTATATAGAAGTAATTTGCAAATCTGTTTAACTTTGTGGCACCAGTTCATTTGAAAAAATTTGTTTTCCACCAGCGTACCCCTTTTTAAGATTTTCCTGCTTGAAGCCATTGGCCAACAACAATAAGACAGAGAGTGCCCAGTACAAAAGTTATGCTGAAACCATTTTAAGATTGTGCCTTGGGAGTGTGCATGCTATTTGTGCTCAAAGACCAACCTGATCAGGTGCATTTTAAGTGGTGTCTAATACATTATTTGTCCAAGAATATCTCTCTGATTGATCCAGGTATTGAGTTTAAAGGGGTTCTCCGGTGCAATCATCCCTGAGATGCGGAGAGGCTTTCTCCTGCGTTGGCAACTCTGATCTATACTCCGGCCGACCACTCATATTTCTCGCTGAGAGCGGGGATTGGCTGCCACCATCCCGCCAGTCCCCACTCTGGGCAGAAAATATGAATGAATTATGTGAATTTCTATTCACATCACTGGCCGTATAGAGCCATATACAGCACTGTATAGAGCCGCTCCGCATCTCTGATATATTATGGATGATCGCATCGGGTTTTAGGAGTGACACCCGGGGCGATCTGTCTATTAGTACAGGAACTACTACTGCCATCATGGAACAGTGTGTTCCATGCTGGGAGTAGTAGTACTACCTAAAAAATATTTTTTTAAAAGAGTGAAAAACACACACACACACACTACATTTTTATTATTGTCCGCTACATTTGTAGTGCCCTGCCCACCCACATAAATTGATCCCTGTTTAAAAATTAATTAAAATTGTGTTATACAATTTTTTGAAAAAAAACGTCAAAGGGGCCAAAAATGCAATTTCCACTCAAAGGCAAAAAACGCAAGAAAAAAAAACAAACACAGGAAAATGCTGTGGCGTTTTTTATACCTGTCTGCCAGGTATGTACTAAAATCACCTTATGGTGGATAACCTCTTTAATAACCCTGGGATGCTTTTACGGGGTATATGTGAATCAATATATCATTAATTTGGTATGTCTATTGTCTTACAAGCAGAGAGTGTCAAAGTTAGAAAAATTCCAAAATTTCATGAAAAAATTGAAAATGTTAAATTTTTTTAACTTTGACACTCTCTGCTTGTAAGACAATAGACATACCAAATAAATGATATATTGATTCACATATACAATATGCCTACTTTATGTTGGCATCATAAAGTTGACATGTGTTTAACCCCTTAAGGACCGGGGGTTTTTCCATTTTTGCATTTTCGTTTATTTGCTCCTTGCCTTTAAAAAATCATAACTCTTTCAATTTTGCACCTAAAAATCCATATGATGGCTTATTTTTGGCGCCACCAATTCTACTTTGTAATGACGTCAGTCATTTTGCCCAAAAATCTACGGTGAAACGGAAAAAAAATCATTGTGCGACAAAATTGAAAAAAACCCGCCGTTTTGTAACTTTTGGGGGCTTCCGTTTCTACGTAGTACATTTTTCGGTAAAAATGACACCTTATCTTTATTCTGTAGGTCCATACGATTAAAATGATACCCTACTTATATAGGTTTGATTTTGTCGGACTTCTGGAAAAAATCATAACTACATGCAGGAAAATTTATACGTTTAAAATTGTCATCTTCTGACCCATATAACTTTTTTATTTTTCAGTTTATGGGGAGGTATGAGGGCTCATTTTTTGCGCCGTGATCTGAGGTTTTTAATGGTACCATTTTTGCATTGATAGGACTTATTGGTCGCTTTTTATTCATGAAATGGTTTTGCGCGCACGCCATTGACCGAGCGGTTTAATTAATGATATATTTTTATAATTCAGACATTTCCGCACGCGGTGATACCATATATGTTTATTTTTATTTTTATTTACACTGTGTTTTTTTTATGGGAAAAGGGGGGTGATTCAAACTTTTAATAGGGGAGGAGTTAAATGATCTTTATTCACTTTTTTTTTCACTTTTTTTTTTTGCAGTGTTATAGGTCTCATAGGGACCTATAACACTGCACACACTGATCTCCATCATTGATCACTGGTTTCTCATAGGAAACCATTGATCGACGATTCTGCCGCATGACTGCTCATGCCTGGATCTCAGGCACTGAGCAGTCATTCGGCGATCGGACAGCGAGGAGGCAGGTAGGGGCCCTCCCGCTGTCCTGTAAGCTGTTCGGGATGCCGCGATTTCACCACGGCTATCCCGAACAGCCCACTGAGTTAACCGACAACTTTCGCTTTCGGTTTTAGCCGCGCGGCTCAGCTCTGAGCGCGCGGCTAAAGGGTTAATAGCATGCGGCGCCTCGATCGGCGCTGCGCGCTATTAGAGGCGGGTCCCGGCTTCACTATGACGCCGGGCCTGCCGTGATATGATGCGGGGTTACCGTGTAACCCCGCGTTATATCAGGAGAGCAGGACCAAGGACGTACCGGTACGTCCTTGGTCCTTAAGGGGTTAATGTTAAAAGACATCAGAGGGCTTCAAAGTTCAGCAGCAATTTTCCAATTTTTCGGAATCGCAATTTTTCAGGGACCAGTTCAGTTTTGAAGTGGATTTGAGGGGCCTTAATATTAGAAATACCCCATAAATGACCCCATTATAAAAGCTGCACCCCTCAATGCATACAAAATGACATTCAGAAAATTGGCTAACCCTCTATGTGTTTCACAGTAATAGCAACAAAGTGAAGGAGTAAATTAAAAATCTCTATTTGTTACACTAACATATTCTTGTAGACTCAGTTTTTGAATTTTTACAAGGGGTAAAAGAAGAAAATGCCCCCCCCCCCCCCCAAATGTGTAACCCAATTTCTCTGGAGTAAGCAAATACCTCTTATGTGAATGTAAAGTTCTCTGTAGGTGCACTACAGGCTTCAGAAGCGAAGGAGCAACAATGGGATTTTGGAGAGTGAATTTTGCTGAAATTGTTTTTTGGGGGCAGGTCGCATTTAGGAAGCCCCTATGGTTCCATAACAGCAAAAAAAAAAAAAAATGCACGTGGCATACTATTTTGGAAACTACACCCACTCATGGCACATAACAAGGGGTACAGTGAGCCTTAACACCCCACAGGTGTTTGACGACTTATCGTTAAAGACGGATGTGTAAATGAAAAAAAAAAATCTTCACAAAAATTTACAATTTTTACAAGAGGTAATAGGAGAAAATGCCCCCCAAAATTTGTAACCCCATTTCTTCTGAGTATGGAAATACCCATACGTGGATGTCAAGAGCTCTGCTGGCGTACTACAATGCTCAGAAGAGCCACATTTGGCTTTTTGAAAACAAATTTTTCTGAAATGTTTTTTGGGAAACATGTCAAATTTAGGAAGCCCCTATGGTTCCATAACAGCAAAACCCCCCCACATGGCATACTATTTTGGAAACTACACCCCTCAAGGAACGTAACAAGGGGTACAGTGAGCCTTAACACCCCACAGGTGTTTGACAACTTTTCATTAAAATTAAAAAATAAATTTCACTAAAATGCTGTGTTTTTCCCAAATTTACCATTTTTATAAGAGGTAATAGGAGAAATTGCCCCCCAAAATTTGTAACCCCATTTCTTCTGAGTATGGAAATACCCCATGTGTGGATGTAAAGTGCTCTGAGGGCGAACTACAATGCTCAGAAGAGAAGGAGCGCCATTGGGCTTTTGGAGAGATAATTTGGTTGGAATAGCAGTCTGAGGCCATGTGCGTTTCCAAAGCCCCCCTGTGGTGCCAGAACAGTGAACCCCCCACATGTGACCTTATTTTGGAAACTACACCCCTCATGAAATGTAATAAAGGATGCAGTGAGCATTTATTCCCCACTGGTATTTGACAGACTTTTGGAACAGTGGGCTGTGCAAATTAAAAATAATTTTTTTCATTTTCATGGACCACTGTTCCAAAAATCTGTCAGATACATCTGGGGTATAAATGCTCACTGCACTCTTTATTACATTCCATGAGGGGTGTAGTTTCCAAAATGGGGTCATATGTGGGGGAGTCCACTGTTCTGGCACCATGGGGGCTTTGTAAAAGCACATAGGGCGACATTTATCATCTTCTTTAGACAATTTTTTGTGTCTACAAAAGGCGCAAAAAAGGTGCAAGCAGGGTTTATTTGCGCCTTTTTGCACCTTTTGGTTTACACATTTCTGCTGATTTTGAGTTGCAATTCACTGATTTTGGCAATACGCATGATATGGAAGGGTTTTATCAACTGCGCCTTTTTGTGAAAAGGCGCAAAAAAGGCACAAAGCCACTGAAAAGTCTCCAAAAATAAACCAGCCCAGACTTAGCTTAGCTTTTGTGAAGAGAGAAATTTCAGAAAATGTGTATCTGCACAAAATTTATCAAATGCTCTGTGACCATTTAATACATTTGGTGCTCCTACACATTACTGAACACAAAAAAAAAAAATGGTGTAGAAAAATGCTTCACTTACACTACAATGATAAATGCCGACAATGGCCTTCAATTCCAGACACATTCTCTCTCCAAAAGCCCAAAGGCGCTCCTTCTCTTCTGAGCATTGTAGTACGCCGCAGAGAACTTTATGGGGTATTTATATACTCAGAAGAAATGGGGTTACAGATTTTGGGAGGCGTTTTTCCTATTACCCCTTGTGAAAAGGAAAAGTTTGGGATAACACCAGCATTTTAGTGAAAAAATTTAAATTTTGCATTTTCACATCCACCTTTAATGAAAATTCTTCAAACACCCTTGTTATGCTCCGTGAGGGGTGTAGTTTCCAAAATGGGGTCACACATGGGTGTTTTCTTTTTTTTTTTGCGTTTCTGTCATAACTGCTGTAACGATCAGCTACCCCTGTGCAAATCACCTCAAATGTACATGGCGCTCTCTCTCTTCTGAGCCTTGTTGTGTGCTTGCAGAGCATTTTACGTCCACAAATGGGGTATTTCCATACTCAGGAGAAATTGTGTTAAACATTTTGGGGTCTTGTTTTCCTTTTACCTCTTGGGAAAATGAAAAGTATGGGGCAACACCAGCATGTTAGTGTAAAAATTTACAATAGCATGCTGGAGTAGACCCCAACTTTACCTTTTCATAAGGGGTAAAAGGAGAAAAATTTAATAAAATATGTAGTGTAATTTTTCCCGAGTACGGAAATACCCCATTTGTGGCCCTAAACTGTTGCCTTGAAAAACGACAGGGCTCCGAAGTGAGAGAGCGCCATGCGCATTTGAGGCCTAAATTAGGTATTTGCATAGGGACAGACCTGGATGCAAGAATTACACTTGCCTCCGATACCAAAAGTTCCCTATGGCAGTGTTCACCAAACAGAGTGCCTCCAGCTGTTGCAAAACTCCCAGCATGCCTGGACAGTCAATGGCTGTCCGGCAATACTGGTAGTTGTTGTTTTGCAACAGCTGGAGTCTCCGTTTTTGAAACAGTGCCATACCAGATGTTTTTCATTTTTATTGGGGGAGAGGGGGGGTAACTGTGTAAGGGTGTATGTTTATGTAGTGTAGGGGGTTTACTGCGAGTTTCCTGCTGGGAGTTTGAGCTGCAGCATAAAATTTGCTGCATCTCAAACCTGCAGCAAGAAACTCACTGTAAACCCCCGCCCGGGTGATTGCACCATGTACATTCACATGGATGTGGGGGGGAACTCCCTGCTGGAAGTTGTAGTTTGCAACAGCTGGAGGCACACTGGTTGCAAAACACTGAATTAGGCAACAAACACAGTGTTTGGCAACCAGTGTGCCTTCAGCTGTTGCAAAAGCTACAACCCCCAGCATGCACGGACAGACGAAGGGCTTGCTGGAACTTATTATGCAACAGCTGGAGGCATAATGCTAACACTCCCAGCATGCCCTTTGGCTGCCCATTCATGCTGGCGGTTGTAGTTATGCAACAGCTGGAGGCACACCGGTTGCGAAACACTGAGTTAGGTAACAAACTCTGTGTTTTGCAACCAGTGTGCCTTCAGCTGTTGCAAAATTACAACCCTTCGCTGTAAGTGCATGCTGGGACTTGTAGTTTTGCAAAAGCTGGAGGCACACTACTGCAACTCCAGCATGCCCCTTGGTAGTTTGTGCATGCTGGGGGTTGTAGTTATGCAATTGCTGGAGTCACACTTTTTCATAGAAAAATTTGCCTACAGCTGTTGCATAACTACAACCCCCAGCATGCACAAACTACCAAAGGGCATGCTGGGAGTTTTAATTGTGCCTTCTGTTGTTACATAACAAAAACTCGAAGCATGCCTCTTTGTGCTTCCTGGGTGTTGTTGCTAGGCAACAGCAGGAGGCACGGCCTTACCTCCTGCTGCTGCTACTCTTGTCCTTCTGCCCGTCCTCCTGCCCGCCTGCTGCCGACGACGACTCCTGGGGCCGCGATCCCGTTGCCGATGCCGGGGATCAGGGGCCCTAGGTCCAGGTGAGAACTCCCGGCACCCGCTCTCGCCCTCCGGAGTAGGGGTGGAGCGGATGCCATTAGGGACACCCCCACGGCAGGCGTCCTGATTCGTCATCCGGTAAAGGCCGACGAATCAGGACGATCGTGAGGTGGCACCAGTGCCACCTCACTCCTGCTGCTAAAGGGTGATAGGTGCTGTGTCAGACGACGCCTGTCACACTTTTTTTCCGGAATCACTGCAAACTGCCGGACCCCAAGACACCCCCAGGGGATTTCACGGGATGCCTGCTGCTGCCCTATGTCCTTTAGGTTTTTGAAAATCCTCCCTTGTGCAGAAACAGCTACGAAGTCTAAACTATACTGAGGTTTAGACTGATTTGGTCAATACTGGACATTATCATTGCTGTGTAGCCTTGACTTTATGTTTGTGGCTAGTCGGGATCTAAATCTTGCAGGCCGCAAGAAGTTTTACCATCATTTTTTATTTTATTTTTATTTTCTACCCTTATGACTCAAGCAGGATCGGCTACTCCTCACAGTATAGCATTGTCACCACCTTCCTAAAAATTGTAAATGGTGTGTATTTAGTTACAACAAATACAGTCATGGCCGTAAATGTTGGCACCCCTGAAATTTTTCTAGAAAATGAAGTATTTTTCACAGAAAAGGATTGCAGTAACACATATTTTGCTATACACATGTTTATTCCCTTTGTGTGAATTGGAACTAAAACAAGAAAGGGAGGGAAAAAAGCAAATTGGGCATAATGTCACACCAAACTCCAAAAATGGGCTGGACAAAATTATTGGCACCCTTTCAAAATTGTGGAAAAATAAGATTGTTCAAGCATGTGATGCTCCTTTAAACTCTCCTGGGGCAAGTAACAGGTGTGGGCAATATAAAAATCACACCTGGAAGCAGATAAAAAGGAGAGAAGTTCACTTAGTCTTTGTATTGTGTGTCTGTGTGTGCCACACTAAGCATGGACAACAGAAAGAGTAGAAGAGAACCGTTTGAGGACTTGACAACCAAAATTGCGGAAAAATATCAACAATCTCAATGTTACAAGTCCATCTCCAGAGATCTAGATTTGCCTTTGTCCACAGTGCACAACATTATCAAGAAGTTTTCAACCCATGGCACTGTAGCTCATATCCCTGGGCATGAATAGAAGAGAAAAATTTATGAAAGGTGTCAACGCAGGATAGTCCGGATGGTGGAGAAGCAGCCCCAAACAAGTTCCAAAGATATTCAAGCTTTCCTGCAGGCTCAGGGAGCATCAGTGTCAGCCCGAACGATCTGTCGACATTTAAATGAAATGAAACCCTATGGCAGGAGACCCAGGAGGATCCCACTACTAACACGGAGACATAAAAAGCAAGACTACATTTTGCCAAACTGAACTTGAGAAAGCCAAAATCCTTCTAGGAAAATGTCTTGTGGACAGATGAGACCAAGATAGAGCTTTTTGGTAAAGCACATCATTCTACTGTTTACCGAAAATGGAATGAGGGCTAAAAAGAAAAGAACACAGTACCTACAGTGAAATATGGTGGAGGTTCAATGATGTTTTGGGGTTGTTTTGCTGCCTCTGGCACTGGGTACCTTAAATGTGTGCAAGGCATCATGAAATCTGAGGATTACCAATGGATTTTGGGTCACACTGTACAGCCCAGTGTCAGAAAGCTGGGTTTGCGTCCGAGATCTTGAGTCTTCCAGCAGGACAATGACCCCAAACATACGTAAAAAAGCACCCAGTAAAAAGCGCTGGAGAGTTCTGAAGTGGCAGCAATGAGTCCAGATCTAAATCCCATTGAACACCTGTGGAGAGAAAATTGCTGTTGGGAAAAGGCGCCCTTCCAATAAGACAGACCTGGAGCAGTTTGCAAAGGAAGAGTGGTCCAACATCCCAGCTGAGAGGTGTAAGAAGCTTATTGATGGTTATAGGAAGTGATTGATTTCAGTTATTTTTTCCAAAGGGTGTGCAACTAAATATTAAGTTAAGGGTGCCAATCATTTTGTCCAGCCCATTTTTGGAGTTTGGTGTGACATTATGTCCAATTTTCTTTTTTTTTGCTCCCTTTTTAGGTTCAGTTCCAATAAACACAAAGGGTATAAACATATGTATAGCAAAACATGTGTTACTGCAATCCTTTTCTGTGAGACATACTTCATTTTCGAGCAAAATTTCAGGGCTGCCAACATTTACGACCATAACTGTATATATTTTTGAACTATAAAACTTTTTATATCTCACTTCAGACATCTTGGTAAACTGAAATGTAAACATTATAGGGGACATTTATCCAAATTTGTGCAGAGCAAAAGTAGACCAGTTGCCCATAGCAACCAATCAGATTGCTTCTTTCATTTTTGAAAAATTCTCTGGAAAATAAAGAAGAAGTATGATTGGTTGCTATAGACAACTGATCTACTTTTCCTCTGCACAGGTTTATTTTTCCCCCAAAGGTATCTAATGTAAACTTCCATGAAACTGCAACTAGTAAAATACACATACAAGTACACATACACAGGCAACAATTGCAATTGAGCACAGGTGTAAGATTTGGAATCAGGGTTCAGCTTCCAGCTGACTGTCTATCAAGCAGGGATAAGAATGGGAGAGGAGGAAGTAGAGCTTCCAAACTTCAACACTTGGGGCTTGGGAACACTCCTTTGACACTTTGCACAGACTGACATACAGTAGTATCTCCGTCGAACTGCTAAGTTTCCACTTGGTTTTTTTCTGGCAGTTTTTGGAATACTGCCACTGCAGTTTTTGAGCCAAAGTCAGAAGTGGATGCATAAGGGAGGAGAAATATAAGTCCTTCCTTTATATGTCCTATTCCTTTTGAATACACTTCTGGCTTTGGCCCAAAAACTGCAGTGGCAGATATCCAAAAACTGCCAGAAAAAAAAACAAGTGGAAACTTAGCCTAAGTATGTACACCCTTCATATTTTTGTAAATATTTTATTATATCTTCACGTGACAACACTGAAGAATTAACATTATGCCACAATGTAAATTAGTGAGTACACAGCCTGTATAACAGTGTTTAAAGGAGTACATTGGTCCCTCAACATACGATGGTAATTCGTTCCAAACGATCCATCGTTTGTCGAATCCATCGTATGTTGAGGGATTCGTGCAATGTAAAGTATAGGAAACTGTACTCACCTGTCCCCGCCGCTCGCGATGGTGTCCCTGCCGCTCGCGATGGTGACCCCGGACCTCCGCTGGGCTCTCCTGGTCTTCTCCGGTCCTCTGCTGCCTTACTGGGCCTGCGTAGCGACATCATTACGCCGCTGCGTACGCCATTCCTATTGGATGATGTGCGCAGCAGCGTATTGACGTCATTGGAGAGGGCAGAGAAGACACCAGAAGACCAGCGCTGGACCCAGAGGGCATCCCGGAGCATCGTGGAGGGGTAAGTAATACTTACCGCACCACACGGGGAACATTAAGCTGCTATCCGGCAGCAGCTTAAGCATTTTGTGCTGCCGGATAGAACTTAATGCGATGGCCCCGACATAACAAAGCATCGTATGTCGATTTGATCATATGTCGGGGCTATCGTAGGTCGGGGGGTCACTGTACTCCGGTGGAAAACAAAATTTTTCAGATCAACTGGTGCCAGAAATGTAAACAGATTTGTAAATTACTTCTATTTAAAAAGCGTAATACTTTCAATACTTATCAGCTGCTGCATGCTGCAGAGGAACTTGTATTTTTTTCTGGAGTTATTTTCTGTCTGATCACAGTGCTCTCTGCTGACACCTCTGTCCATGTCAGGAAATGTCCAGAGCAGGAGAGGTTTGCTATGGAGATTTGCTTGTACTCTGGACAGACAGTTCCTGAGACAGACAGAGGTGTCAGCAGAGAGCACTGTGGTCAGACTGAAAATAACTCCAGAAAGAAATACAACTTCCTGTGGAGCATAAAGCAGCTGTATGGTCTTACCCACCGTGCTACAGCTCAGTTTCAGGGTCTAGGATTAAGATTTTTAAATATAAGTAATTTACAAATCTGTTTAACTTTCTGGCACGGGAGTACCCCTTTAATGTTGTGTACCCTCAAAATAACTCAATACACAGTCAATAATGTCTAAACCTGAGTACATCCCTAAGTGGAAATTGGGCCTGAAATGTTAATAGTTTGTGTGGCCACCATTAATTTCCACCACCGCCTTAAGCCTCTGGGGCATGGAGTCCACTAGAGCTTCACAGGTTGCCACTAGAGTCCTCTTCCACTTCTCCATGATGACATCACGGAGCTGGTAAATGTTAGAGAGCTTGCATTCCCCCACCTTCCGTTTGAGGATGCCCCACAGATGCTCAATAGGTTTTAGGTCTGGAGACATGCTTGGCCAGTCCATCATCTATATCTTCAGATTCTTTAGCAAGGCAGTGGTCGTCTTGGTGTGTTTTGGGTCATTATCATGTTAGAATACTGCCCTGCATCCCAGTCTCTGAAGGGAGGTGATCATGCTCTGCTTCCGTATGTTACAGTACATGTTGGCATTCCATAATCCATGTCCTTAGTCTGCTTGTCTTTCACAAACTGTTTGCAAGTTTCATGTTCATCATCTTTAGTAGAGGCTTCCTTCTTGGACAACATGCCATGTAGACCAATTAGATGTAGCATGCAGCATATGGTCTGAGCACTCATAGGCTGACCACCCAAACCTTCAACCTCTGCAGCAATGCTGGCAGCACTCATACGTCTATTTCCCAGACAACTTCTAAATATGACACTGAGCACCCACACTCCACATGTTTGGTTGACCATTGCTAGCCCTGTTCTTACCATGCTGCAGCTCAGTTTCAGGGTCTTGGCAATTTTCTTAAAGTCTAGGCCATCTTAATATAGAACTACAATTTTTTATATATTCTCAAAGAGCTCTTTGCCATGAGGTCAGGGTTCAAGTCGTGCAGGAATGCATGGGAACAGAGTTCCTGCACTTTTTCCACAGCATGAACAATGTTCCCATTAGTGGGAGTCCTGTAAGACCAGCCCTTGAGTGGAAATCTAGGGAGAGTTCCCGCATTTTTTTCCCAAGGACTTGACCACTGCATGAGGTATGATGTTGAACTTCCAGTGACAAAGTGTTAGCGAGTGTGAGAGCGATAACGCCAAATTTTAGACACCTGCTCCCATTCACACCTGAGACCTTGTAACATTAATGAGTCACATAGGAAAATGGCTAATTGGGCACAATGTGGGCATTTCCGCTTAGGGGTGTACTCACTTTTGCTGCCAAGGTTTAGACATTAATGGCTGTGTAGAAACAGTTCGTAGATAGCCAGCACGGCACTACTTCCCCATTTAGGTATAGAACAGTGGTGAAATGGCAGACTTGGACTAGGAATGCTGGAGGTGGTGCTCTGATTGGCAATAGTGCATGGAAACGTAACAAAGAAGCAGGAAAATAATCGGCAACTCACCGCAGCCAGCTGAGTAAATCTTCTTTTATTTCATACTCACAAATGTATTACATGGGAAGAGGGTAGTGGGGGGACACAGGATGGCGACCAAGCTCCTTTTCGCACGATGATCGTGCTTCCTCCGACCAATGGCCGGAGGAAGCACGATCATCGTGCGAAACGGAGCTTGGTCGCCATCCTGTGTCCCCCCACTACCCTCTTCCCATGTAATACATTTGTGAGTATGAAATAAAAATTGCATAAAATATAAATTGCATGAAATATAAATTGCAGCCGACAGATTCCCTTAGGTTGTTAAAGGGGTACTCCGGCGCTAAGACATCTTATCCTCTATCCAAAGGATGGGGATGCCTGACCGTTGGGGTCCTGCCGCTGATTGGTTGCTATGGGCAAATGGGCAACTTTTCCTCTGTACTGGTTTTGATAAATCTCCCCCATAGTGTATAGTGCATTAGGTGTAGCCATAGGGTTCAAACAACCAACTGTAGTCTACTTGTAACTATGTTTGGTCTGTTTAATACATTTTATTTGGTAGACAAGGGTTTTAGACTACACTTTTATGATCAATAAAAAAAAAAGTACATCAAAATATACCAAACCAAACATAGTGACAAGCAAACTTTATTTAGTCTTTTGCCACTAGCATGCCAAGGTATACGTTGGAATACCTCTTTGACAGCATTCCAACATATGACAAAAAATAAAATGAGCAAAAACCACATCACAAGAATACATAAAGCCACTCTTATACAGGAGTAAACAGTTTTCTTTTATGGATATGTGCCAAACAAGTTGAACTCAAAGCACGGTGATTCAATGCTGATATGTGTGCCTGTTTGTGTGTATATACACAGCTGTGTCATTGCAGTACACAGTAGATAGCATTTTACATCTGAAACCATAAACCCCAGATACAACACAGTCATGAAATGTCAATACACTGAAAACTATAGCTTAGAAAATTCCCATTTTAATTCCCCAATTTGTCTTATTTTGCATGTAGATTCCATTACCAGGACAGCAGTCACATTCAATAACTTTTTAAGTAAGTCATTCCACCCCCTGAGGTAATCTCACTCTCCCAAATTAGTTAACTGTGGTGGAATAACTAATGCAGCATTAATGGCGCTGGAGTGGACAGTATTCTTCTAAGTTAGTTGTTAATCTGTTTGGGTAATCCGTTGTTCATACTGAGAGACTAATCCATATCGAGCTCTGGATTATTAAAAGAAAGCCTAGAGAGAGAGAAGATCAGCTGTGACAGAATGCAGTGCTGGATTTGGAATAGTTGTGAAGAGGTATTAGGACAGAGAGCAGGGAATTTAAAAATAGAATTAGAGGCTTGGGAAGGCTCCGAAATGAATAGGGCTGTGCTAGATATATACCGATATCTAATAATTGAAATGGCAAAATATTTATGAGATCTAGAACAATTCAAAATTATTATTAACAATGTATTACTACTGATGCCCTATTCGCTAAAAGGGGTTTTGTGGAACTCTGAAACTAAGGGCCTACTCTTAGGATAGGCCATCAATATAGGACTGGTATAGCTCTGATTCACAGCACCCTCGATAATCACTTGACTAAAGAGGACATGGTGTATGGTCCTTATGGGACACAATCCATACCTATGGTAGCAGGTCTGCCTGAAACTGTAGTTTCCTACAGCTTAATTACCAAATGTGACCCCTTCAGTCAAATAATCTGTGAAGATGCTGGGAGACAGACCCCAATAATCTGATATTAGCCCCTTAAGGACCAAGCCCATTTTCACCTTAACCCCTTAAGGACGCAGGACGTAAATGTACGTCCTGGTGAGGTGGTACTTAACGCACCAGGACGTACATTTACGTCCTAAGCATAACCGCGGGCATCGGAGCGATGCCCGTGTCATGCGCGGCTGATCCCGGCTGCTAATCGCAGCCAGGGACCCGCCGGCAATGGCCGACGCCCGCGATCTCGCGGGCGTCCGCCATTAACCCCTCAGGTGCCGGGATCAATACAGATCCCGGCATCTGCGGCGGTTCGCGATTTAAATGAACGATCGGATCGCCCGCAGCGCTGCTGCGGGGATCCGATCATTCATAACGCCGCACGGAGGTCCCCTCTCCTTCCTCCGTGTGGCTCCCGGCGTCTCCTGCCCTGGTCTGTGATCGAGCAGACCAGAGCAGGAGATGACCAATAACACTGATCTGTTCTATGTACTATACATAGAACAGATCAGTATTAGCAATCATGGTATTGCTATGAATAGTCCCCTATGGGGACTATTCAAGTGTAAAAAAAAATGTAAAAAAATGTAAAAGTAAAAGTTAAAAAAAAGTGAAAAATCCCCTCCCCAATAAAAAAGTAAAACGTCCGTTTTTTCCTATTTTACCCCCAAAAAGCGTAAAAAACATTTTTTATAGACATATTTGGTATCGCCGCGTGCGTAAATGTCCGAACTATTAAAATAAAATGTTAATGATCCCGTACGGTGAACGGCGTGAACGAAAAAAAATTAAAAAGTCCAAAATTCCTACTTTTTTAATACATTTTATTAAAAAAAAATTATAAAAAATGTATTAAAAGTTTTTTATATGCAAATGTGGTATCAAAAAAAAGTACAGATCATGGCACAAAAAATGAGCCCCCATACCGCCGCTTATACGGAAAAATAAAAAAGTTAGAGGTCATCAAAATAAAGGGATTATAAACGTACTAATTTGGTTAAAAAGTTTGTGATTTTTTTTAAGCGCAACAATAATATAAAAGTATATGGTAATGGGTATCATTTTAATCGTATTGACCCTCAGAATAAAGAACACATGTCATTTTTACCATAAATTGTACGGCGTGAAAACAAAACCTTCCAAAATTAGCAAAATTGCGTTTTTCGTTTTAATTTCCCCACAAAAATAGTGTTTTTTGGTTGCGCCATACATTTTATGATATAATGAGTTATGTCATTACAAAGGACAACTGGTCACGCAAAAAACAAGCCCTCATACTAGTCTGTGGATGAAAATATAAAAGAGTTATGATTTTTAGAAGGCGAGGAGGAAAAAATGAAAACGTAAAAATTAAATTGTCTGAGTCCTTAAGGCCAAAATGGGCTGAGTCCTTAGGGGGTTAAGGACCAGGCCAATTTTATTTTTTCATTTTCGTTTTTTTCCTCCTCGCCTCCTAAAATCCATAACTCTTTTATATCTTTTATATCTTTATTAAAATAATTTTTTTAGGGAGGAAATTTAAATGAAAACCACAATTTTGCACATTTTGGAGGGTTTCGTTATTGCACTGCACACTTTATGGTAGAAATGACGTGTTCTTTATTCTGTGGGTCAATACAATTAAAATTATGCAATAAACAAGAGAAAAGATCCAGCAACTCACCGCCAAGATGACCGAACAAGTGGAGGCACAGCGAGGAAGCAGGTGGACAGATGGATGAAATGGGAGGCTCAGAGGCCTCTGAGCCTCCCGCTTCATCCATCTGTCCACCTGCTTCCTCGCTGTGCCTCCACTTGTTCGGTCATCTTGGCGGTGAGTTGCTGGATCTTTTCTCTTGTATACTGCATATTTGTTCCTATTTCTTGGATCCTGGCACCACCACCAGACTACAATTTATCATATTGGTTGGACTGCTTTGTTTTTTACCTTTGAGACGTGGACCCCTATTTTTGTTTGTACACACTACTTCCACCCTTATTTTGTACACACGTGTTTTTGGTATGTGCCTCCCTTTACTACTTCTTCATTTATTGCACAATTAAAATTATACACATGGCTAGATACTTTTATATTTTTGTACCGCTTAAAAAAAAATCTAAAACTTTTTGTACAAAATCAGTAATCTAAAATTGCCGTATTTTGACCACCTATAACTTTTTCATTTTTCCATATATAGGGCGGTATGAGGGCGCCGTCATCTGTACTTTTTATTGATACCACATTTGCATATATAAAACTTTTAGATAATTTTTAATACATTTTTTTTTGGAATAAAATGGGACAAAAAAGCTGCATTTTTGGACTTTTTTTTTATTTTTTACGTTTACGCCGTTCACCATATGGGATCATTAACATTGTATTTTGATAGATCGGACATTTACGCATGCGGCGATAGCAAATATGTTTATAGAAAAAAAATGTACTCTTTTCGGGGGTAAAATGGGAAAAACGGACCATTTTCATTCTTATTGGAGGAGGGGATTTTTTTTTTACAATCATTAGATTGCTAATACTGTTCAGTGCTATGCATAGGACATAGCACTCATCAGTATTATCAGCTATCCCCTACTCTGGTCTGCTCCATCTCAGACCAGAGCAGGAGACGCGGGAGACGGACAGAGGCAGGTGAGGGGAACTCCGTCCGCCATCACAGATCGGATCCCCGCGGCAGCGCTGCTGGCAATCCGATCATCTATTTTAACGTGCGCATTGCCGCAGATGCCATGATCTGTACTGATCACGGCATCTGAGGGGCTAATGGCGGACATCCGTGCGATCGTGGATGTCGGCCATTACTGGCGGGTCCCCGGCTGCTGATAGCAGCCGGAACCTGCCCTGTATGATATGAGCACTGCACCGATGCTTTTGGTCATACACAGGATGTAAATGTTCATCCTGGTGCGCGAAGTACCGCTAAGTCAGGATGTACATTTACGTCCGTAGTCGTTAAAGGGGTAATCTGCTGGAAAAAAATGTTGTTTTGTTTTTAAATCAGCTGATGCCAGAAAGTTAAACACATTTGTAAATTGCTTCTATTAAAAAATCTTAATCCTTCCAGTACTTATCAGCTCCTGTATGCTGCAGAGGAAGTTCTTTTCTTTTTGAATTTGTTTTCTGTCTAACTACAGTGCTCTCTGCTGACACTCTTTTTATTAGAAAAATACAAAACTTATCAAATACAAAACACAAAGCAAGCTTAACCAGCTATAACATAAATAAGAAATACTCTAGAACCAAAAACAAAACCTCATAAACAAAACCCTGCCTAACCGGCCAGCCCAGCTTTACTAAGATACTAAAATACTAAGATATTAAAATATGCCCAAAATATATAATCAAACACTCACACACTTACCGAAAATGAACATTAAGAAAAATAAATAAATAAATAAAATAGCACAAGTTGGCTTGTCAAAATATAAACATAAAAGTTATCATTATCCGACTATAACTCAAAACCATCCATACTTGGGAACACGCATCAAGAAAACTAAACAGAAACGTAGCAAGCACATCTAAAAAAAAAGAAAAAAAAAATTATTATATATATTTTTTTACATTTTTTTTTATATTTTTCCATCCTTTTTAAATTTTTTATATTTTTTTAATCTTTATATATATATATATATATATATATATATATATATATATATATATATACACACACATACATTCACTTACAAAATGTCCAAATTAACTGGATCCTTTATCCGGGACTAATGAAAATACCAAAGAAAACATAAAATAGACCAAATAACTGAAATAAACAAAATAAACCACATATCAAAACAGCAACTGGTCCGGCTACCATAACGCTGAAACAATATGAAACAATATAGATATAACACAATATAGGTACCAAATTACTAAATATACTATATAAATAAAATATAATATAAACAAAATATATGCACTACAGAAAACACCTACAAAATCAATAGAAAACCCTAGGAAAAACCCTACACTAAAACTGTACCCTCACCCACACCACCCCTCCTGTACATGGGTCAGAGTCCATACCATTCTTACAGTTCACAAAGTCCAGTCCTTAACTGACCCATGTCAGGTCCCCCAAAGATGAACACCACCACCCACAAGCACACCCTCCCCACCTAGCACTCCTCCCAACCAACTTATACACAAACTTATACACACTGAACCACAACCCACTTTAGGCCCAAGTTTGGTCGCCTGTAAGCCCTTCATACCATATCAGCTTAAAAACAAAACAAAAAACTAGCGTGCACATGCATTAGCCCACCACCAGGTAGAAGGATGGGACTTGATACATTCAAAATAATTTTACACTCTTTCCCTAACTCCCCCTACAATTCTCCCTAATCCTATCCCTTCATTCCAACTAAACCTGTTCTCATCCTATCTCTGTCCCTCTGACACTGTCCCTAACCAAAATAAAGGTACTCTACCTAAAAGGTCTAGTACCTAGGGCACATCAAAGGAAAACCCTCTCCATAGGAGAGAAGCCCTACTGGTACCAAGACTGCCATGCTCCAAAGACCTGATCTTCCCAAGGTCACCGGTGATTTTCCTACAGACATCCACCTCGGAGAGGATTTTCTGTTGGGTTGACACTAAACACCGTGCATTCCACGTGTAGTACCTAACCACTAAACTGACTAAGAATAAAGTGCCCCGATCTCGGCCACCCAGGTTCCTGAATGCCCCATAAGCCCACTCCTGATAGGTAAGGCCGGCAAGTTGACTCCAGCCGATGGAAGCGCCCACCTTGTTGTAAACTCCTATATTAAAGGGACAATGAAGCAGGAAATGGTCCATGCTTTCCAGCATCTCCCCGCACTCTTCTCGGGGACATCCCCGGTCATCAGAGTTCCTACACTTCAAATTGTCCCTCACATATAGCTTCCCCTGAAAGCAGCGCCAGGCCAAGTCCCAAAACTTCTGGGGGATCCTTTTCATGTTTGAAAGGTACAACCCCACCCTCAGATCCCGACCTGGGCAGTCCCTGAGCGCCAGAGGCTTCTGGAAGTGGGTCAACAGAACCCGTTTGTCAAGGAACTGCCTTGACTGGGTCCTGATCTCCCACACTCCCAGACCCCACCGACGTATCGCCTTCAGAGTCGGGGTAGCGTAAGCCGGAAGATATCCATGGGGCGTACGGAGGTCCTTCACTTGCCCTCCTGTCTCCCATTCCTGGAAGAAAGGCCGAAACCATTCCCTACAGGAGAGTACCCACGGAGAAGCCCTCTCTGACCACAGGTTTGAGATGTTAGCTTTCAAGAAGGTGTTGGTTAAGAACACCACAGGGTTTACCATAGATAAACCCCCTAGTCTCCTCGTGCGGTACATAACCTCCCTATTGACTAGGTTCATCCTGTTTCCCCATAACAGTTGGAAAAACAGGCTGTAGACCCTAGTGTAGTAAGCCTCTGGCAGGATACATACGCTGCCCAGATAGATAAACAAGGGGAGCAGGTACGATTTGATCAGGTGTACCCTTTCCCTGAGGGTCATAGACCAACCCTTCCACTGGTCCACCTTCTGAGCGGCATCCTGGAGCTTACCATCCCAGTTTTTGGTGGGATAATCATCCTGGCCGAATATGATGCCCAACACTTTTGCTGACTCTTGGAGCCCTGGAAGGGTGTCCGGGAGATCAAACGTGGGATCTCCCCCTCCCAGCCAGAGACTCTCACACTTATCCCGGTTGATCTTAGACCCGGATGCCTCCGAGTAGCGGTCCACTTCCGACATCATCACATCGAACTCCTCTCGCGAGGACACGAAAATGGTGACATCGTCAGCGTACGCCACCACTCTCTGGGCGACATCCAGCTCCGCCAGGCTCATCCCGACTCCCGCCAACGGCCCACAATCTACCCTATAAACCATACCACGTATAACCAATCTACCCTACCACGTATAAAAGCGGGCTCAAAGGACAACCCTGACGGACTTCGGACCCCACCTCAAAAGAGCGGCCAGACCAACCGTTCACCAGTGGGAAACTCTCTGCCCCTGCATACAAGATCTTAAGCCAATTAACAAAAGTACTCGGTAAGCCATATCTCAGGAGGACGGACCAGAGGTACTCGTGGTTCACCCGATCAAACGCTTTGGCCTGATCCAGGGACAGCAAGTACCCCTTCCAGAAACCCGTACTACTCCTCTCCACTGCCTCCCTGACACTAAGGACCGCACTTAAGGTGCTTCGGCCTGGAACAGAGCAGTGCTGAGCTCCCGAAAGGAGCCGGGGTGCAAACTTCACCAGCCGATTAAACAGTATCTTGGCCAGAAGCTTCCTGTCCGTATTGAGAAGAGCTATGGGCCTCCAATTCTCAATACGGCTGGGATCTTTACCCTTTGATAGAAGAATCAGGGCTGACCTCTTCATTGACTTCGGCAGAGTGCCCGAGGAGAGACACTCATTGAATACCTCAGTCAAGAGGGGAGCTAAAGACTCCTTAAAGGTCCTGTACCACTTAGATGTTAAGCCATCTGGACCTGGCGACTTCTTAGGGGCAAGCCCCTCGATCGCCAGTCTCACTTCCTCTTCCCTGATTTCTTCTGCCAAAACATCAAGAGAGGGGTCTACCCCTGGCTCAGGAATGGTTTCAGCCAGGAAAGCTGACATCTTGTCTCGATCTAGATCCTTCCTCCCCAAGAGGTGCGAGTAGAAGGATCTGATGACCTCCAAGATCCCTGATCTGGACTGATTCAGAGATCCTGTACTATCAATCAGTCCTGAAATGACTTTACTACTCACTGACATCTTACAGTTTCTGTAAGGGTCGGGCGAGCGGTACTTCCCGAAATCCCTCTCAAAAACCAAAGATGCCTATCGTACTGACACCTCATCAGCAAGGATTTCACTCTGGAGATATCCTCTCGGCTACCTCCAGTCGAGACAAGGAGCTCGAGTTTCCTCCTCAGACCCTGATACAGGCGATACCTGTTCAGGGACCTGAGGCTCGAGAGCTGGCAGAAGAACCCCGCAACCCGCTTCTTGAATATCTCCCACCACTCTGACTTACTACTACATAGGCCCAGTAAAGGTACCTGACTCTGAAGAAAATCCTCAAAGGACTGTCTTATCTCCGCTTCCTCCAGGAGGGACGAATTCAGCTTCCAATAACCTTTTCCCATCCGGGGGGTCTCTGAAACATTCAGGGAAAACAAAATCATACAGTGATCGGAGAACTCCACCTCAACCACGGACACTGCGGAAGAGACAGCTTCCTCCTTTAAATAAAACCTATCTATCCTAGACCTGCGACTACCTTGATGATAGGTGAAACCCGTGTGGCCTGAGGGGCTCCGGATGTGGGCGTCCTCTAGGCGAGCTTCTCTAGCTATGCTAATCAGTGCCACACTATCGCAAGTCAGCGGACCATTGGAGCCTCTCCTATCTTGGGACCTCGTGACATTATTGAAGTCCCCTCCAAAGATCACTTGCCGACTCTTAAAAAGAAAGGGCTTAATCCTCATAAAGAGATCTTTACGGCCCCACTTAGTTTGCGTGGCGTAGATGTTAATGAGCCGGAGCTCTTGTCCCTTCATGAAGACATCTAAGATCAGGCACCTCCCCATTTCTAACTCAATAACCCGTCTGCATTCAACAGGAGCGGTAAAAAGGACCGCCACCCCACTATACGGCTCAGCCGCAAGAGACCAGTGGGAGGGACCGCGCCTCCACTCTCTTCTGGCTTTTACCAGGGAGGCTAGATCTGACAACCTGGTCTCTTGCAGATACAAAATGTCGGCTTCAACACGGCCGAGAAAATCAAAGGCTGCGAATCTAGCCGTATCAGACTTTATGCTGGCACAGTTAATAGATGCCAGCGTCAGTGGGGTGAGTGCCGCCATCCTGGGTGATTGAGTTAGATGGCCTCACCCCTTAAACCTTCTTCCTCTCCTTCCCTCCACCCCCATCTGAATCGGAGGAAGACCCTTTGCCTCTTTTTAAACTCAGGGATATATCCATCCCAGGATCTTTACCTCCAGCATCTGGTGTTACCTCTCCCCCTGAGGAAACTGCCTCAGAGGAAGGAGGCTCGGCACCTCCTGGAGGCCGCACTGCCTCCGGACCCTCGAGAAGAGGAGGGGAGATGGTATCCCCAAGGGCCTCATATCGATTTGAAAGGACGATCAGAGGGTCAGAGACTGAGTTGTTCCTTCTATGGTCTGAGGCTACAACTGAAGAGGAGGACGGCACTGCCTTACTCTTACCCTTCTTCTTCTTTTCCTGGCCACCATTTACTGTCTGCCCCTCCTTCTCCTTCTCATCCACAGTTTCGGATTCAGAGGCATGACTGGAGGAAGGAGCATCTTGACCTTCTTCCCTACGCAGTCTCCCTATCTCCTCATCCAGTTCGGCCCCACCCAAAGCCTCAGAGTTATTCTGACCTCCTTCTGAGCCAGTGTCTGGAGTGGGACCCCGAGCTACCCCTGGCACCTGGGCATTCTCAAGGGCCCTCTCCAAACTGCACTTCTCCTCTCGCCTCCGCATAGAGGGGATCTTATGTTTTTCCTTCACTGGCTTTGGTGCCCCCTCTCCTCCACTAGTCCCCTCCCCCGTAGGGGCAACCGTTAGGCTCTCCCCAGCCGGGGCGGTCACAGTGTTGGAGAAAGAGCGTGGACACCGGCTGAACGGGTGACCTAAGTCACCACACAAGTTACACCGAATCTGCCCACAGGTGGCCGCCAGATGACCCACCCCACAGCAGAGGGCGCATATCTGCTGAGTGCAGTTGGCACTAAAGTGGTTTGGGTCACCACACCTGTGACACAGCCTCGGCTGCCCCTGGTAGAAGATCTGAATCCTGTCGCGTACCAGAAAGGCGGCCGAAAGGATGTGGGTGACCGTGTTCCCTGAACGCCTGAGACGAACGGAAAACGTCCAGGCCTCAGACCATATATTGTGCTCGTCAAAGTTCTTTCGGGGGACGTCCGTCACCTCCCCGTACCTGCTCAGCCAGGTCATAATGTCATAACAAGAAAGTGACTCTTTACGGGTCAAAACGGTCACTTTCTTTACCATACTCTGGCGAGATACCGCTTTTACTGCGAAATCTCGCCATCCGGACTCGTTTTTCATCAGCTCATAATTAGACCAAAAGAGATCTAGTCCTTCCGGCCTAACAAAGCTAACGTCAAACTCGGAGGAGCCGAAGGGATGAATCAGGGCAAAGATGTCCCCAGCCCTGAAACCCATCTGGAAAAGAAGCTCCACCACCTTGCCCCTTTGGGGGCACGCATCTTCGCCTTTCCAGACCAAACGGGCCACATTCCTGCGACCTACCTCCTGCCCGGGTGTCTGGAGGGACCATACGGTCTCCCCATTCCTCTCTCGGAACGCTCCCAGACCATGTCTCTCCACCCAAAAAGACAGGTCCATCTCCTTTCCCTCTACCTGGAGCATCCTTTCTCCTCTCTTTAGTGCCTCCAGGAGGCGCCGTTGCAACTGACCTTCACCAGATGCAGGAGGTAAAGATCCTACTGAACCCCCAGCCGCCACACTTGCATAACTCCTGACGACCGGGGGGGGCAGCCGGACCAGACACCGTCCCTACATTCCCGCTTAGGCCACCTGTACTGCCACAAAAGCCACTCTTATTCCTACCATCCACACCACTACTACTACTCTCATTCACACCACTACTCCTCCCATCTGCACCACTACCACTCCTCTCATTTACACCACTACCACCCCTCCTATTCACTCCACTATCACCACTCTTAATCACTTCACTGCCACTCCTCCCGATCACTCCACTACCACTCGTCCCATCTGCACCACTACCACTCCTCTCATTCACTCCACTATCACCACTCTCATTCACACCACTACCACTCCTCCCATCTGCACCACTACCACTCCTCCCATCTGCACCACTACCACTGCCACATACACCCCCTCTCATCCACAGCACTACCACTCCCATCTTTCACACACCTTGTATTAACATTGCTTTTATTGACAGTATTTTTGGGATCATTAGCTGCTTCACCCACTACCTCTGGGCTGGCCTGGACATGCTTTAGCTTGGCCTTTTTGTACATTCTCAGGTCACCGGCGGCTGCCATTGTCGGCGACGCTGACTCCTCCTCCATTCGAGATGTCACCGCCGACATCACCTCCCGAAGCTGAGGCTGCCCCTCCAGGCGCACCTCCACCACTCCTCCTGCCACTGATGTGCAGGGACTCCCCTCTCTCACATGGGAGATCCCTGCAGTGCCTGCGCCACACACTGCGCCCAACCGCACGGGCTCAGCAGCAGGTTCTGACACCTGGACGCTCCCCCCCCCCTCTCAGGGGAGTGCCCCGCAGCACCGACACTACTAGCAGCGCCCAGGGGACCGCCCCCCCGAGCAGAAGATCTCACCACACACCTCAGGCGCCTGGACACTCCCCCCCCCCCCTCTCAGGGAAGTGCCCCGCAGGGCTAGCAACATTGCCCACAATACTCGGGGAACCGCTCCCCTTACAAACTGCCGCATAACTATTGCCCACTATTAGCCCGTCCTGCTCTTCCCTACCAGCAGGACGCGTGACTGTAGCACCCGTGGCCATGTTGGATGCAGCACTGTACCCCCCGTGCTGGTCCCGTTCCACAGCAGAAGCGGGATCTGGCAGGGTGGGGGGCCCAGCAGCCTGAACCAACTTTTCAGGTGGCCCAGACTGCTGGATAGGAGAGAAAACAAACTTTATCTGCTCCTCAGCCTTTTTCTTCTTCTTCTTTTTCTTCCTCTTCCTCTCCTCAGGGCCCAGGTCCTGGCCAAAACTGAAATTTTCCAGACGGGTGGGTGACTCCTGCATCACTATGGCCCGCAGGAGCCCCCCACAGACCAGTCCACTGTCACCGCCATCATTACTGTCACTTTCCTCAGAGGTGGCTGGTAAGGCGACTTGGGCAGGGTTGATGTAATCCGCACTCGGGGTGACAGAGGTCTTAGGGGTACACGGGGTATCACACACATCCCCCTCACTCTCATCACCCTCACTGCCGCCATCTCCCTCACCACCTTCCTCCATCTTCTCCTCCGTAACACACAAGCACTCTTCCTCCCCCTGACTATCCTCTTCCTCCTTCACAGGGGTCCGCATGGTTTTATAGCGGTCTTCATTCTTTAATTTTTCTTTAAACATGCCCGCTCCCTCTAAAATCAGCATTCGGGCTCTCACCACCTCCTGCTCCTCTGCCTTCAGCTCACACACCCTGGCAGCAAACTTAGCCCTCATAGCCTTGGCAGAGTTATCTGTTTGGTAGCGGGCAAACTTCAGGTCTTCCCTTATGATTTTCAGCTTTTTCCCCAGCTGCTCATATTATACCTATATTATAAGATTTGCCTGCATGCGGGAACCGAAAGTAGCTAGCGACTCCCTGGGACCCTTCACCCCCCATTGCTGGGGTTCCATAATATCAGACACAGTCCCCGAAGACATAATCATAAGCTTCTTATCGGACGCCTTGCGGTTTCCAGAAACTGACGGGGGAGTGGGCTCCGCATTACTGCGGAGCCTGCTGGATCTTCTTACCCTGTCCTGGGAATCGGCCGTAGCTCTCTCACTCCCACCCCCCTCCGGCCTAGTTCGAGGGGTGGAAGTCTGGGGCTCCATAGCAGGAGGCTCTCCCAAGGAAGCTGCCACCCTCCTGGGGAAAAGGCTGTGGGAAACACTGCTTCAATCCTCTCTCTCTGGAAAACTCTGGAAGTCAGACACACCCAACAGCTGCTGTGTTCCACAGGAAGTGCTCTCTGCTGACACCTCTGTCCATGTTAGGAACTGTCCAGAACAGTATAGGTTTGCTTTGGGGATTTGCTCCAACTCTGGACAGTTCCTGACATGGACAGAGATGTCGGCAGAGAGCACTGGGGTCAGACACAGGGAGGTAGGGATCACCGATTATCGGTTTGGCCAATATCATCGGCCGATAATCACGATTTTGGGCATTAACGGTATCAGCAATTACCTTGCCGATAAGCCGATAATGGCCCGCCCCCCGCACCGCCCCCACCACACCGCAACCGCCCCCCACCGACCCACCGCCCCGGCCCCATTGCCTCCCCCATCCCCGATTTTATAATTATTAGTTCTTGGGGCCCAGGGTCCACGCTACTTATGGCTCCTGCTGCGGCACGCTGTGCGCAATGACGATTGACGTGACGCGACATCACCGACAGTGCGCACAGTGACAGCTCAGGAGGACGCCACCGGAGCCAGATGTAGAGTGGACCCCGGGCCCCGGGAACAGGTAATTATAAAACCGGGGATGGTGGAGGCAATGGGGCCGGGGCGGTGCAGTGGGGGGTGCGACGTGGTGTGGGACGGTGGAGCAGTAGGGGGCGCAGATCGGTGCGGCAGTGGCGGGGGGGGGGCGGTCGCGGTGATAGGACTCAGGACCCGCGGTCAGGCAGGGGGAGAGAAGCGGGTGGTGGCGGCAGTCTATGGCACCGCAAAAGCCACTGCAGTTCATTGATTTAAAGCGCCCGCTTTCAATCAATGATCTGCAGCGGTGTCGCGGGGGGATAAATAGCCGATAACTTATACCGGAATATCGGTATAAGTTATCGGCTATCAGCACTAACCTCCACCGATTATCGGTATCGGCCCTAAAAAAACGATATCGGTCGATCCCTACAGGAAGGTATTCCAGTACAGTAACTTCATAGTTATGATACAGAACAAGGTGTTCTTTTTTTTCTAAAGGACCTTTCTGCTTTCTTTATTGTTATTTAGAAAAAATCTAAGATACATATTTTATGTTATAAATATAATATTAGCAGTGTGATAAATTGGATGCTTTCTGTAATTGTAATTCTATCAAATTATAATTTGCTATCTACACTATATTGTGTTAACATTATATCACATATTTTGATAAAGATGCTTATTTGTATGAATGCTAAAAATATATATTGAATACATATACATTATATATTGTGCATTTGTGAATTTAACACCTCGGAAAAGTGTGCTATAATTTATAATCCACTCATTGACAAAATAATAAACCCAGATAGCATGTCAGATTAGTGCAAAACTCAGGTTGCAGTTATGTCTTAGGCAAATATGTAAATGCCTGTAAATGAATGCTGTGGATGTCAAAACATTCATACTGCTTCTCCCAGTCAAATGATGCACTCCTCTTAAAGGGGTTGTGCACTGCCCTGCCTTTTGGAGCTCCGCACGCAGCATCCGGAAGTTCATTACTCCGAACGCTGTGTGCGGGCTTCCGTGTTCGCTGCTGCCGGGCGTGACGTCACGACCGCCCCCCTCGTGACGTCACGCCCGCCCCCTCAACGAAAGTCTATGGGAAGGGGGCGCGACCCCACAAAGGTGCCGGTGTGAGGTGGTTTTTTGCGCCCCCGTAGATCCATGCGTCCGCTCCTCCCCCAGCTCTCCGAACATTTACGGAGCTAGAACTGGGGGAGGGCAGAGCAAGGGGAAGGAGAAAGTTCACGCCCCCTCCCTCATCTCCCCTCTCTGAGCTCGGCTGCTGGACGCAGATCTCCACGGCACGCCCCCTCCCCGAGGACATAGATCGCCACGGCAGGTCCCTCCCTCATCTCCCCGAGCTGAGGACGTAAATCTCCACGGCAGGTCCCCTCAAAGGGGGACATACTGCACGGGCTACAGGCTAAAGGGGGACAAAGGAGGACATACTGTACGGGCTCTACGTCCTCAGCTCGGGGAGATGAGGGAGGGAGGGGCCTGCCGTGGAGATTTACGTCCTCATGGAGGGGGCATGGCCGTAGAGATCTGCGTCCAGCAGCCGAGCTCAGGGAGGGGAGATGAAGGAGGGGGCGTGAACTTTCTCCTTCCCCTTGCTCTGCCCTCCCCCAGTTCTAGCTTCGGAAATGTTCGGAGAGCTGGGGGAGGAGCGGACGCATGGATCTACGGGGGCGCAAAAAACCACCTCACACCGGGCGTGATGTCACGCCCGGCGGCCGCGAACACGGAAGCCTGCACACAGCGTTCGGAGTAATGAACTTCCGGATGCTGCGTGCGGAGCTCCGAAAGGCAGGGCAGTGCACAACCCCTTTAAGAGGAGTGCATCATTTGACTGGGAGAAGCAGCATGAATGTTTTGACATCCACAGCAGTCAAAAAGCCATTTGAAAATCCATGTAAAACCTGCAGCTGTGAGTCCACAACTGCAGATATAACAACTTTAAATCTGCAGTGGATTCTATTTGTGTGTGGATGCACCCCTAAACTTTCTTACCTGAAGCTGTATTCTAGTATCTGTCTTGAATTGTGACAGTAATGTTTACAAGTTGTTTCACTAATTCCAGTACTTTGCATGCACAAACAGCTTTATTTGAAAAAAAAAAAAGATTTTTTGGGGGTTCACGGAGGAACCTTAGGTTAGAATCCCTTTTCCATGTGACATATACATCAGGGACTACTACCCTTATTATAGCCTAGACTACCTCTGGTCTCCATAGTAAATAGAGAAACATAGTCGGATTGGTATTTTTCAGTAAATATTTACCATTAAAGGGGTATTCTGGGATAAAACATTTTGTAACATACTGCCCAGAATACCTGCATAAAAAAATTGACTTACCTCCCACCGAGCCCCCAGTGTTCTGGTATCCTGCTCCCATCCGCCGATGCGGTCTCCTTCCTGCTTCTTGTAGTTGACTTGTCACACAGCTTATCTCCAGCCACAGCGATGTCCTACCTCAGTTGGTGGGCAGAGCGGCAGTGTATTGAACCTAAGTGCCTGGAAGAAGACCGAGGCTGAGGTTCAATATGTTACAAAAAATGTATTTAACCCCTTAATGACCCCGTATGTAAATGTATGTCCTGGTTTGGCGGTACTTCGCGCACCAGTCCTGTGTATGACCTGTGTATCCTGTGTATGACCGCGAGCATCGTAGCAGTGCACGTGTCATAAACGGCAAGTTACGGCTGCTATCAGCAGCTGGGGACCCACCGGTAATGGCCAAAATCCGCAATTGCGTGGATGTCCACCATTAACCCCTCAGATGCCGTGATCAGTACAGATCACGGCATCTGTGGCAATGCGCAAGTTAAAATGGATGAATGGATCGCCCGCAGCAATGCCACGGCGATCCGATCATCTGTAATGGCAGACGGAGGACCCCTCACCTGCCTTCGTCCATCTCCCGGCATCTCCTGCTCCCGTACGGTGAATGGCGTAAAGGTAAAAAATAAAAAAAAGTCCAAAAATGCTGATTTTTGTCCCGTTTTATTCCAAAAAAATTTACAAAAAATTATCTAAAAGTTTTATATATGCAAATGTGGTATCGATAAAAAATAAAAATCACGGCACAAAAAATGAGCCCTCATACCGCCCTATATAAGGAAAAATGAAAAAGTTATAGGTGGTCAAAATAAGGCGATTTTAGATTACTGATTTTGTACAAAAAGTTTTAGATTTTTTTAAGCGGTACAAAAATAGAAAAGCATCTAGCCATGGGTATCATTTTAATCATATTGGCCCAAAGAATAAAGAATACATATCATTTATACCGTAAAGTGTACAGTGTGAAAACAAAACCCTCCAAAATGTGCAAAATTGTGGTTTTCATTTAAATTCCCTCTCTAAAAAAATAATTTTTTGCGTTCACTGTACATTTTATGGTAAAATGAGAGGTTTAATTACAAAGTACAATTGGTCACACAAAAACCAAGCCCTAATATGGGCCTGTAGATGGAAATATAAAAGAGTTATGGATTTTAGAAGGCGAGGAGGAAAAAGCGAAGGGGTTAAAGGACACGTCCGGTGCTCACTTTTCTTATTGTATCCGTTCCGGGCTGCAATAAAAAAAAAAGAAAATAAGCTTTCTCTTACCTGCATACGCTCCCCCGGTGATCTGGTACAGGCGTTCGGTCCCCGGGCTGTATTCTTCTTACTTTCTGTTAGCCCGGCACGTCACATGGAGCTTCAGCCTATCACTGGCCGAGGCGGGACATCGCTGTGGCCGGTGATAGGCTGAAGCTCCATGTGACGTGCCGGGCTAACAGGAAGTAAGAAGAATACAGCCCGGGGACCGAACACCTGTACCAAAGCACCGGGGGAGCCTAGGCAGGCAAGAGAAAAATTTGTTCTCTTTTATTTTTCAGCCTGGAACGGATAAAATAAGAAAAGTGAGCACCGGACATCTCCTTTAAGGATGGTTGATTATTACATTGTATTTGATGAAAACACACATTATCACTGCTAAATAACATTTTGACTTACATTACACATATTAAGCAGCTATAAATAAATCTGTTTTTAGCTCTGACAGAGATATTAATTTGCACTTATTCTATCAATAAGTACAGCTCCCTTCATATCTTGGACAGAGCCCATTTCATAGACTCAAACACTTTTGATAGGAAAGTAGCCCTGCATGCAGCACTAGTTTACCCATCAAAGTGACAGACACCTCAGTGGAACCTTACGGATTTAATTATACATCAATAGGGGGTTTTCCGGGTGCCACCAGTGTCCATCATACAAATAGTAGCCACAATGTAAATGTGAAGTGCAGCCAAGTTTTTCTTGTGCTACCAATAAATAATAACACTTCCACCTTTGTATCATGACACTAAAAACCCCAGTACCTTACGATGCTGACAGTTGCTTTGTTTTTTGTAAAAGTACATTAATAACATTCTGAAATGTTGTTGTTTCTTCTTCCAGCGCCTTCTAGCCATAGGTGGGATCAAGGCATAAACAGCGCTCAGTACCTGTCATTATCTAAGGATTGTCTACTTAGCCGGGAAATAATTGTGTTGTGCAGCCACAAGAAAGATGTTCCTCCTCTTATCATATTGTTAACATCATTATGGATTATGCTTAAAGTAATAATATGCTAATTTAGTACTGTTGTATAAATTATTGGTATATTTAAACATAATAGAGATAGTTTAATATGGACCACTGGGAAACCCAGGTGTTTAGATCAGCTTAAAAATAATAACCCCCTCACCTACTGTGAGCTTTCTTTCCACAATGGGCGCAGCTTTTCTTCTAGGTAATAAAGACTATGTCAGACAGGAAATTATCCACCTGATTGGTCTTTACTAGGCCTGGAGAGGGGAGATTGGGAGCTGGAGAGGTTATTAGTGGACAGCCATGTGATTAACCTCCGCTAGCCTGGATCTTTTCACACTTATTTAAAAGCTTACATTGTTTTTCTCCGATGTCCTAAGGAAGCAGTTTACTGGCAGTATTAAAATGCACAAGCATGAAAACCAAGGAGCAAACCATCTACAAACCATCCAGGGGCAGTTCTTCCTGACAGAGAAGGTATTGCTTCCCTCTGACCCTCAAGGAGCAATTACATTTTCAATAGAAGTAATTTACAAATCTGTTTAACTTTCTGGCACCAGTTGATTTTAAAGAAGAAAAAAAAAAGTTTTCCACCGGAGTACCCCTTTAATGTTATGAACTTCATGACTAAATGGGAAACTATGATTTTTGAGGGACTTTAGACCGATTGGCTCCCCGTGTTGTGTTTATTGTAATCTTTTTTAGAGATGAGCGAACTTACAGTAAATTCGATTCGTCACGAACTTCTCCGCTCGGCAGTTGATGACTTTTCCTGCATAAATTAGTTCAGCTTTCCGGTGCTCCGGTGGGCTGGAAAAGGTGGATACAGTCCTAGGAGACTCTTTCCTAGGACTGTATCCACCTTTTCCAGCCCACCGGAGCACCTGAAGGCTGTGATAATTTACGCAGGAAAAGCCATCAACTGCCGAGCCGAGAAGTTCGTGACGAATCAAATTTACTGTAAGTTCGCTCATCTCTAATCTTTTTCCTTGCTTACTTCAAAAATGGAAATGTCATGGCTGGCAGGGATAAGTGTGGTCCTGAACTCTGCCAAATCTCTGTCCCTGCCTTTTGGGGTGCTGACCCCCTTAATAGGTGGCCACAACCATAGTGCCAGTCCTTACCCTACTTAAGTGCTGGGCATAGTAAAGTCAAATACGTTGAACAAACACTGTACAGATTTCAGAAAGCAGGTCAGGACACAATGGGTTAAAACAGACACAGAACACAGGGCATAAACATACAGATCAGAGTAGTCAATTGAGCCATATCAAAAATCTAGATAGCGCTGCAGTATAGAAACAGGAAGGCCATGAAAAGTCAGTTCACTAGCCAGGGTCAGAATATACAGGATTAAATATAGCAAAGCACAAGACAGGAGAAAGGAAGATAAATAAAAGAATCTCTAGCACAGGCAATGAGTCACAGACTGGGTGAGGTAATATAGCCTACCTGAAAAGGTTGTGGACACTGAGGTCAAATGTAATTGTGTTGTGGTCCAAGCCCCCTGAGTGGCCCAGATGTTGTCACCGCAACAAAGGATGTATTAACCAAACACAGGAGGAAATAACCCTTCTGCCAGAACCAGATACACCCATTACAGGGAAAAAGATTGGCATATAAAAAAAAAACTTAAGTAATATAGTAAGGTTGAAAGAAAACAACAGTCCAACAAGTTTAATCATTTACTCTATACTTCCCTGAACCCTGTAAGGTAAGAGAATAATAATAAAAAAATAAAAAAGGGAATTGTCGGGAAGTGTTCTCTTCTCTCCTGACAGGCTCATTAAGTAGAAGTTTCAAACCTAACCATGAAGTGTACACCATGATAAAATGAATCTGAGGGGGAAAAAAAGAAAGAACATTTTGGGATGATATTTTTTTTATTTTTTAAGTCCTGGAAAGGTTATTTTTAAGTCTTTTAGGTTTGATATTTGCCAAATTCCTATTTATGTTGATTTTACCCAGATGCGTAACTTGATTCTTCTGGACCCAAGTGCAGAATCGGCAAGAGGGTCCCCACTAAATTTGCCATTTATAGGATAAGTGTCTTCTTATGTGGCAGAAGGGGCTTTGGATCCCCTCAGACCTTAGAGCTGGGTGTGACTGCCGCCTCGGCACCCCTTGTAAATACACCTCTAGTCTAACCATATGTTTTTTTTTGGTCACGGGTATGTTCACACGGCACAATGTCCATGCAGAATTTCACAGGAATATTCCCCACAGACATTCCGCTGCAGTCCAATTGAATTAAATGAGATTCTGCTGCACTGTTCACAATATCGATTCCTGCATCCACAAAAATGGATATGTCTATTCTTTTTGCGGATTTTGTTCAGAAATGCATTGCCTTCTATGAGAGGGTGCATTTCCGAGCAGTCCTAGACCCCGCTGGATTATTTAAATGTCCAGAATGCCTGCACATGTATGTTTTCTGTGCAGACATTCAGCACAAATGACATCGTGTGAACATGGCGAAGGAGATTTTGGTCTAGTTGCTTCATAGAAATTTAGGAGAATCAAGTAGTTGCTGTGAGATTAAGTAGTTAGGAGATCATTTGACACTTTGGTTTAGGGCAGTTTCTATAGAGTATACAGTGCAGAATTGTCTATTGGGATAATACTATTCTCAAACATTATTTATGTTCCTAAGGACCTTGCGATCGTCCCTGGTGTTGTACACTTCTTCTGGTGTTACCGTTTATCCCCAGGGAGAAGATAATTAAATTTGGGGTTCTTAAGACTAATAGCTTCTTTTTAACTAAGTTGCAAATCCTGATTAGTGGACAATGCTATTCCAAGTTCTCTTGCTGGGTTTTAGTAGTTTAGGCATTAAACTGTATGTATTAACTTTCTCTTACAAGGATTACCTGCCTGTAATTACACGTGTGAGAAATGATTCTTAAAATGTGGATTGCAGTCTAATCATCTTGTTCTAATACAACTGCCCGTGTATGTGCTGACCAGTGTTCTACTTTTATTTTGTTTTAAAGAAACACTATATGTACATAGAAAATGCATACAAAAATAAAAATAATCAATATATCCTCCTTTTAAATCCTTTTTTTTTTTTTTTTGCTCATTATTTGTCTAATAATACAATAAAAACCATGATATGTAAGGCTGCATTCACACCTCGTTTTCCCTGTACGGGTGCCGGATCCAGCGGGGGAGGAGAAAACCGGGCGCTCCCGTACCCCAGCCGGACCACCGCTGAAATTCATTTACTCTAATGCGCCAATCTGAGTCAAACGGTGACTCTGGTCGGCTCATTTTTGACCCTTATCCAGTTTCCTGACCGGACCTAAAACCGGATACAGGTCAAAAATTAGCCGACCGGAGTCACTGTTTGACTCCGATGGACTCATTAAAGTAAATGGATTTCAGCGCTGGTCCAGTACATGTAAAAGAGAGGCTAGAACCGCTGGAATCACGCAGATACTGCGCTCCATTGTAAGGAGACTCCAACAGAACAAAGCGGGGAGCTGTAGCGAGGGTCGCGTTGCTATGCAGTGGGTCACATGATTGAGGTGAGCCAAATACGCTGTGGAAATTCTGCCAGTAATCCACCTGTGTGAATGTACCCTTTGGCAATATTAGTAATTTATAAATTATAAATTAGTGTTTTTGTTTGTTCTTTCTTTTTGGGTTTTGTAGCATTTTTTCCACAAAATACATCATGCAGTGGCTATAGCATATTTGGGTTCCTTGTTTTTTTACTTCTGTTGGAGGAAATATCAGAAATAACGATATGAAAAACATTTGAAATTCATGGTGTTTTACTACTAATGTTTAAAACACAGAAAACACAGTGGAGTTTTTTTAAACCACATTATACAATAGGGTTTCACCTTTTTAGTCACCAGTAGCTTTAATGGGATAAAATCTTAATAATGAAAAGCATGGATCCTAAAAAAAAATGTATTCATTTAAAATGCAGTATTGCACATACAATGTCAGTAGGAATCATTGTAGAGTCCTGGAGTTATTTCTTTGAAAAAACAAAAGCTCCCTACTACTAAAGCAAATAATGTGCAATAATAGTATGATTAAGAACTGCCACTCCATATACCCTTGAAACCAAAATGCAGCTATACAAAATCCATATATACAGTATAGTAGCAGAATATTAAAAAGAAATATAGAAATATTAAGCATACAAAGATAGCTGACAGAAACAATACTTGGGTATAGAATAATGGCTTAGAAATGTATTCATATTCACTGATCAGAGGTCAATGCTGTTTTTTAGAAACCCAAAAAAAGTGTTTTTTGATAACCTGGAGCTGATGTAAATGGAGTCCTTGATCAAAAGACCATCACAACAGTTGACATGTGTGACCTTTCAAAAACTCGGCACTTTCTGTGCCCTATAGATTAAATATAAAATTACTTTTTTATTAAGAGTATTTTTGAAGTGGAATATGAAGCTGAAAACATACCTGAAAGAGGACCTGTGGCCAACCCCAAAAACATGAAATTGTCATTAAACAGCTTAGGGAACCCTGATCCTTCTCCATTTTACAGTTTCTAGATATGTCCTTCCATTCCCAAGATATGAGGGTTTATGGTTTGCCTTATATCTCATGGAATCTATTAGACTAGAGTAAACGTATACCCCTTAAAGGGGTACTCCACTGGCCAGTGTTCCGGCTGCTTTCGGAACATTTAGTTCTGAACACTGTGCGCACGCTACAGGGGTCAGCCATGCCCCTCATTATGTCAGGCCATGCCCCCTCAATTCAAGTCTATAGGAGGGGGCATGATGGCCGCCATGCCCCCTCCCATGGACTTGCATTGAGGTGCGTAGCCTGACGTCACGAGGGGCGTGGCCGACTCCTCGCAGCATGTGCACAGTGTTAAGAACTAAATGTTCCAAACGCAGCCGGAACACTGGCCAGTGGAGTAACCCTTAAAGGACATAGCTTTTTTTAATGTTTGCCCTTTCTTTTTTTTCCTCCATGCCTTCTAATAGCCATAACGCTTAACATTTTCCACCTACAGACCCATATGAAGACTTTTTGTGCCACCAATTGTACTTTTTACGACTAAATCTACAGTGAGACTAAATAAACAAAATACTAGACATACTAGTGTATATCAATAAAGGAAAGAGAAAGCACATTTCAATGTTGTCTGTCTTGTGTATACATCCGTGCAGTGTATGAAACATCCTCCAGACTCAACAATGACTGATTGGAAACTTAAAGGCGTACTCCGCCCCTAGACATCTTATCCCCTATTTAAAGGATAGGGGATAAGATGTCTGATTGTGGGGGTCTCGTCGCTGGGGACCCCCGCGATCTATCCTGCAGCACCCCTGTTTTTCAGCTGCACAGAGCGAGGATCGCTCTTTGGTTGATGACGGGCAATGCAGCGGATGGAGTATCGTGACATTACGGCTCCACCGCCCCTGGTGACGTCACACCCCGACCCCTCAATGCAAGTCTATGGGAGTAGGCGTGACGGCCCCCACCCATAGACTTGCTGCAGGAGAGATTGCGGGGTCCCCAGCAGACCCCCGTGATCAGACATCTTATCCCCTATCTTTTGGATAGGGGATAAGATATCTAGGGGTGGAGTACCCCTTTAAATACTGTGTGCTTCCATCTTAAAGTGGACGTGTTAACCATCTGTCTGCCAAAGTAAAGAAAAACATTAGCTTATAATTTTCAAGCTCCCTTGGTTTGTGACTAATCATTTGCATATCATCATCAAGAGTACCCCAACCTACATCAGGGAGATATAAACACACAGGGAATTCCCAAGGGATCACTACCACCAGCCCAAGGAGTGTGGAAGATATTGAAGAAAGACACCAGCCGCTGTGACCATTGTAAACCATATTGGGACCAGGTCATGACAACTGAAGACTACTCACAAAAATTATAAAGCCTAAACCCAGTCCCTTATGAGGCATGACATAGAAGCATAACAAAAAATATGGCTGCTCCTAAGAGAAGTATAAACTGCTGTTTTGACATTTCATAAGGTTGAGTTCACATTTGCAATGAAGTTTAATTTGGGGAGCTCTGTTGCAGATTCTGTTTAATTAGCAGGACCACAGCGGACAGAAAAGTGCAAAAACAGAGTTATTTTAGCCAGTCAGATCCTGCTAAATAAAGGAACACCAGCTGGAAACCAACCTTCCCCCTTTAAAGTGAATGGGATTTATTGGCATCTGTTGGTCTCTGTTGTGCAACTGGCAGCCCTGGCCCCGAAAGGACTTTGTGAAGGAGGCCCTGAACAAAGCAAAAAAATATGATATAATGTGAGGATTCATATGTTGTTCAATGTAGAGTATAGACATGTGCCCAACCAAAAATTTTGTTTAGTTTCAAGGTTTTTTTTCGGATTAAATTTTTTTCGGTTCCGTTAAGCCTTTGGCATACAGTAATTCATTGTATTCTGTTTTCGGATGCATTCGTATATTTTTTTTCAGTTCTATTCGGAAACTGTTCGGCTTTTGGATGAATTCGTTATTTTGGATCTATTCGTTATACATGTCCTTAGTATTATTTTAGTTTTCGGCTGATTTCGTTATTCGTTTTTATGGTTATTGGAGATGAAGATTCCGTTTTTAATAACATTTCGTAGGGTACCATAAAAAAACTAAAATAAAAAAGATTCAGTAGTTAAGGAAAAAATTGTATCTAATGAAATTTATCTTTTTTATAACAAATTTTTTATTCATTTTTAAACAGGGATAAATTTATGTGGGCGGGCAGGGCACTGAAAATGTAGCCGACAATAATAAAAATGTAGTGTGTGTGTGTGCGTTTTTCACTTTTCTTTCTTTATTCTTTACATTTTTTTTAGGTAGTACTACTACTACCAGCATGGAGCACACTGTTCCATGATGGGAGTAGTAGTACCTGTACTAATTGATAGATCACTGGGGTTCGTTGTGATCCTCCTCTATAATGTATAGATGGGGCCAGCTGCTCTTCTATGGTCCCCTGCACTGCCGTATATATACACCTATTCATATTTCCCACTGTGAGCTGTGATTGGCCAGATGGTTCCAGCCAATCACAACTCTCTGTGGCATATATGAATATGTGTATATATATGGCAGTGCAGGGGACCATAGAAGAGCGCCGGCCGCATCTATACATTATACAGGAGGATCATAGCGGGTGTCAGGAGTGGCATCTGCTGTGATCTTTCCTTAACTGCAGGTACTACTACTCCCAACCAGTGGCGTTGCTAGGGTTGGTGTCACCCGGTGCGGTAGAAAATGGTGTCACCCCCATACCTCCCCCCTCCCCCCAGTAAGTTTTTAGCCTGTTGTGACAGACACCACTGTTGTAGGGCATTGTGAGAAATTCCAGTATAATAATCAGATATACCAGTTGCCACAGAATGGGAAAGTGTTAAAGAAGTTTTCACCATTTAAATATACAGCTCCCAGAATTACTTAAAGGGGTACTCCACTGGAAAACATTTACTTTTATATCAACTGGTGCCAGAAAGTTAAACAGATTTTTAAATTACTTCTATTTAAAATCTTAATACTTACAGTACTTATAAGCTGGTGTATGCTCCACAGGAAGTTGCGTAGTTCTTTCCAATCTGACCACAGTGCTATTTGCTGACACCTCTGTCCATGTCAGGAACTGTCCAGAGCAGGATAGGTTTGCTATGGGGATTTGCTCCTACTATGGACAGTTCTTGACATGGACAGAGGTGTCAGCACAGAGCACTGTGGTCAGACAGAAAATAAATTAAAAAAGAAAATAACTTCCTGTGAATCGCTTATACAGCAGCTAATAAGTACTGGAAGGATTAAGATTTTTAAATAGAAGTAATTTACAAATCTGTTTAACTTTGTAGCACCAGTTGATTAAAAAAAATGTTTTCCAGTAGAGTACCCCTTTATGCAGTGGTGAGGTTATGCTGGGAGTTGTAGTTTCACTGACCATAACTGTAGAACTGACAAGCGACTACAGCTCTGATAGGACATAGAGAGGACAATGATATCAGTGATTACAGGTGACGTCTTCTCTATAGTGAGGAGAATACACAATGATATCAGTGATTACAGGTGACGTCTTCTCTATAGTGAGGAGAATACACAATGATATCAGTGACTACAGGTGACGTCTTCTCTACAGTCTTCCCTTATCTAAATCAGATGGTACATACCGCCTGGTCCAGCTAAAACTTCTGTCTGTAGAATGTGACGCCCAGACGTCTCCTCACTATGTCAGCGCATTCTCATCCTCTATATGAAAACAATTATTATTATTATAAACCTGCCAGACACTGTATCCTCTAAATATAATACTACTATACACTATACTCTTTGATTATAAACCTTCCATACACCATACCCACTGAATATAATACTACCACACACTGTACATTCTTAATATAATACCAACACATACTGTACATTCTGAATATAAATCTGCCACATACTGTACCCCTGAATATAAATCTGCCACATACTGTACCCCTGAATATAATACTACCACACACTGTACATTCTGAATATACACACACCGTATCCACTGAATATAATACTACCACATACTGTACCGTCTGAATATAATACTACCACACACTGTACATTCTGAATATAATACCAACACATACTGTACCCTCTGAATATAAATCTGCCACATACTGTACCCCTGAATATAATACTATCACATACTGTACCCTCTGAATATAATACTACCACACACTGTACATTCTGAATATAATACCAACACATACTGTACACTCTGAATATAAATCTGCCACATACTGTACCCCTGAATATAATACTATCACATACTGTACCCTCTGAATATAATACTACCATATACTGTACCCTCTGAATATAAATCTGCCACATACTGTACCCCTGAATATAATACTATCACATACTGTACCCCTGAATATAATACTATCACATACTGTACACTCTGAATATAATACCAACACATACTGTACACTCTGAATATATTACTACCACCCACTGCGCCCTCTGAATATAATACTTAGAGATGAGCAAACTACAGTAAATTCAACTCATCACAAACTTCTCGGCTCGGCAGTTGATGATTTTCCTGCATAAATTAGTTCAGCTTTCAGGTGCTCCCGTGGGCTGGAAAAGGTGAATATTGTCCTAGGAGAATCTTTCCTAGGACTGTATCCACCTTTTGCAGCCCACCGGAGCACCTGAAGGCTGAACTAATTTACGCAGGATAAGTCATCAACTGCTGAGCCGACAAGTTCGTGACGAATCAAATTTACTGTAAGTTCGCTCATCTCTAATAATACTACCACAAACTGCACCCTCTGAATATAATACTACCACCCACTGTGCCCTCTGAATATAATACTACCACAAACTGCGCCCTCTGAATATAACGTTGCCATACAGTGCACCCTCTGAATATAATACCACAACCGCAGTAACACCCCTCAACATCCGTTAGCTGATGCTATTACCACGGGAGGGGGGTATTGGTGGTGTTGCTAGTGGATGATCGGGGTGCTACTACTGGGGGGGGTGTTGCTGAAGGATGATGAGGGTGCTACTGCCAGGGGGGGAGCATTAGGTAGGCAGCAGTTCCCCCACATTAGGTAGGTAGCAGTTTCCCCACATTAGGTAGCATCTTTTCCCCACATTAGGCAGCATAGATTCCCCACATTTGGTACCAGTTTCCCCACATTAGGTAGGTACCAGTTACCCCACATTAGGTAGCAATTTCCCCATATTAGGTAGCACAGATTCCCCACATTAGGTATCAGTTTCCCCACATTCGGTAGCACAGATTCCCCACATTAGCTAGCATAGACCCCCCACATTAGGTAGCATAGACTCCGCACATTAGGTATCATAGACTCCGCACATTAGGTATCATAGACTCCGCACATTAGGTAGCATAGACTCCCCACATTAGGTAGCATAGACTCCCCACATTAGGCCGCAGGTTCCCCACAATGCGTCAAAGTCTCCCCACACACGCACACACACAAAAAAAAAAAAACACATACAACACAACACAGAGAGACACACACACAAACACACACAGTCAGAGAGACACACACTCACAGACAGACACACAGAGTCACACAGAGTCACACACACACAGTCACACAAACACACAGTCACAGAGTCACACAAATACACAGAGTCACACACACACTCAGAGAGTCACACAAACACACACAGTCACACACAGAGTCACACAGTCACACAAACACAGTCACACAAACACACAGTCACACACAGAGTCACACAAATACACAGAGTCACACACACACTCAGAGAGTCACACAAACACACACAGTCACACAAATACACAGAGTCACACACACACTCAGAGAGTCACACAAATACACAGAGTCACACACACAAACATAGATAGAGACAGACACACACACTCACCCATCCAGCGCAGCGATCCTTCTCACCGGGCGCAATGCGAGTGACGTAACTGACGTCCCCCTGCGCGGCCATGCGGTATGACGTCAGGCCGGCGCAGACGTAGGAGCGGAGGCCGGGCACAGTACTGGTGAAGGTGAGATGGGGGCATGATGACGGACGGGCGCACTGAAAGGGGGGGGGGGTTGCTAATGGACGGGTGCACCGCACACACAGCACAGGGGGGTGTGCTGACGGATGGGAGGCCGGTCGAGCACATAGGGGGGTGTCAGTGTAGCTGGGGAGGGGGTGTGGGTGCTGCGGAGCGTCTTGGTGTCACCCCATTAGGTTGGTGTCACCCGGTGCGGGCCGCACCCCCCGCACCCGGGTCGCAACGCCACTGCTCCCAACATGGAGCACACTTTGCTCCATGCTGGGAGCTGTAGTACGTGCATTAATAGACAGATCGCAACAGGTGTCAGAAGTTATACTCGCTGCGATCTGTCTATTACTGCAGGTACTTCAGCTCCCATCATGGAGCAGAGCGTGCTCCATGTTGGGAGTAGTAGTCCCTGCAGGTAAGAACAGATCACAGCGGGTATCACTACTGACACCCAATGTGATCGTCCTGTCTATTGCAGAGATGTGGAGCGGCTTTCTCCTGCGCTCGCATTTCTGCACTATACTCTGGCCGGCCACTCACTCATTCATATTTCTCTCAGAGCTGTGATTGGCTGCAACCATCCGGCCAATCCCCACTCTGGGTGGAAAATATGAATGAGTGATGTTCTATTCACATCACCGGAGTAGAGAGCAGAGATGCGAGTGCTGTACAGAGCCGCTCCATATCTCTGCTATATTATGGACAATCGCATCGGGTGTCACGACTGATACCCGGGGCGATATGTCTATTAGTACAGGTACTACTACTCCCAGCATGGAACAGCCTGTCCCATGCTGGGGGTAGTAGTACTACCTAAAAAATGTAAAAAAATAGGGAAAAAAAGTGAAACACACACACACTTCATTAAATGGTCCCTTGCTTCTAAATGAAAACGAATTTTGTTTTAACAAAAATAAAAATTAGTTTTTCACAATTTCGTAGGCATGTACAATTCGTTTTGTTGCGAATTAGTATTCATTCCGATGTAAATATTTTGTACATTCGGATCGATCCGAATTTACGTAATATGAAAAATTCGGACAAAAACTAATTACGCCCAAAACGAATTGCACAAGCCTAGTAGAATATAACCTGGGCAAATGACCGTATTATTTTACATTCCTGCATAATTCTCTTTACTGTTATAAAAAAAACTCTTAATGATTGTTCTATATGTTAATAGGAATGCTCACATTATTTTACAGAAATCAATTTAAAACTCATACTTTCTTTTTCGAAGTTTAGAAACTAAAATCACTTTAGGAACATCATCTTATATCTTATATCTATGTCAGTTTTTAAAGAGCTCCGAATGGAAAAAAAACACATTAGCCTGCCATAGTGTGACATTTTAGGTCATGACTTTAAGGATAGGAAAGAATACTTTACTGCATTTAGTTTGAGCAAGAAGCTTCCATTAGAAATAGCTAAGACAGCCTCCAAGGCACTGCTAAAATTGTGTTTTTCTTTCCCACTGATGCACTTTTTAGAAATGGAATTTTGAGCACAGTACTTTACAGTCTGATGTTTACAATGACGTTATAGAGTTATTCTTATTATAGACTCTATAAGTCTGATAGCTGCCAGTCCCACATCAGTTATATGGTATATGCTTGACAGATACAGGCCTCACTTCAGAGATTTGCACCCATGATTTATCCCATGACCCTTATTCCTTTTGTTGAGGCTGCTTCTGCCTGTGGCATCCAGGTGGTTATGGAAAAGAGAAGTGGCTAGGATTATCGAAACAGCCAAGCTTGTTGTATTTCATTGTTTCCATAACTCCCATAGAAGGGAACTGGGGTTACGGAAAAAACAGACATTGTTGTTTCCATAAAACAGTCTTTTTCTACTGTTTCCATAACTCCAATTGACTTATATGGAAGTCAAGGAAACAGATACTGTGTCCAGCAATATGAGAACATATTATAATTCTAGAGAGGGTGTGTGGAAAAGAAGATGCCCTTACTCAGGACTGCTGAAACCCAGTCAAGCAGTCACTGGTCAAGGTCCCTACAGACTTAATCAAATAATAATAGAGTTTCTCACTCATAGGAAGGGAGGTTGGATTAGTTTTAAAGTATTTATGATTCCTGGGCCTAGACTGGCAGCGCTTCTGAATTTTCTGTTTGTAAGTATCATCAGAAAGTTATCAGAAAACCTGTTAAAAGTAGTAATATGCAAACTAGTGTGCCCTGGTAGCATACATTCCATTGTCCTGTAGTTGTGGCTCTCCAAGCATAATTATGGCATTATTAAATGGGTGCTCCTGTGAAGTTAAAGGGGTACTCCGGTGAAAACCTTTTTTCTTTTAAATCAACTGGTGGCAGAAAATTAAACATATTTGTAAATTACTTCTATTAAGAAATCTTAATCCTTCCTGTACTAATTAGCTGCTGAATACTACAGAGGAAATTATTTTCTTTTTGGAATGCTCTCTGATGACATCACGAGCACAGTGCTCTCTGCTGACGTTATTATAATAATAATAATGCTTTATTTATTGTTGTCCTTAGTGGGATTTGAACCCAAGTCCCCAGCACTGCAAGGCAGCAGTGCTAACCACTGAGCCACCGTGCTGCCCTTAGCATACATCTGCTTGCATCTGCTATGCATGGTTGCTAAAATGGACAGATATGTCAGCAAAGAGCACTGTGCTCATGATGTCATCAGTGTTCCAAAAAGAAAGGAATTTCCTCTGTATCATTCAGCAGCTAATAAGTACAGGAAGGATTAAGATTTTTTAATAGAACTAATTTACAAATATGTTTAACTTTCTGCCACCTGTTGATTTAAAAGAAAAAAGGTTTTCACCGCAGTACCCCTTTAAGAGAAAAAATGCCCCAAAGCTACCACAATGCCTGTTCTGTGTCCCCTGTAGTTATCCTTGTGATTTTGCCAGCTCCTATGACCCCTGTTGTCTCCTGAATATTCTTTTTCCTTGCTTGCAGCCCAGACTACAACTTCCAGCAGTCAGTGAGGCTCTGTGTAATGGCTGCCAGCCAATTGCTTTTACTATCTGTGTGCATGCTGTGTTGTTGTAAACACACAGTGAGTAGCACACACTGTACATGTCTTTCCTTTCAATCTATCCCTACCCCCAGCAATAAGTCATGTTATTTTCAGAATGTCAGCAGTCAGTAAGTAGATCTACAGCAGGAATAGAGCAGCGTTATGTGCTGTTTCTCTGATCTCACACAGGGAGGGGAGGTGTGGCTGTGAAGCCAGACCCCTAGACAAGACAGAAATCACATGATGTTTGTCTTTCAGGAGGGTGGGGGCTACTCTTAGTAAGGGCTTTGCATAAAGACAAGGTGAATTTGCTAATGACATCTTTCTCTTACTCCCTGCATTTAAAAGACAGCTGAAAGAGGGAAACTGCTCTATGTAGCTAACAAATGATATTGAGACAAATAAATAGGTTGGTGAGAGGGAAATGATGGGCTATGGTTTTAGTTCCCCGGAGTATGCCTTTAACCATTTAAGGACCTAGGGCGTATGGATACACCTTGACATCCTGGTACTTAAGGACCCGGGGCGTATCCATGCCCAGGGGGGTCATCAGACATCAACCCCCCCCCCCCCCCCCCCCGTCGGCGATCGGCGCAAATCGCAAGTAAATTCACACTTGCGATTTGCACCGATTCCGAGTCATACGGGTCTATGGTGACCCGATGACCTGGAATATAAGGGGGATCGTGGTTGTCTAAGACACCCACGATCCCCCTGTAGGCATAGGAGTGAGGTGGCAGGGGTGCCACCCCTCCTATTCCTGCTATTGGTCTGCTATTGATCGTCAGAGGCGACGACCAATAGCAGACCGGGGGCAAGGGGTTAACTTTCGTTTTCCCCGTCCTGCCCACCCACAATAGGCGGGGAAGAACGGGGAACCGAAGGGGACCGGGCGCCGACGTCCACTTACCGATCCGGAGGCTGCGGCGACGGTGATCGGCGGACGGCGTGACGTGCGTCAGAAGAGGACGGCTCCGTGATCCTACGGAAGCCGGTAAGTTGATCTGGAGGGCTACAGTCTGAGACTGTGGTCTCTAAACTGTAGCCCTCCAGATGTTGCAAGACTACAACTCCCAGCATGCCCAGACAGCTGTTTGGGCATGCTGGAATATGTAGTTTTGCAACAGCTGGAGGGCTGCAGTTTGAGACCACTATACAGTGGTCTCTAAACTATATCCCTCCAGATCTTGCAAAACTACAACTCCTAGCATGCCCACATAGCTGTTTGTTGTCTGGGCATGCTGGGAGTTGTAGTTTTGCAACATCTGGAGGTCCACAGTTTGGAGATCACTGTGCACTGGTCTAAAAACTGTAGCTCTCCAGATGTTGCAAAACTGCAAATCCCAGCATGCCCAGAAAGCAAACAGCTGTCTAGTGTTGCTCGCGAATATTCGCAATGCAAATTTTATTCGCGAATATCGCATATTCGCGAATTCGCGAATATAGCACTATATATTCGTAATTACGAATATTCGTTTTTTATTTTTATTTTTTTATTTTTTCACAGTACACATCACAGTGATCATCCCTCTCTGGTTCCAGCTTGTGTGGTGTAAAGAAGGCTCTAATACTACTGTGTGAGACTGGCTTCGCATTTGCGAATTTTCGCTTATGCTAATTATGGTTTATGCTAATTTTCACATATGCTAATTTTTGCATACACGCGAATATTACGAATATGCGAATTTAGCGAATATATGACGAATATTCATCCATATATTCGCGAAATATCGCGAATTCGAATATGGCCTATGCCGCTCAACACTACAGCTGTCTCGACATGCTGGGAGTTGTAGTTGGGTACCTCCAGCTGTTGCATAACTACATCTCCCAGCATGCCCTTCGGTGATTAGTACATGCTGGGAGTTGTAGTTTTGCAACAGCTGGAGGCACACTGGTTGGAAAATACTGAGTTAGGTAACAGAACCTAACTGAAGGTTTTCCAACCAGTGTGCCTCCAGCTGTTGCAAAAGTACAACTCCCAGCATGCACGGTCTGTCAGTACATGCTGGGAGTTGTAGTTTTGAAACAGCTGGAGGTTTGCCCCCCCCCCCCCCCCACATGTGAATGTACAGGGTACATTCACACGGACAGGTTTGCGGTAAATTTCCTGCTTCAAGTTTGGGCTGCGGCAAATTTTTCGCCGCAGTGCAAACTCCTGGCGGGAAATTCACCGTATCACGCCAGTGCGAATGTACCCTAAAAACACTACACTACACTAACACATAATAAAGGGTAAAACACTACATATACACCCCCTTACACTGTCCCCCCCAATAAAAATAAAAAACGTCTTGTATGGCAGGGTTTCCAAAACGGAGCCTCCAGCTGTTGCAAAACAACAACTTCCAGCATTTCTGGACCGCCACTGACTGTCCAGGCATGCTGGGAGTTTAGCAACAGCTGGAGACACCCTGTTTGGGAATCACTGGTGTAGAATACCCCTATGTCCACCCCTATGCAATGCCTAATTTAGTCCTCAAATGTGCATGGCGCTCTCTCACTTCGGAGCCCTGTCGTATTTCAAGGAAACAGTTTAGGGCCACATATTGGGTATCGCAGTACTCGGGAGAAATTGCACTACAAATTTTGGGGGACTTTTTTTCCTTTTACCACTTGTGAAAAGGAAAAGTTGTGGGCTACACCAGCCTGTTAGTGTAAAAAAATAAAAAAAAATTTACACTAACATGCTGGTGTTGCCCCACACTTTTTATTTCCACAAGCGGTAAAAGGAAAAAAAAGACCCCCAAAATTTGTAACGCAATTTCTCCTACAAACGGAAATACCCCAGATGTGGGCGTAAAATGCTCTGCAGATGCACAACAAGTCTCAGGAATGAAAGCGCACCATGTACATTTGAGGCCTAAATTGGTGATTGCACAGGGGTGGCTGATTTTACAGCGGTTCTGACAAACGCAAAAAAAATAAATACCCACATGTGACCCCATTTTGGAAACTACAGCCCTCACGGAATGTGACAAGGGGTATAGTGAGCCCGAACACCCCACAGGAGTTTGATGAATTTTCATTAAAGTTGGATGGGAAAATGAAAAAAATTATAGTTTTTCACTAAAATGCTGGTGTTACCCAAAATGTTTCATTTTCACAAGGGAAAATAGGAAAAAAGCCCCCCCAAATTTGTAACCCCATCTCTTCTGAGTAAGAACATACCCCATATGTGAATTTAAAGTGCTCTGCGGGCGAACTACAATGCTCAGAAGAGAAGGAGCGCCATTGGGATTTTGTAGAGAAAATTTGTCCGGAATTGAAGGCCACATGTGTTTACAAAGCCCCCATAGAGCCAGAACAATGGACCCCCGGACACATGTGACATTTTGGAAACTACACCCCTCACGTAATGTAATAAGGGGTACATTGAGAATTTACGCCCTACAGGTGTCTGACAGATTTTTGGAACAGTGGTCCGTAAAAATGAAAAATTTTATTTTTCATTTGCACAGCCCACTGTTCCAAAGATCTGTGGGGTGTAAATACTCACTGCACCCCTTATTAAATTCTGTGAGGAGTGTAGTTTCCAAAATGGGGTCACAAAGTAGGGGGGTCCACTGTTCTGGCACCACGGGGGGCTTTGTAAATGCACATGGCCCCTGAGTACCATTCCAAACTAATTCTCTTTCCAAAAGCCCAATGGCGCTCCTCCTCTTCTGAGCATTGTAGTTCGCCAGCAGAGCATTTTACGTCCTAACATGGGGTATTTCCATACTCAGAAGAAATGGGGTTACAAATTCTGGGGGTCATTTTCTCCTATTACCCCTTGTAAAAATGTAAAATTTAGGGGAAAAACTGCATTTTAGTTAAAAAAAAATGTTTTCATTTACACATCCAACTTTAACGAAAAGTCGTCAAACACCTGTGGGGTGTTAAGGCTCAGCGGACCCCTTGTTACATTTCTTGAGGGGTGTAGTTTCCAAAATAGTATGCCATGTGGGTATTTTTTGCTGTTCTGGCACCACAGGGGCTTCCTAAATGCAATATGCCCCCAAAAAACCATTTCAGCAAAAGTTGCTTTCAAAAAGCCAAATGTGACTCCTTCTCTTCTGAGCATTGTAGTTCACCCACAAAGCATTTTAAGTCCTACCATGGGGTATTTCCATACTCAGAGGAGATGGGGTTACAAAGTTGGGGTGGCATTTTCTCCCACTATCCTTTGTAAAAATGGTAAATTTGGGGGGAAAACTGCATTTTAGTGTGAATTTTTTTTCCATTTACACATCCAATTTTAACGAAAAGTTGTCAAACACCTGTGGGGTGTTAAGGCTAACTGGACCCCTTGTTACGTGCCTTGAGGGGTGTAGTTTACAAAATGGTATGCCATGTGGTGTTTTCTGCTGTTCTGGCACCATAGGGGCTTTCTAAATGTGACATGCCCCCCAAAAACCATTTCAGAAAAATTCACTCTCCAAAATCCCATTGTCGCTCCTTCCCTTCTGTGCCCTCTACTGCGCCCGCCGAACACTTGACATACACATATGAGGTATTTCCTTACTCGAGAGAAATTGAGTTACAAATTTTAGGGGCTTTTTCTCCTATTACCACTTGTAAAAGTGTAAACGTAAAAAACGTGTAAAAAATGAAGATTTTGAATTTTCTCCTTCACTTTGCTGCTATTCCTGTGAAACACCTAAAGGGTTAACACACTTACTGAATGTCATTTTGAATACTTTGAGGGGTGCAGTTTTTATAATGGGGTCATTTATTGGGTATTAATAAGAAAGCCCTTCAAATCCACTTCAAAACTGAACTGGTCCCTGAAAAATTCCGATTTTGAAAATTTTGTGAAAAATTTGAAAATTGCTGCTGAACTTTGAAGCCCTCTGATGTCTTCCAAAAGTAAAAACATGTAAACTTTATGATGCAAACATAAAGTAGACATATTGTATATGTGAATCAATGTATAATTTATTTGGAATATCCATTTTCCTTATAAGCAGAGAGCTTCAAAGTTAAAAAAAAATGCAACATTTTCAATTTTTTCATCAAATTTTTGAATTTTTCACCAAGAAATGATGCAAGTATCCACAAAATTTTAGCACTAACATAAAGTAGAATATGTCACGAAAAAACTATCTCGGAATCAGAATGAAAGGTAAAAGCATCGCAGAGTTATTAATGCTTGAAGTGACAGTGGTCAGATGTTCAAAAAATCGCCGGGTCCTTAAGGTATATTTGGGCTGCGTCCTTAAGGGGTTAAAGGAGTGCTCCAGTGGAAAATTTATTTTTTTAAATCAACTGGTTCCAGAAAGTTAAACAGATTTTTAAATTAGCTCTCTGCTGACACCTCTGTCCATGTCAGGAACTGTCCAGAACAGGAGAGGTTTGCTATGGGGATTTGCTTCTGCCCTGGACAGTTCCTGACATGGACAGAGGTGTCAGCAGAGAGCACTGTGTTCAGACAGAAAAGAAATTAAAAAAGAAAAGAACTTCCTCTGTAGCATGTGCGGAATGGAAAATAGGGGGGACATTCCGCACATTTATTTGATGCAGTGGCACTAGGACCGCTCAAAGACTTTCAGTCTCCATAGTTGGAAAAGCATTTCTAAACGGAATCTCCAGGTTCAATGTTTCTTTGGATGCCGGAATCTGGATTTTTTGTGGCAGATGTTTCTGCCGTGTGAACAGTGCAGCACAATCCTATTGAAATCAATCAGACTCTGCTGCAGCAAAATTTATCCCACAGAATTCCGGTAAAAAATTGAGCCGTGTGAACATAGCCTTAGGCCATGTTCATATGTTGGAAGGTCCACACGAAAAATCTCCACGTGGATATTCCGCAAACCGGCGTAAAATTCAGGCGCTAGGACCGCAACGGGAATGCGCCATCTGTTTTCCGCCGTGTGCACAGCACAGCAGAATCACGTTGAATTCAATGAGACTTTGCTGTAGTGAAATCTCCGTGCCAAATTCCAATGCGGAATCTCGCATGGAAATTCCGACGTGTGTACATGTCCTTAATGTGGTTCTACCTTTTTTATTTGTATTTATGTTACCATCATGGAATAAAATTTATCCTCCCAATTTTATCTAAACATCATCCCATCTTGGCTTAATGGAAAAGATGGGATGATGTTTAGATAAAATTGGGAGGATAAATTTTATTCCATGATGCATTGACACATAAATAGTACTTTAGTAAGAAGTGTTATATATATATATATATATATATATATATATATATATATATATATATATACAAAACAATGAAGCACTACTCAACCGGTCACAGTGCAAATGGTGCCAGCGTCCCGGACCCAATCCCAGTCCGTTCATAATAGAATAAACAATGATGCAGCACATTAAAATCTAAAAAATAGAGGTGAATATATTGGAATATGTTACAGCATTGTTTCAGTTCTTCTCTAGAACCATTTTCAAGCATGTTTGAAAAAGGTTCCAGAGAGAAATTGAAATGATGCTGTGACATGTACCAATATATTCACCTCTATTTTTTGGGCTTTTGAACTGCTGTGCCAATGTGTGTGTGTGTGTGTGTGTGTGTATATATATATATATATATATATATATATATATATATATTCACTGGCCAATTTTAATGATTATATAATCATAAAAATAATGATACTGTGTTAATCCCATTATATTCAGGTGACATTCATAAACATGTAATTCATTCTTTACTAATCTCACCAGAATAAAATGGCTGAGTAGCATATTCACATCTTTCCCACAAGAAGTCTTCTCTGGAAACTTATTTCCAATAATTTTCATTGGTCAGAAGCTATTTATTTTAGCCATAGGAATACCAATTAGGGTTACCAATGGTCCTTTATGGCTAGTAAATGTCATTACATTTCTATGGTCAGCCATACATGGTTCACATACCATTCATATATAATATTTCAACATCTACATCCAGCTTTGATATGTTCAACACGATACATGATATTGTAGAACATCAAATCCTTCAGAAAGTGACTGCCTGAAGGTCTCAAACAGTCAGACAGCAGTTCCCAGCAGTGGTTAAACTTTGTGAAACATCTACTCCAGAGATCAGCCGCCAGCAAACCATTACTTCCAGGCATGGCCGCAGTACAGAGACTTCCCTAATGTTATGCTGAGGTTTTGTTGCTAGGTGATAATTTGGAAAACTTCAGTATTCCTGCTGAGAGATTTAAAAATGTGCACACAAGAGCGCTCACACACCCCCCGTACACAACTAGCTTGTTGTCTGTTTTAACCATTCCTTTTATATTATCAAGCGGCTACAAAGAACTTAGAACTGAGGAGTTTACCGACAGTAAAAAGTGTCAGTTCCACCCCAAACACTCTCTCTGTCCTTTAAAGTTTATAAAACGTCATTGATACATTGAGCTGTGGAACCCTGAGGCAGGAGAAGAACAGTTTTAACATTTTATGGAGGGGGGAAGTTGCATTGGTTTTCTTTAGATTTGCTAGGAGAACGACCTACAGCTATCCTTTACCTGGGCTCCATTTCAGGAGCCCTTGGCCCTGAATCTATCACCTGCCTAACAGCAGGAGATCCTGGGAAAGCCTCTAGGCTTGTCTGAGGCCTCCAATCATGTCAGTGATTAATGATGAAAAGTCTCAGAGGTGACATACTGTGAAATTAGAATGCAACATAAAGAGTTAATCCTTGGGCTATATCCAAAACCATCATGCTTGGGATGAACAAAAAATATATTTATTCAGCCTATTGTTAATTTTGTATCTGAGGAGGCTTTTGATATTTCACTGGGCAAATTGCCAGCATGGATAACCCCACTGAACTTTGCTAGGTAGGAAAAGAAACACACATTGACTAATTTATTCAGATTTGTGAATATCGTGGCAAAAAAACTAAGCAGTTACTTTTCCTTCAGGATTATCCCACCGGCATCAAAAAAAATCTATTTACTAGTTTGTAGAAAGTTTTTCAAACCTGTCTGACTGTTAAAATGTGCTTAAAGATGTATTCTGTTGGAAAACTTTTTTTTTTTAAATCAACTGGTGCCAGAAAGTTAAACAGATTTGTAAATTACTTCTAATAAAAAAAAATCTTAATCCTTCCAGTACTTATTAGCTGCAAAATTCTACAGAGGAAATTATTTTCTTTTTGGGACACAGAGCTCTCTGCTGACATCACGAGCATAGTGCTCTCTACTGACCACTTTAAGAACTGTCCAGAGTAGGAGAAAATCCCAATAGCAAGCATTTGCTGCCCTGGACAGTTCCTAAAATGGACAGAGATGTCAGCAGAGAGCTCTGTGTTCTAAAAAAAAAAAATTCTTCTGTAGTATTCAGCAGTTAATAAGTACTGGAAGGATTAAGAGAAGTAATTTACAAATCTTAGTAAATAAAGAAAAAAGGTGTCCTGCACTCACCGCTTCAGTCCAGGAAATCCTGTTCCCATCTCGGGTCACGACTCGAACACGGAGGACATGGATAGTGGAGCGCTCAGAGGCGACTGCCGGCGGTTTCACGCATAGGAATGCGCTTCATCTGGCCTCGTTAACGTCATCGCGCTGTGCGAATTATAAAGGTGCAGCTGGTGAGTCATGTGATTCCAGGTGAACTCTCACCCCGTGTTGCGTTAAGAAATAAACGGAACAAAAGCCACATAAGGAAGCAAAAAGCAAGTTAGGTAAGTACATCAATACTAATAAACCTAGAACTGCCCTGAAGAAAGAGAAACGTCTAATTTATCATTTAACCCTAACGGCCCCTGCGCGTCAAGGCGCAATATTCATTGCGCCTCAGCATGCAGGAGCAGGCGACGTCTATCTCCTCCAGAAGGGTGACAAGGGATTGTTTCAAGACCTCCAAATTTTAAAGAGGTGCAATTTCCACCATGTATGGATTGCATATGTTGAACAAATCTTGGGGACTCGCCTCCTTTTCGAACTGAATATCTATGCTCTCGTACTCGGGCCCGGAGCTGTCTCTCGGTTTTTCCAATATAGAAGAATTGGCAACTACAAAATAAAAAATATACAACAAAGGTGCTCCGGCAGGTGATGAGGTGTTTTATTTCAAAAACGTAACTCCCTAATTTAATAGAAATCGCATCTATTAAATTAGGGAGTTACGTTTTTGAAATAAAACACCTCATCACCTGCCGGAGCACCTTTGTTGTATATTTTTTATTTTGTAGTTGCCAATTCTTCTATATTGGAAAAACCGAGAGACAGCTCCGGGCCCGAGTACGAGAGCATAGATATTCAGTTCGAAAAGGAGGCGAGTCCCCAAGATTTGTTCAACATATGCAATCCATACATGGTGGAAATTGCACCTCTTTAAAATTTGGAGGTCTTGAAACAATCCCTTGTCACCCTTCTGGAGGAGATAGACGTCGCCTGCTCCTGCGTGCTGAGGCGCGATGGATATTGCACCTTGACGCGCAGGGGCCGTTAGGGTTAAATGATAAATTAGACTTTTCCCCTTTTTTATAAGTTTCTCTTTCTTCAGGGCAGTTCTAGGTTTATTAGTATTGATGTACTTACCTAACTTGCTTTTTGCTTCCTTATGTGGCTTTTGTTCCGTTTATTTCTTAAAGCAACACGGGGTGAGAGTTCACCTGGAATCACGTGACTCACCAGCTGCACCTTTATAATTCGCACAGCGCGATGACGTTAACGAGGCCGGATGAAGCGGATTCCTATGCGTGAAACCACCGGCAGTCGCCTCTGAGCGCTCCACTATCCATGTCCTCCGTGTTCGAGTCGTGACCCGAGATGGGAGCAGGATTACCTGGACTGAAGCGGTGAGTGCAGGACACCTTTTTTCTTTATTTACTACTATTTGGTGACTACGGTCTTTATTGTCCTAGCACCTCCGCTGCCAGGGTGGATTTCCAGACTAGCGGGACGCCGTCTCCATCTCGTGGTCTTAGGAGGCTTAAGGTATCGGTGCCACTGTTGTTTCTTTTTTACTTTTAGTAATTTACAAATCTGTTTAACTTTCTTGCACCAGTTGATTTAAAAAAAAAACAGTTTTTCACCGGAGTACCTCTTTAAGAGTACTTGTAGATGTATTACCAATATTAGCACGTAATACTTTTTAAAATACTATTGACACACTTTATAGGCACGTTAGCTATCAAGTGTGTTATGGAAAAACTATTCATTATTAAGTGAAGTATATATTTGTTGTAATGATAAAATCTCAACATTTAAAATAGTGGGAAAAGCTTTGCGAAGTGTTAGGTGTGTAGGTGCATGACATCACTTGTCTTATTTTAAACATAATATAAATATTTGCACCCCTTTGTCTCCCTAACCAGCCATCAAAGAAATCCAAAAGGTCACACTTAAAGGGGTTATCTGAGATAAATAAATAAAAATAAATAAATAAAATAACTTACATCCTGGTGGGGACTCCCAATAAAAATACACTATAGTCCTTCTGCTGGTCCTCACTGCCTCTGTTTACTTCCCCTGGATGATATGCTTTCCCTGCTCTCTGGATTATGTGGTCTTGTGTTGACTACCACTAATGCCAGCAATTGGCTACAGGGTACCCCAGGTTGTCATCATTATACCAGGGAGAGCATGTCAGGCTGGTCTCAAAAGAGCATAATATGGTTGCATATTTGCATCCGTATTATGACCGCAAGTTATGGCCCAACTGCGGGTCATTATGGTTATAGTATTACGCAATTATAGTTTTTGTAATATGGTAAGTCTACAGAGCTCTTAGGGGTGCTTTGTTTCATTTATTTATGTCCTATTGAGCTGCAGAGCTGTAGTTTTTATCTGTAACATTTTTGGGGAGATGGGACCTTTTGACTGCTTTTTATTTCATGCTTTCTGGGATGTGAGGTGACCAAGAAACTGCAATTTTGGCATTGGGTATTCTTTTCATTTTGTTTATGGCATTCACTGTGCAGGATAAATAACATAATATGTTAATAGTTTGGACACCTACACATGCTTCAATGGCAATAATATTCTTTTTTGGGAGGAATTTAGGCCTTTTTTTACGAAAAATTGAAAAGGGGATGATTTAAATGTGTATCATTGGGGAGTTTTTAAAATATTTGAAAAAAATAACAATGTTCTATTACAGCCTGACAATGGTACTCCTACCATAGAAGCCACACAGAGGCGTCTACCCCTTAAGACACTGGAATATGGTTTCTAAGCTCCTAGATGCCACAGTCACCTTTGACAGTGGCATATAGGTGGTTAAATGATCAGCATCAGATCTAATTCCAATGCTGATTTCTGACTGCAGCTGTCAGCTGCTAAAAGCAGTCACCGGATGTGAAGCTAGCTCATCTCCTAAGCCTATTTCATATTCTCTCTGAATGCTTTATGTATACATGTATGTAGGCAGTTTAAACAAACCAGTCTCCTTGCTTTCATACAATCCTTACTAGCAGGTCTAAATACCCCATAGGCACTTGTCAAAAAATAAATAGATTTTGTTCTAATCAGCTGACTTCTCCTCTCTTCCCAGCAACAGTCAATGGTAGACATTTGTATAACAATCCTCATGGAAGGATGTGTGTGTGTGTGTGTGTGTGTTGGGAGGGGGGTCTTAGTAGAAGAAGCTTGTTTGTAGACTAAAGCATACAATTTACAATGCACATGTTGGGCAGAACAGGTGGATGGGTGAATTACATATTACAGCCAATCAGCAGCCTTGCTTATGTACGTTGTTAAAGGGGTAGCCTTAGACATCTTATCCCCTATCCAAAGGATGGACATGCCCCCTCGTGAAGTCATGCCACACCCCTTTCATTCATGTCTATGGGAGGGGGTGTGGTGTGACTTCATGAGGGAGCGTGGTAGTGACGTCACGTCTTGGTCTTCGGAGCAACACCCGCCACAGAATGCCAGGGGCTGCACGAAGATCATGGGGGTTCCAGCAGCGGGACACCTGTGGTCAGAAATCTTATCCCCTATCCTTTGGATAGGGGATAAGATGTCTAAGGCCGGAATACACTTTTAAGGTGGTGTTCTGCCATCAATCATCCCTGGCTGGTGCTGGAGTCTGCACTGGTCTAGTCTAGTGTATTAGTGGTGCCTGTACATGTCATCATTTGTTTACTGTGTGAGTGATGTGTGCTGAGTGGTGTGACTAGCACATATTCAGAGTGTTAGTGGTGTGTGTCACATGTGTCAAGAGGGTAAGTTATAGGAGAGGCATATACCTAGTGTATAGTGCGTGAGTGGCATGCTTTCCTGCATGGGTGATGACAATATGAAAAGAAAATGACCACTTATGTCTTTTCATCAGACGTGGTTGGTGGTGATGGAATTGTGATGTAATACAACTATTAAAATTTTTTTTTATTCCTTATCATTAAAATTAAGGAATTTGCAAGTGTCAGTAAGATCTGCCAATGATCATATTCTTAAGCACCTAACTCCAATCTGTGGCATGTGGGAGGGGGCTTCAGTGGTATAAAAGTCACATCTAAAGCAAAACTGTCCGGCCACATGAAACCTCAGAAATCAGTTCAAGTCAGTTCAGTATGATTGTATGGCGCCTTTTGTTGGTCAATGTGCCAGTTATCACAAACTTATAGAGACAGAATCCTTGGAGTCAAGGACCTTGATTTAGCAGATCACGTGTGTATTACGTGTGTATGACGAGATGACAGCACCAGTCAACCTTGTGTACCCCAGTTGTTGGGAGACCAATGACAAATGTTTATGATAGCAAGAGGTGCGCAGAAGCAAAACTTTGCATAGATAGAAAGTCATATTAGAAGAATGGTGCGTAGTCTTCCATTCAGTACTGCAAGTAAAATTACCAAGCCTAGGCGATGAACAATGTACAATTACCAAGCCTAGGTACTACAAGCCAGACATCCAGCTACAAATGTTCCATTGACATTACGACACCGCTCTCAAAGGCTATCATGGAGAAGAGCAAGAAGGCAATGTAGGCTGGAATGGAGGTCTATCCTTTTCAGCAATAAGTCCCGCTTTTGTCTCAGATGCAGTGATATCCAGAGATTGGTCTTGAGACTATGTGGGCAAGGCAATAAAGAGGCCTTTACAAGGAAATGTCACACAAGCTCTACTTTGGGATTACGGTGTGGGGTGACATATGTACATTGATCTGGTCATGGAACTAGTGGTACAGTCATTTTTCAATGTGTTTCTGGAACCTTTTTTTCAATAGTACAACGTCAGGCCACATGTCCCCCATGCTACAATGAGCAGCTTGCTTGGCCTAATCATGCAGCCATGGCCTGCAGCATATCTGAACTTGTCTCAAGCATATCTGGGATATCATTGGTCAGCAATGCAAAGGGAACCGCCAGCAGCGGATCATGATGATTTGCATGCCCAAGTGTATATAGCATGGCAGAACATTCCCCAGACAACTAAATGACCTCATTGATAGCATAAGGTCCATATTTACAGCTTGCGTGAAATACCAGTCTTAGTAAATTACCCCATTGGTTCAGCTTAAAACATGACCTCATTTTACCAGATAGATACATATCAAGTGTGTCTAGGGCTCACTGAAGTATGGCCTTGCAGTTTATAGGCAGCAAGAGGTCAACAGTAATCTCTGGTTATATCTGTCGGTAAGTGTCCCACACTTATCACAGCCTTACCACAGGGAAAATTAGACATTACATAATACCTGTATAATAATTCAGATATATTTTTTATCTGTGTGTAATGCATAACACAAAGGTACTCTAGAGCAAAAGATTCTCTTTTAACTGATTTCCACCAAGAAATGGTCAAGAGATAAGGCCATTGTGGCCCCACAATACACTTGTGGGGTGCCAGTGGGTTTCCCTTGCCTATTATAGGATTTAGTATAACAATGAAAGGTCATACTACTTCTGAAACTAAGTATTCCAAGGCATTATGCACATGATCATGATTGCAGATTCAACTTCCCTAACAAAAGTCCTCTAAAAAAAGTAACATAAGGTCTAACTTTAGTGAAAAAAATACTATTTAAAACATGTGACTATGTGCCAAAATAAAAAAAGAAAATCCCCCATTATTTTGCAGTCAGTAATACAAATGTAAAAATAGAATTTCAGATATTATTGCAAATTAATTGAAAAGGAAAATCTTAAGTTTCCATGGACATATGTATTCATGGACATAAGTTATGACACTTGAAATGTATCTCTGGGGCCTCACATTTTTCTTAATTGGAGTCACTTGTGATAAATTCAGTTGATTGGACAGGATTTGGAAAAACACACCCCTCTCTATGTAAGGTCTCACAGTTGAAAATTCATATTAGAAAAACCAACCCACTTCCTTTGAAGCTTAGAGATAGGATTGTATGGAGGCACAGATCTGAAAAGTGTTACACAAAAAAATGTCTGCTGCAATGGTATGCTTCCAAGATCACAGTGGCCTCCATCATTCTTGACTGGAAGAAGTTCAGGTCATTCAAGACTCTTCCTAGAGCCTAGACCTTCCCCACCAAACAAAGTAATTAGGGAGAATGACCTTGGTAAGAGAGATTATCAAGAACCCAATGATTACTCGGCTGAGTGTAAGCAGGGAGAAACTTCCACTGCAGCACTCTACCAATCTGCCTATCCTGATGCGTGAAGCAGTGGTCAGCACACCCCCTCCATGCATCTCTAAGGGAGAGCCGGAGATACAGCTCGTGTATCTCACATCAGTCGGACCCCGTGTGATCCGACACTTATCCTCTATTCTCTAGATAGAGTATAAGTTGGTCAGTACCAGAGTACCCCTTTAATTCTAAGCATCATATCTGGAGGAAACCAGCACTGCTCATCATCTGCCCAATACCATTTCCTACAGTGAAACATGGTCTTGGACAGAATTATGTTGTAAGGGAGTTTTTCAGCAGCAGGGACAGGGAGACTAGGAGGAGTTGAGGGAAAACTGAATGGAGCAAAGTACAGAGAGATTCTTAATGAAACCTGATGCATAGCACTCTGGACCTCAGACTGGGCCGTGGGTTTTCCTTCCAACAAGAAAATGACTCTAAGTCCACAGCCAAGACAGCACAGGAGTAGCTTAGGGACAACTCTGTATATGTGCTTAAGAGTCCTGACATGAACCCAATCAAGCATCTCTGGAGAGACCTGAAAATGGCTTCCACTGATGGTTCCCATCCAACCTGACAGAGCTTGAGAGGATCTGCAGAGAAGAATTGCCGAAAATCTCAAAATCCAGGTATGAAAACCTTATGGCTTAAAATAAGTACTAGTAAAGAATCTCAATACTTATGCCAATGCAATATTTTCTTTTCAATAAATTAGCTAAAATTTCAAACCTTCTGTATTTACTTTGTCACTATGGGGTATTAAGTGCAGAATGATGGCAGAAAACTAAAATTGTGCCTTGTTTTTTTTCTAGCACAAGGCTGCAACAGAACAAAATGTGAAAAACATGTACAGGTTTAAAAACATTTAAAATGTACTGTATGGGGCAACACCAATAGTGTAACAACAAAAAAGCTTAACTTATCATTTATAAATGATATTAGGAATTTGCCTTTTATCCTTGCCCCCTTATTCTTAAAAATATTTGTACCCCAAAATGGTGCTGATAAAAACTACAAATCAGCATGCACAAAAACAAGTTCTTGTGAGGCTTTTTTCACATGAAATCTGGGAGGTTACAGTTCATAGAATGATGAGTTATTTTTTATTTATATTTGACATGCTTTTGTTATACAAAAAAAAATGTTTACTGATCCCCTGCAGCTCCCGTTTAGCTCTGTCTAGTCCTACGATCTTCTGTCTCTTCCTGCTTTTAAGGCCAGAGCTTAAAGGAGTTCTCCGGGATAAGAAAAATTATCCCCTATCCTAAGGATAGAGGATAAGTTTCAGATCCCGGGGGGTCTGACCGCTGGGGCCCCCGTGACATGCCCCTTCAATACATTTCTATGGCAGAGGTGGAGGCTCCGGCTCTCCAATAGAGATCTATTGAGTTGGCGTGTCGGCTGCCACATCCTGCGGTGGTCGGGCACGCTCCCTTGCCACTGACTACCGGGGCCCCGTGCAGGAAATCACTGGGGGACCCCCCCACAATCTGAAACTTATTCCCTATACTTAGGATATGGGATAAGCTTTCTTATCCTGGAGTACTCCTTTAAAGCAGGATCTACCGCCTTAGCCAATCACTGCTGGGACACTGCTGTGGACAGTGATTGGCTGAGAGGGCAGATACTTCACCAAGAGCTCGTCTCGCAAGCAGGAAGAAGCCAGAGGAAAAGCAGTGGACCAGTTCTAGGTAACTGGCGATAAGATGTCTGATTGCGGGGGTCCCGCCACTGAGGACCCCGCAATCTCTCTGCTGCATCTGGTGTTTGTTTAGAGCATTGGGTGCAGCGCTGGAACGCCGGAGGCTCGTGACGTCACAGCCGCCCCCCGCTCGTAACATCACGGCCACGCCCCCTCAATGCAAGTCTATGGGAGACTTGCATTGAGGGGGCATGGCCGTGACATCACTAGTGGGGCGTGACTGTGACGTCACAAGCCTCCACCTTGCATCGCCATTCATTCGCTCCGAGCACCAGATGTCTTGGGTGCCACAGCCAAGATTGCGGGGGTATCCTTTGGATAGGGGGATAAGATGTCTTGGGGCGGAGTACCCCTTTAAGCATAAGGCCAGAAACTATTTCAGTCTCCTGCACTGAGGAGGCAATGTGAAGAAGCAAGCATCTGCTAATATGACCAACTTGATGTATCCACTTACACTTTACCTATGGACTTTGCGTCTGAGAAACTAATATTTACATTTTTATGAGGTAGCAAGTTCTCCAACCTTTGAAGTCAGGTGTTTACAGTTTCTCTCAAGCCAACTGAAAAAAAGAATATTTAAAACAAGAACCATCCCCTTTATACTGGCATTAATGTGCAAAACTGAGGTTTTAAGAAGACTTTGTTGCGCGTTCTGTTTAAACTAGCAGAATTTCCGTTTTGAGTGGTGAGGGATTACAGCCTTTTCTGAGAGGGAAGTTCACTGTAAGTTGAAAAGCAAACAAATAACAAAAGAATTTCCACCTACAAAGCAGATGGGTGAGCTGGGTTCTCTCCATGCAGTCACGCAGATCCCTAACCACAGCTTGTTTGTATCAGAGATCAATCTGCACTGCTGATTGTTACTGTACACCTGTATGCAATTTCTCAGGTTCAACCACCTCTACCTACATTTAAAATCACACACACACCGCTGCTGATCAAAAAAAAGAGTCCAGGGGTAGGGATTTCCTAGCTCTCGAATATAAATGTGCACAGTTCACTTACTAAGTAAACAGAAAACATGGGCAGCTGAGAAATCAATTTAGCTGAACAAACAAGGTTCCATGTAATGAACTACTAATTATCCTTTTATGCCATGTCAGTCTGAGTGATTACAGAGCCGTGTGCTTTAATTTGACATTTGGGCATTGTCTTGCTCCATTACCCCCATATAAAGCTATAATGTGATCAAAATTGTGGTCTCTTTATATGCTGTTGGATGCTCCTGAGACACTTTGGTTTAATATCCCATTCCGAATGCTAAGGGTTAATGATAGAATTAAAATAGCATAACAGCGTGGAATTTCACTTTGAATAAAGAGCAATTGGCCTCCATAGATATCCATTGTAAAATATCAGATCCCGGGGCAAGATTGTCTGTGTATCAAGAAGCCTTCTCTTTCACAAATCCATGAATAATTCTTTTTTATTTATTTTTTTCTTTAACTAAAAGCTTGTAGAGTTAATAGTCAGGAATTCAATTCATGCTTGTATTTGTTCATACTTTAGATTTAAGCAATTAATTTACATAATTCTGAAGTATACAGTGTCGCTACTATTACTACTACTAGAACTACTGCTACTGCTGCTACCAATAATGATAGTAATAATAATGATAATAAAAATGGTCAGGGTAGTAGCAGCATCACTGTCATCATTTTAGTTATTAACATTATAATATTACATTATGCAGTACAAAAAGCCATAAGTGTCACATAAATAGCATTTCAGATTATGAAAACTGCTGCTTATTGGATAACGCCCAAAAAAAGCACAATTCAAAAAAAAAATCTAATATATCCACAGGATTGCAGCTCAAAGCAGTTTGATGTCAATGGCTTCAACATTTTTCACCTCTTCACCAGCTTCATACAGGCTTCTACGTGTGTGTAATATGCTTCTGTGAAACCAGTTGATGGCTATGTTCACACATAGTATTATCTGTCCATACAGTTTTTTTTGTCATTTTTTGCATTTGGTTCATTTTATGTTTATGCTGTTTATGCCCAAAATTCTGTATTTGAACATAGTGTGGTTTCCTGGTACCGTACATCGTACTGTACCTTGTGTGCTAAGTCCCCAAAGTCAGAGTTCCTGCGTACCGGTAGGATCGTCCTAGTGGGATAATCCCTTGTCACCTCTTCTTTCTTAAATTTTATGTGTTTGATGTATATAATTTGTGTATAATTTATATATATGTATAGTACTTCCAAGGCCGGATCATCATTGGTGCTCATGGAGCACCTGCTCCGGGCCCCGTGCCCGCAGGGGGCCCCGTCACATTCGGGACATCTCTGCGGGCTGCTGAGTTGCGGATCGGGGCCCCTGATAGCCCGGCCGCGGCCACTTTAAAACAGTGACCAGCGGCGGTTCCTGTGGGCCCGCCCCGGACTCCTCCTGCTTTTTCTATATTTCATATTTCCTTACCTGGCCGCTCTCGGCAGGTTCAGGTGATGCGTCGGGTCATGTGGGCTGTGACGAGTGACGTCTCCTGCGGCTGCTCTGCACGGCGTCAGGGACGTCACTCGTCATTTCCTGCAGGGCACAGTTTTCTTCATAACACCCCAGCGCTGCAGGAAATGACGAGTGACGTCCCTGACGCTGTGCAGAGGAGCCGCAGGAGATGTCACAGCCCACAAGACTCGATGCATCACCTGATCCTGCCGAGCGCAGCCAGGTAAGGAAATATGAAAAATACAAAAAGGAGGAAGGGGGGGGGGACAATGATGGGGGGGAATGATGAGCGGGGGGGGTTGGGGGGTAATGATGAGCAGGGGGGAGAATGATGAGCAGGGGAAAATGTGGGAAAGGAGGCGGGGGGGTAAATATGGCACAGAGGCTGATAAAAGGGGGAGGAAGGAGGGGGGGAACTGAGGATCAAGGGGAATCAAAGTTGGGGGGATGATGAGGCATATAGTTCAGAGTTATAGTCATTTATTTTACATTTATTTTTCCCCCCTCAAATTCTCCTGTGAAAATGAGGGTATGTGTTATATGCCAGTGTGTGTTATACGCAGATAAATACTGTAATTCCCCCTCCCCCCCTCACATTCAGCAGGACATCCCTGTGTCCTGAAAGATCTTTTCGGGACACAAGGATGTCCCGGTTACCTTTCTGTGGCCCCGCAATAACTTTAAAAACGCAGGGAGGTAGCGTACGCAGGGACATCACTGACGTCCTGTGCGTGCGCCCATAGGAGTGGAGCAACGAGGATGCACTCATGGTAAGTTACCTACACGTCACCTTCAGTGCTCCGACCACCGCTCCTCCGGTCCCGGGACCTGCTGCTATGGCCCCTAGGCCATAGCAGTACATCATGACCCCGGACCAGAGGAGCGGTGGTCGGAGCACTGAAGTGGGGCAGTAAACAGACATACAGTTCTCCAGCCATACACTGTATATGATCGGAGGCTGTATGTCTGTGGGGGACACTGCCAATGTGGGGGGACTACAACCTAATGCGGGGGAACTGCAACCTACTGTGGGGGAACTACAACCTAATGTGGGGGAACTGGGGGTGGGGTTGGTGGAGAAAAGTGTAGTGGAGAAGGACCAGGAGGGCATGGGGGGCTGAAGTGAGGTTGTTTGGGGGGGTGGGGGGAGGTGAGGTAAGTGTGGGTATGGTAAAGGGGGCAGAGGAGTGTGAATGGGACTGAGGGGGGGTAGGGGGTTCAGAAAAGTGGAATAGTGGAGAAGGACCAGGAGTGTTGAAGGGGGGGACTTAAAGGGGTACTCCACCCCTAGACATCTTATCCCCTATTCTTTGGATAGGGGATAAGATGTCTAGGGGTGGAGTACACCTTTAAGGACCAGGGGAGGACTAAGGCTACGTTTCCAGAGAAGGCAAAAGCACAAGAAAAAAATGCCAAAAAATTACCATAACACAGGAAAAACCAGTAGCAGTTTTTCTGTGTTTTTGCAGGTAAAAAAAGGGGGAAACCTAACCTTAGGCGTCTCTGGGAGCAGAAGTCTGGAGGAGGACCTAGGGGTCTGGGGGGGCAGAGGGGTCTGGGGGAATTAGGGCTCGTCCACACTATGAACTACCGCCAGCAGAATTTTGCTTGTTTTCAATGGGATGCTGCTGCTCTGTGCACACTACGGAAGACACAGTGTGTGGTAGTATTATTTGTAGAGGGCATGATGTTTGGCAGTATAATATACAGGGTACACAGGGTTTGTCAGTATTATATTTAGGAAGCACTGTCTCTTGAAGGGTTATAATGATTGTTATCTTTATACAGAGGATGAGCATCGGCTGGCAGAGTGAGGAACCAATGTCCAGGCGTCAAACTTTACAGAGGAAGATGGAGCTGGAAGAAGACCTGGCGTCTGGGCCAGATGAAGAAGAAAAGGAAAGACAACAGAGAAGACGTCTCCTGTGAGTCATTTTATGTTTGTGCATTCTCCTGACTGTTCCATTAGATCTCTCGTCACTTCTAAGTTTTGCAGTAATAATGGATGACACTGTACCCCAATTTGAGGCTCCAGCTGTTATAAAACTACAACTCCTATAATGCCTGAAGCTCTCCAGACATAATAGGGGTTGTAGCTTTGCAACAGCTGGAAAGAGTGACTTGAACTGAAGTGATTTTAGTGACCATGCAGCCATTTTATTTTAAAGGGGGCCTGACTCCTGTGACACCCACCAAAAAAAAAAAAAGGGGGCATAGTCTAATATACCCAGGCCTATCTTTGGTCTCAGTCTGTTCCTTACTTGACAGCCCCGCAACAGGTCTTAGTGGAAGGGAAGGGGGACTATCGGGGGGGGGGGGGGGGCGTGGGGGGGCCCCATCATAATGAAGTGCTCCGTCTTCCAGGCAGTCTTAATCTGGCCCTGAGTACTTCAAGGACCTTAGGTCACATGACTACTAAGCCTACTGTTAGGTTCAGCTTATAGACCTTCCAGGTCAAGTGAGTGGGTCCCATGATGTACCACAATGCTTTGTGAAAGGACTGACAGTTGGTGGAACCAATAAGCTATGAGCCTGCCCCCTTGCCATATAAGGGCGCTGTATCCAATCCTTGCTCTCTTGTTCCTGATTATCTCTAGAGAAAGCATCACTCTGTACAATTCTGCAAGAGAATTTAGGCCTGCAGCCTGCTAACTTCAGCCGAATACAAAACCGTGTTCAACTAAACTCAATCCTAAATCTATGTGACTACTGAACCTAAAACCAAACCCTAAATTAAGTGGAACAGCGTAAAGCAAGCCTCAGAGCATATTTCCCTACAAGGTCCCAACCAACTGTGAGGAACCTAAAGTCCGGTCCTCTGTAAAGACTGTTACTACTGTTAACCTACATAAAAGTTGCAGTAAAGTTATTTCCAGTTTACTAAATCTACGGTTGTGGACAATCCTTCATTCCTCCCCATCGTTCCTGGGACGGGTGGCAGTAGGATAAATATAGAGGATGAATCCCCACCCTGGCGTCACAACAGTTAAGGGTTGATCCAACACCTTTTCATCACTGCACAGCTACAGCCTACCTAACCTACATCCCCACAAGCTCACCACAATAGCCATAAGCTGCATCCAAATAAACTGTCAAATGCATGCATTCAAAATCATTTTGAACAAAGTAATGTTCCTGCAGACCCATTTTAGGGGTATAGGGTACATATAAAAGCATCAATGTCCAAAATAGGCAAAAAGTTATCCATGACACTATAGAATGAATGACAGAGTGAATTGTATTTACGCATCACATGAAGATTCACAGTCACAAGCAGTTCATAGTACGATTATCTCCTGTCTATATATACAGTTCATAGTACGATTATCTCCTGTCTATATATACAGTTCATAGTACGATTATCTCCGGTCTATATATACAGTTCATAGTACGATTATCTCCGATCTATATATACAGTTCATAGTACGATTATCTCCGGTCTATATATACAGTTCATAGTACGATTATCTCCGGTCTATATATACAGTTCATAGTACGATTATCTCCGGTCTATATATACAGTTCATAGTACGATTATCTCCGGTCTATATATACAGTTCATAGTACGATTATCTCCGGTCTATATATACAGTTCATAGTACGATTATCTCCGGTCTATATATACAGTTCATAGTACGATTATCTCCGGTCTATATATACAGTTCATAGTACGATTATCTCCGGTCTATATATACAGTTCATAGTACGATTATCTCCGGTCTATATATACAGTTCATAGTACGATTATCTCCTGTCTATATATACAGTTCATAGTACGATTATCTCCGGTCTATATATACAGTTCATAGTACGATTATCTCCGGTCTATATATACAGTTCATAGTACGATTATCTCCGGTCTATATATGCAGTAAGTATTTCTTTATAAATTGCACATCTATACGGAAACATATTTTGCAACATTTCTGTCCACCCAAGACCTTTCTCAAGTATTATCTGCAAAGTGGAATGTGTGGCAGCAGATATATCCAAAACCAGGCCTTTCTGTGTTAGCTGTGCAGTGTTTCAGATAATCTCAGCAATATTGTGTGGCTGTTGGCCAGTTTATGCTGGCATGGTTTCCGATGCATGCGTTTGGCAGCTTATATGGATGCAGCCAAATAGCAGTAAACCACATGGTCATTAAGGGGGTACTCCGGTGGAATTTTATTTTATTTTTTTCAAATCAACTGGCTCCAGAAAGTTAAACAGATTTGTCAAATACTTATATTAAAAAATATTAATCCTTCCTGTACTTATCAGCTGTTGTGTGCTCCACAGAAAGTTGAGTGGTTCTTTTCAGTCTGACAACACTGCTCTCTGCTGACACCTCTGTCCACGTCAAGAACTGTCCAAAGCAGGAGAGATTTCCTACTCTAGACAGTTCCTGATACAGACAGAGGTGTTAGCAGAGAGCACTGTGGTCAGACAGAAAAGAACAACTCAACTTCCTCTGGAACATACAGCAGCTGATAAATACTGGAAGGATTAAGATTTTTAAATAGGTAATTTACAAATCTGGGTAACTTTCTAGCACCAGTTGATTTAAAAAAATAAAAAAAAAATTGTTTTCCACCAGAGTACCCCTTTAACAATCAAGGTGCTTTTAGCTATTTCACCAAAGTTTAGAGGCTGCATCTTGACTGTATCATGACCACAACAATGAAACTGTTGCTAAAACATACATTTTTGCTTAATGACAGGTTTTCTTTAAGGTGAACGAATAGCACAGAGCTTTCCAAACTTTTCAGGATGGTGACAATCATATCCCCCTTGATCCACCCTGTGCTATTTTATTCCCATGATGTGTAATGTTATTTCTCCCCTTTAACAACCGCCTGTGCCACATCATTACCCTCCCAATCTTTCCCTGTGCCATTTAATCCCACTCTTGACCACCCCCTGTGCGACATCATCACCTCCCCCCTCACCTCTTGACCCCCCGCTGTGCCATTGCATTCTCACCTGGCCTGTGTCTCTTGGTGCTCTCTAGCAGCACCAGCTGGAGGCTTGGCAGGTGTGAAAAGTAACGTTCTCTTGCGCTGCCCTGATGCAACATCAGCGGCGTCACTCATCAGTCCCAACAGCCAGTTGGCAAAATAGGCAGCCTCCTAGAGTGCCCTCTTGATGGAGGCGCCGCTCTGCACGCTGCAAGAAAGTTAGTAGCCAGCTAGCATTCGAACCCCCAGCCAGCACCACTCTGTCACCCCAGTAGTAAGGTAATTACATAAGGAGGAGGTTTGTTACAGTGTGTCACCCCAGTAGTAAGGAGATTACATGAGAAGGAGGTTTGTTACAATGTGTCACCCCATTAGTAAGGAGATTACATAAGGAGTGGGTTTGTTACAGTGTGTCACCCTAGTAAGGTGATTACATGATGAGGAAGTTTGTTACAGTGCGTCACCCTAGTAAGGTGATTACATGATGAGGAGGTTTGTTACAGTGTGTCACCCCAGTAGTAAGGAGATTACATGAGGAGAAGGTTTGTTACAGTGTGTCACCCCAGTAGTAAGGTGGGGCGTGTCAGAGAGCAGAGTCAAGGGGCAGCAAAATTAGCTTTCGCCTAGGGCACCAGCCCTTGCCACTGCAGCTCACTAAATTAAAGTGCCTGTGGTGCTGGCTGCCTTTTGAAGATCAGCAGCAGGGCTGTGCCCTCTTAATAACAGGGACCAGCGGTGGCTGCTGCTCTGGGACAGGACAGGAGTTGCCCTACAGCACTTCCAGGAGTGGGTCTCATGCATGAAAATGTGACAAAGCAGTGCTGTGCATAGCCCCTGCAATGCTTCTGATGCTGCGATAAGTATTAATTACAACATCTGGAGGGTTCATGCCAGGCATCAGCATGATCACAGCTGATAGCTGCTAAGACCTGCCCTACATGAAGGGAGTAAGACTCCTGCATCTTCATGCTGATCGGTGCTTGTCTACAAAGCCTTTACAAGGCTCAATAGTTTGGATGGCCTATTAAATTCATAACTATCGGCAATACATTCCCTGTTTACAGAGGGCAATATGCAGCCGACAATAACATAAATGAACACACAAAAGATTCCATGTGCAGACCAATAAGTGTTTGCTTATTCATCACTGATCGCTGGCCCTTTTACATGGGCCGATTATGGGGAACCAGCGCTACACTACAAATCATTCTGAGATCCTGGCAGTACAGAGCTCACATTGTGTATATTCCAGTACACACCTGCAAGGACCTGCAGCCTCTTCACTACAAGTCTCTATTAGCACAGGACTAGCCGGAATCTTATGCTGCACTGACTGGTCTCTGAGGAGCTGAAACAATATGGGTGATCTGAAGAGCAAAGGATTCTGCAAGTACTACTCCTCCATCATCCTCCACACTTGCAGGATGGTTTGAGCGATCATAGTAGTGTCATGAAGAGTACACCCATCTGACAGATTCACTGACAATCATGGGGTACAAAAATCTTCATATCTCGGGAATGGGGTTGGTGAATTAATAAAATATAAATGACCCTAGACTTAGGGCAGCCTGAGCTTTAAGGGGGTATGAAAAACCATAATGTCTAAGAAGGTCACAGGTCCTCTTTAAATGGGCATTGTTATTAAAAAAAATGTTGCGATTGAACTCCTTATGGTAATTAAAAAAATCTTTCTAATGTACTTTGTTTAAAAAAAAAAAGAAGTTTTCTATGTTTTATTTGTGTTTAAAAAAGCTGCCACAAGGGGTCACTCTTCTTGTCCAGAGCACAGTTTTTTCTTTGTTTTTTTTTTCTTTTTTTTTGATGGAAGAACTTTTTTGACAGAAGAAAAAATACTGCATGGGACGTTTTTTCTGCCGTCACAAAAACGGAAATTAGTTCAGACGGGTACAAATGGATGTAAACAGATTGTAAAATAATCCCATTGACATGAATGGGATTTTTTTTTTTTTTTTATCGTTTTTAATCCGTTTACAGCCTGCAAGAACTGAACCGAAGCGGGGATAAAAAAAACCAAAAAAAAACGGGGACAGACGGCCGTGTGAACGCACCCTTAGCTGTGGGGATGTTAATATTTCTGTGAACCTCTGTCCAGGTATCCTGAATATCACAGCAGACACCCTCAAGAGCAGCCACCTGAGATTTTACCTGAGGACACATGGTTGTAATGAGTGAATGCAGCCAAGGTTTGCAGCTCTGTACAGTTTTCTTAGGACAGGAGGAATTGTTCAAGGATCTTATTAACCCCTTAAGTACACAGCTCATTTTGGCCTTTGGCCTCATCTTTGCTCCTCACTTTGTTTAAGGGGTACTCTTTTTTTTAATCAACTGGTGCCAGAAAGTTAAACAGATTTGTAAATTATCTATAACAACAAAGGCACGTACGTGCACTCACCACTCAACGGAGACAGGTCGGCATGGAAGTCCGGTCCACGGAAGGCTGGATCGCAACATCGGTGCAGGTAGATGCACCGATGCTGTGATTCAGCCTTCCGTGGACCGGACTTCCATGCCGAACTGTCTACGTTGAGTGGTGAGTGCACGTACGTGCCTTTGTTGTTATAGATATTGATACTTCATACTTTTCGTATGTGCAGCCCGCAGGAGACTGATTATGGGCCACTGATACTATGCAGTATCTCCATTACAGGTGGAGTAACCCTTTAGTGTGCTCTCTCCCTTTCTTGCTTCTCCATGTTGGACTTGTATATTACTTCTATTATAAAATCGTAATCCTTCCAGTACTTAGTAGCTGCTGAATACTACAGAGGAAATTATTTTCTTTTTGGAAAACAGTGCTCTTTGCTAACATCATGACCACAGTGCTCTCTGCGGACATCTCTGTCCATTTTAACTCCTTAAGGACCAGGCCATTTTACACCTTAGGACCAGAGCGTTTTTTGCACATCTGACCACCGTCACTTTAAACATTAATAACTCTGGGATGCTTTTACCGAATATTCTGATTCTGAGAATGTTTTTTCGTGACATATTCTACTTTATTTTGGTAAATTTTCGGCGTTACTTGCATCCTTTTTTTGTGAAAAATTCCAAAACTTCATGAAAATTTTGAAAATTTAGCATTTTTCTAACTTTGAAGCTTTCTGCTTGTAAGGAAAATGGATATTCCAAATAAATTTTATTTTTATTCACAAATACAATACGTCTACTTTATGTTGGCATCATAAAATGGACATATTTTTAGTTTTTGAAAAAATTAGAGGGCTTCAAAGTAGAGCAGCAATTTTCAAAAATGTCATGAAAATTGCAAAATCTGAAGGGACAGATGTTACAGAACTACAACTCCCAGCATGCCTGGGCAGTCTAGGCATGCTGAGAGTTGTAGTTTGGCAACATCTGGAGGGCTACAATTTGGGCACCACTGTAACAGTGGTCCCCAAACTGTGACCCTCCAGATGTTACAAAACTACAACTCCCAGCATGCCCAGACAGCCTTTGGCCAGGGGTGGGCAGAACGGGGGGTTTCCATGGCAACCTACCATCCTGCTCTGCCATTGGTCAGAATCAGTCCTGACCAATGGCAGGGGATGGGAGGAGATCGCAGCATTGCGACCTTACTCCTACCCTGCAGGATGCTGGGGCCTGTCACTGACAGGTCCGAGCATCCCTATTTTCCGGGTGATTGGGTCACCAGAGACCCGATCAGCCCGGAATAGGAGAAAATCGCATGTCTGAATTTACGATTTCAGCAGGCATGCCGTTCCGATCTCTGCCCGGAGCGCGGCAGGGACCGGAAAACGCCATGACGTCCTGGGAAGTTATTGGTCCTTAAGGCCCAGGGTGCCATGACGTCCCAGGACAGAATTGGTCCTTAAGTGGTTAAGAACTGTTCAGAGCAGCATATGTTTTCTATGGGGATTTCTCCTACTCTGGACAGTTCTTAAAATGGACAGAGATGTCAGCAGACAGCACTGTGGTCATGATGTCAGCAGAGAGCTCTGTGTTCCAAAAAGCAAAGAATTTCCACTGTAGTATTCAGCAACTAAAAAGTACTGGAAGGATTAAAATTTTTCAATAGAAGTAATTTACAAATCTGTTTAACTTTCTGGCACCAGTTGATAAAAAAAAAAAAATAATTCCACCAGAGTACCCCTTTAATAGATTCAGCTCTTTTATTTTTCCATCCACATAGCCATGTGAGAGCTTTTTTTGCAGGACCAATTGTACTTCGCAAGGCTACTTTTCATGTTCGCAAGGCTACTTTTCATGTTTTTTTTATTTTTTTGCACACTGCACTTTACAGTACAACTGACATGTAATCTTTACTCTGTTGGTCAATGCAAATAAAACAATACCCATGTTATCATGCTTATCTATTATTTTACAACTTTTAAAAATAGTCAAATTTTTTGACAAAATAATTACATTAAGATACATCCTATTCTGACCCCTATAACTTTTTTTATTCTTCCTGATACGTAATTTTTGGACCGTGACTTGTAGTTCATGTGTAAAAAAATTTCTGATGTACAGTATCTAACATTTTTTAAATATTTTATTTTATCTTTTCATGTGATAACACTGAATGAATGACACTCTGCTACAATGTAAAGTGGTGAGTGCACAGCCTGTATAACAGTGTTTAAAGGGGTACTCCGCTCTAAACATTTTATCCCTTATCCAAAGGATACAAGTATGAAGCGGAGTTCACTCTGTGCACCAAATGCCAGGGGCCCGCAGCAGAGATCACGAGGATTTTTTTTTATTTTGTTGCAAAAATTATCGATTTAACATCTTATCCCCTATCCTTTGGATGGGGGATAAGATATTTTCAGCGGAGTAACCCGCAGAGATCGCGGGGATCCCTAGTCGCGGGACCCCCGCAATTTAACATCTTTTTTTTTCACTTTTTTTTTTTGTTGCAAAAATTAGCGATTTAACATCTTATCCCCTATCCTTTGGATGGGGGATAAGATGTTTTCAGCGGAGTAACCCATTAATGTTGTGTCCACTCAAAATAACTCAACACACAGCTATTACAGTCCAAACCTTGGCAACTAAAGTGAGTGCACCCCTAAGTGAACATGTCCAAATTGGGGTCAATTAGCTGTCACATAGTGTAAATGAGAAGCAGGTGTCTTACATTTAGTGTTTTATCGCTCTCAAACTCTATAATACTGGTTACTGGAAGTTCAACATGACACCTCATGGCAAAGAACTCTCTGAGGATCTGAAAAAAAATTGTTGCTCTACATAAAGATGTCCAAGGGTATAAGAATATTTCCAAGACCCTGAAACTGAGCTGCGGCCTGGTGGGCAAGACCATACAACGGTTTTATAGGACAGGTTCCACTCAGAACAGGCCTCCACATGGTGACCAAAGAAGTTGGGTGCACATGCTTAGCATCATATCCAGATGTTGTCGTTAGAAAATAGATGTATGAGTGCTGCTTGGAAGAAGGGGTGGGGGGTTCTGCCGGTCCGTGCTCAGACCATTCACTGTACACTGCATCAAATTAGTCTGCATGGCTGTTGTCCTAGAAAGCAGCCTTTTCTAAAGTTGATGCACAAATTTATAGATATCTATAGTATTTCCTGGACCTTAGGTCACATGACTATTAAGCCTGCTGTTAGGTTAAGCTTAAGAACCTTCCAGGTCACGTGAGTGGGTCACATGATGTACCACAATGCTTTGTGAAGTGACTGACAGTTGGTGGGAACCAATAAGCTTTGAGCCTGCCCCCTTGCCATATAAGGGCACTGTATCCAATGAACACTCTCTTGGTTTCCAGACTAGCAGAGAGAGAGAAGCTCCGTGTAAGACAAATCTAGGCCTGAAGCCTGCTAACTACAGCCGAATACTAAACCGTGAGTTCAACTAAACTCAATCCTAAATCTACATGAATACTGAACCTAAAACCAAACCCAAAACCAAATTCAGTGGAACAGTGTAAAGCAAGCCTCAGAGCTTATATTCCCTACAAGGTTCCAACCAACTGTGAGGAACTTAAGTCCGGTCCTCTGTAAAGACTGTTACTCCTGTTGACCTGCATGAAAGTTGCAGTTAAGTTATTTCCAGTTTACTAAACCTCCGGTTGTGGACAATCCTTTATTCCTCCCTATCGTCCCTGGGATGGGTGGCAGTAGGATATATATATATACTGAGGAAGAACCCACACCCTGGCGGGGTTAATCAAGCACCCTTTTCATTACTGCACAGCTGCACCCTACCTACGCTACATCCCCACAAGCTCACCACATAGCTTTTTGGCGTCTTACGAACAGGATACGGGTGTGTGCCTGCAGCTGTTGCCACCATTAACAGAATACTCCCCCCATGAAAAGAACTGTATTAATGTACTGTAAATCGCATTCAATTATATGGACTGTGCTTATGGTACGGTGTGCAAGAAGTGCGCACATAAAGGAGGGAGGCGAAAATGTATTTGCTGCGAAGATGTGTAAAGTGCGTAGTGAAGCCATGCTACGATCCTCTGGGCCATACAGTACTGCAGGGGTTAAGTGCTTGCCCGAAAAGCATGCAAAGAAAGCCCGCACTGCACCATGACCCGCGCCTGGGTGTGGCTACCAGGTACATGTGTCGCAGCCAAAGGGGAACTTAAAGTCACTGCTATTGTTTGCCGGGGGACCGGAAGTCAGGGCTGCACCGATGACGTCCTTCTGGTCGGCAGCCATTTTGGAGAAGCCCATGATAAAAGGAGCACTGCACAGTGACCTCTTCAGTCTGCATGAGGAAGAGAAGAAGAGTACAGACATGGCGGGGGGCAGTGTTCCACATGATAAAAGTACCAAGATGGCGCCGGAGATGCGGAAAGTTGTGGCGGTCGCAGCCCAACTATTCCAAGAACTTACCGACCGTCTGCAGCAGTTGTCGCTGAACACGGAGGGGGCCTGTGAACTACCCCCATTGCCCGATGGCGAAGACGACTGGCAAGCCACCCCTCTGGAGGTCCATCCCTATTGCCTCCAACAAAAGAGATTTCTTCCCACAACAACCGGATGTTTCCATGCCGTGTAATGTACCCAGGCCTACTCCTATTGAGGAGGTTTAGCCTAAACAGCAGGTACCAACCACAGTGCCGCGGCCTAGTGAGGAGGTTGGGCCGGACCAACCGGCACCAACGGGAACAGCAGCCATCAATTTCTTGATGAATGTAAACCCCACGGTGTCCCAGTCCACTCTGTCTAATGTTACGTGGGACACACCATTAACCCAGTCAAGGGGTCTTCAGCTCATCCTGACTCCCAGAGGTGCAAGAGTGTCACCCAGAGGGGAGGGCGTGTCAGGAAGGGGTTTATGTGAAGCCTGCCTTGATTATGTTTTTTTCTCTCATTGTTGTTGTCCAACTCTACCTCAACAGACTGCAATGTTTAAGGAAGCACCTAGCAGGACTACGCTAAGACAGTTCCAGTTAATTCTGCAACCATCAAGTTTGTGCCTTGCCCTCGGCCAAGAGACTCCTGGTCATTAGGAGATTCGTAAGTGTGTCCCGGCTAAGTGTCGTAGCCATGTTTTGTTGGACTCCTAGCACAGGTGGACTGGCAATCTTTGTGCGTCTGTTTACATGTACATAACACCAAAGTAATATATTATTTTTTTATTTGCACTTCTATCAGGTGAATGCACCTGAAAATTGTTGTACTTGCTAATATATGGATGTCCAAAGGTTAAACCAATGTAAATGGTTGGTGTATAGGTATTTCAACTCTGTACACGTGTACACAAAATGTCAAGGGTGTTGCAGTAGCTGAATCCAGGTGACTCTCTCAGCTCCACTGAGAGTAACCTTAATGTCACTCATTGCTAGCACCTACTCAGGGTAATCTACCCCTCAGATATCAAGACTGACTTCCAAGTAATTTCATGTACACATAGTACATATCTTCACTTATTTAGTGTACTTACCTCATGCTCATTACTGTACACAAAACTAATATCTCACACTCTAAACAACTTAAAAGGAAAAAACTTTAAGGACTGTCACATGTAATTACCCAGTCCATGCCACTGTTTGTACACTAATTTGTTTCTCTGTTCTCTCTACGTGTTCAGGATACTCTTCCTGGCCAGAAGGCGCTCCTGTAAGCCAAAGTGTACACACGTATACAATAGGTAAGATTTATCTAAAAAGAGTTCTAGGGATAAGTGCGTGTAGTCAATGGACCCTAGTAGCCAGGTATTGGTCAGATAGCCTCAGGCAAGCCAGTACATTATCAGTGTACGTAACAGAAAACTCATGTGGTATAAATAAAAACGTAATGTGAGATTTCTAATGTCTTAGTATATAGTAACTCCCAGTCTATCATACATACTCATCATAGTTCTAGTCAGTTAAAGAAAGAAAAAATAAAGTAAATAGATAGTAGGATGTATTTCTCGCATAATAATGTCATCCTGTTCCTAAATTCATGGACAAAACATTTCTTGTTCGTGAGTTTATCAGTACTTATGTCTGTACATTAAAGTTAAATAATTTTGTTGGTATAAAAGGAAAAAAAAAAAAAAAGTTTATTCAGAGCTTGCAAGGACATTTTCATGTGCAAAGACTCTCTTATTGTGTATTAATACAGCCTGACAAAAGGACATTTGAAATTATGCCCAGGACTGTTTCAGAACTTTCAGTACTTTGTCCCTCTGCCTTAAGGGACGGTCGTCGAGGTCGACTTATCTCAAGTAAGGGGGTTTGTGGTGTCCCGGTACCGTACCTTGTGTGCTAAGCCCTCAAAGTCAGAGTTCCTATGCATCGGTAGGATCCTCCTAGTGGGATAACCCCTTGTCACCTCTTGCTTCTTTAATTTTATATGTTTGGTGTGTATAGTATGTATATAATTTATAGATATGTATAGTACTTCCAGGACCTTAGGTCACATGACTATTAAGCCTGCTCTTAGGTTTAGCTTAAGGACCTTCCAGGTCATGTGAGTGGGACACATGCTGTACCACAATGCATTGTGAAGTGACTGACAGTTGGTGGGAACCAATAAGCTTTGAGCCTGCCCCCTTGCCATATAAGGGCGCTGTATCCAATGATCACTCTCTTGGGTTCCGGACTAGCACAGAGAGAGAGAGAGAGAAGCTCCATGTATACCTTCAAGACAAATCTAAGCCTGAAGCCTGCTAACTTCAGTCGAATACTATACCGTGAGTTCAACTAAACTCAATCCTAAATCTACGTGACTACTGAACCTAAAACCAAACCCTAAATTCAGTGGAACAGTGTAAAGCAAGCCTCAGAGCTTATGTTCCCTACAAGGTCCCAACCAACTGTGAGGAACTTAACTCCAGTCCTCTGTAAAGACTGTTACTTCTGTTAATCTGCATAAAAGTTGCAGTAAAGTTATTTCCAGTTTACTAAACCTCCGGTTGTGGACCATCCTTTATTCCTCCCTATCGTTCCTGGGACGGTTGGCGGTAGGATATCTATATACTGAGGAAGAACCTGCACCCTGGCGTCACGACAGTTAAGGGTTAATCAAGCACCCTTTTCATCACTGCAGAGCTACACCCTACCTACCCTACATAGCCACAAGATCACCACAAAAGCCTGCAAACCGTTTGCTGAGAAAAAAGCAGACTAAGGACATGGATTACTGGAACCAAGATTAACTTATTTGGTTCAGATGGTGTCAAGTGTGTGTGGAGAAAACCAGGTGAGGAGTACAAAAACAAGTATGTCTTGCCTAAACTCAAGGGAACCCTAAATGCCAACATGTACTGTGACATACTGAAGCAGAGCATGATCTCTGAGGTGAAGGTGATGGACAGGCCAAGCAAGTCTCCACCTAAACCAAATTGAACATTTTTGGGGTATTCTAAAATGGAAGGTGGGGGAACACACTATGATGTCATTACGGAGGAGTGGAAAAGGATCCAGTGTCAACCTGTGAAGGTCTGGTGAAATCCATGCCCAAGAGGCTTAAATTAGCACTGTCAGATACAAAAAGTTTTTATATGTTGTACATCTTGGCATAACATTAATCTTTCTAATATACTTCATAAAAACATTATATTTCATTTTTATAGAAATTATGGCTTATAAAATCATGGCTTTGTCTATGCTGAAGTAAGTTAGGGTGCACTATGGGTCCCAGCTATCCTACAGATGTCCTCTTTCTGGAAGACTGTATAATGATGCCTTTATTTTAGTCGCAATAGATATGGGGTGTTTAATTTTTTGTTGCATTACTACTTATCAGTGTTGCTTCTATATGCAGTGTACAGCTAAGAACCAAGGTCATTGGTTGCAGTAAACAGATAAGCAGATTGATAGAGTGAATACATTTTACTAAATAATGCTATCGGGACCTGCGGAACCGCCAGTAATCGCCAATATCAGCAATCATGCTAATACCTACAATTAACCTAAGAGATCAATACTGATCATGGCATCTGCAGCATTGTGACAACTTTGTATAGCTCATATGTCCACTTGCAGAACAATCAGGGGATCTGGTCAGCCAAGATGGCGGCCAAAGGTCTCCTCACCTGCCTCTGACTGCTCTCACAGGATTGCTGAATATACTGATTAGTGCTATGCATATGCAGATTGCTATAAACTGCCCACTATGAGGACATAGAAAATGTTGAATAAATGTAAAACATTAAAAAAAAAGAAATAGGCCCCTCCCCCAAAATTGTATTGCCCCTTTTTCCTATTCTATCAAAAAATGTAAAAAAAAAATGTAATATTTAGTTATTATTATCAAATATAATGTTAATGGTCCTGTAGGGTGAACAGTGTAAACGTAAAAAAAAAAAGCCAAAAGTGTTGGTTTTTGGTCACATCACATTCCAAAAAAATGTAACAAACAGTCATTAAAAAGTTGCATATATGCAAAATTGATATCAATAAAACAACAGATCACAGTACAACAAATGAGCCATCACACAACTGTGTATGAAAAAATGACTAAGTAGTAGGTGGCCAAAATAAGGCAATTTTAAACCCTTCAAGACCCAGCAATTTTTTTTTTTCTGGCTCACGTTTTTTTCCTCCTTACCTTCTAAGACCCATAACTTTTACATTTTTTGACTGACAAAGTTGTGTTAGGACTTATTTTCTGCATTACAAGTGGCACTTTCCAATGATACATTTTTTTTTTCTTATCATACAATGTATTACGAAGCCAGAAAAAAATTACTTGTAGGGAAACATTTTAAAGAATATGGAATTGCACAATTTTGTAGGGCAATATTTTTTTTGGGAGGTCAAAATACAGTAAATCTGACATGCGATCAATATTCTATGGGTCAAGACGATTCCAATGATACCAAATATAAAAATGTTTTGTTTTGTTTTATAGTTAAAGAAAATTGAAAACTTGAAAAATAAAATAAAAACTTTGTTAATTTTCATGTATCACCCCTATAACTTTTTTTTATTTTTCCACCTACGGAGCTGTGTTACGATTTGTTTTCTGCGCCATGAGCTATAGTTTTTAATGGTACCACTTTTGAGAGTTTCTGGCTTTTTGATCACTTTTTATAACATTTTTTGGGGGATGTAATGTAAACAAAAATGTAGCAATTTTGTCAGGATCAAAAACATAGTAATTTAATAGTTCGAACAATTTTTTCCTTTTTTTTTTAACACACTTTTTGCCCCCCCCCCCCCCCCCCCCAGGGTCATATCATAAGCCAATACATACATACATACATAGATCAATGTTATGCTACTGCATGACATTGATTCATGAAATCTGTGCTCCATTGCTAAGGGCTTCTCCGGTGAAAAACTATTTTTTTTTTTTTTTTAAATCAACTGATGCCAGAAAGTTAAACAGATTTGTAAATTGCTTCTATCTAAAAATCTTAACCTTTTCAGTACTTATCAGCTGTTGCATGCTCCACAGGAAGTTGTTTTCTTTTTAAATTTCTTTTCAGTCTGACCACAGTGCTCTCTGCTGACACCTCTGTCCATGTCAGGAACTGTCCATAGCAGGAACAAATCCCCATAGCAAACCACTCCTGCTCTGGACAGTTGCTGACATATAGGTATCTGTAGAGAGTACTGTGGTCAGCCATAAAAGAAGTTTAAAAAGAAAAGAACTTCTTCTGTGGTATACAGCAGCTTATAGGTACTGGAAGGATTACGGTTTTTAAATAGAAGTAATTTACTAATCTGTTTAACTTTCTGGCACCAGTTGATTTAAAAAAATTGTTTTTCACCAGAGTACCCCCTTAAGCAATTACAGAGCTAGGGAAGACGCCGAGAACAATGTAAGGCCTCAGACTTCCCTAGCAACCGATAGGGGGGTTATGGGACCACTGGACACCAGGGAATAGCAGCATTTAATGTTTAAATGCCATGATCTCTGATCTCCGATGTCCGTCATTTTGGGCATATGTCAGCTGCTGATAACAGTAGACATCTCCCGGTTATGAGGCGGACCTGACCAGTGGCTCCGCGTCATGTCCGCTCACCCGACCCATGACGTACAGTTATGTCATGGGTCGGGAAGGGGTTAAACATATTAATTTTAAATTTTAAAAAAAAGTTTGAGTTTTTTTTAAGCAATACAATAATAGAAAAGCATGTGAACATAAAAGTAACATGACATTATTATTTTAATCGTATTGACTCACAGAAGAGAACATAAAGAGGGAGATTTATCAAAACCTTTCCAAAAGAAAAGTTGCTGAGTTGTCCATAGCAACCAATCAGATTGCTTCTTTCATTTTTGAAAAGAAAAGTCCTCTGAAAAATTAAAGAAGCGATCTGATTGGTTGCTATGAGCAGGTTTTGATAGATCTCCCCCATAATTTTTACACTAAAATAAACATCATGAAATGAAACCCTCCAAAAGTTGTAAAATTGCATTTTGGTTTTCAATATCCCCACACATATAATATTCTGTTGGTTTCGCCATACATTTGTGTGGTAAAAAAAGTGATATAATCACAGTCAGGCAAACAACAAGCCATTATATTATGTCTCTTAGAAGGCGAGGCGGAAAAAATTGAAATACAAAAATAAATTGTCTGTGTCCTTATTAATAATAATAATCATAATAAAAAGAATATAATTATTTATATAGAGCCAAAACATTTTGCAGCATTTTTGAGAGCACAAATAAAGACCAATATCAGACATTACAATATTACAAACTAAATAGTCAAACAAGAGGAGGGAGGGCCTTGCTCGCGAGAGCTTTCAGTCAATGAGGAAAAGGCGTGAGACAAAAGAGCTTTGTATATACAAAAATCCAGCCATGTTTTATGGGTTAAAGAGATGGTATAACCCATTATCAACCCATCTCTGAATGTTTATAGTGCATAGAGTATAAGTAGATACTGCTGAAGCATAGTGGAAAGTAATGTTGAGCGGCATAGGCCATATTCGAATTTGCAAATATTCGCGAATGTATGGACGAATATTCGTCATATATATATATTCGCTAAATTCGCATATTCGTAATATTTTCATTTTATTTTCGCATTTGCGAAAATTCGCGTATGCGAAAATTTACATATGCGACAATTAGCATATACAAAAATTTGCATAAGCAAAATTAGCTTATGCTAATTTTCGCATATGCGAAAATTCGCACACCAGTCTCACACAGTAGTATTAGAGCCTTCTTTACACCACACAAGCTGGAAGCAGAGAGGGATGATCACTGTGATGTGTACTGTGAAAAAAAAAAAAATATTCGTAATTACAAATATATAGAGCTAGATTCGCGAATATTCGTGAGCAACACTAGTGGAGAGACATATTGGTAGCTAACAGAAGTGAAACAAAAAAGTGTGTAGTGTATTTGCACCTGCAATGCACCTTGTAATCCTGCATATCATCCCTCTCTTGGGGTAAAACTTGATCCTGGGCTGCAAGCTGTTAGTGTCTTGACTATTAACTTGTGCAAGGAACCCATACATAGATAATGGAAGACAGAGAAAAATGTGCCACTGCCCGATAAATATCCACTAAATTGTCTGATTACAAACGTTAGCTGACACTCTTAAAACAACAAACACAAGACATAAAAATGCATTGTGTTTGTTGTTTTAAATGTGTCAAAAAACATAATAATACTTTCTTATCAGAAAATACAATGGATAATTTTTGGGCAGAGACACTTTAGTGCCACATTTTTCTTTGCATTCCATATTGATAGTTGGGAAGACCAATTAGAGAATGTCATAAGCCTGCTAGAAAAGATGTGTCTTTGGGGCATATTTAAAACTGTGGATGTTGGGGTATTGTATTCCAGAGAAATGGTGCAGCATTAGGAAAGTCTTGGAGATGGGAGTGAGAGGTTCGTATTATAAATTATGTTAGTTTTAGATCATTAGCAGAGCAGAGAGCATGTGTAAGATGGTAGACAGAGATGAGAGAGGAGATGTAGGGAGGTGCAGCACTGTGGAGAGCTTTGTGTGTGAGAGTTAGGGTTTTGTACTTTATTCAAAACTGAATGGGTAACCAGATAAAGGACTGGGACAGGAGGGAAACCTTGGTGTAACGGGCAGATTCTGAAGATGTTTTTGAGGTGACGGTGACAACAACATGTGAGGGACTGAATATAAAACTAAAAGAAAAAAACTGAGAGAGCAGAGTCCTTAAGATCAATGGAGTGGAAAATACTGAAGAAGAGTTGGTGTTCTACAGAGTCAAGTGATTAGTTCTGGCCATCAGTAGATCATTAGTGACTTTGGGTTAGGACAGTTTCTGTAAAGTGTAAAGAGTGGAAACCAGACTGTAAGGGGTCAGGAAGCGAGTTGTATTTGGTGGGAATGCAAAAAAGAAGAAAAAGGAGGGATTCAGCTCACCACTGTGCGGTATTGGATGCAGGAGCTCCGTAGTTGCAGGAGAGCAAGGCAGGCAGGACGCGGGCCGTGTCCCGGAGAACAATGGAAGAAAAAAGCACACATGCAGGGGTGGGCCTCCAGCTGCTCCAAAAAGTCCAATTAGAAAGTTAAAACTTCACCTTTAATGTAGCATGTTAAAAACAGAGGATATCCATGGTGGAAAATAAAAAGAAGGAAGGGAAACCGACGCGTTTCGAGCCTGTACTGGCTCTTAGTCGTGGCACATAGTATATCGGGCAAGTGCCCCCTTATATAGTGTAACTCCAAATGACCCCAGACGGAAACCCGGAGGCCCGGATTCCGGAAGGGTGATGACGTAGGTCAATGATAAGAACAATTATAAGACCTGGACTGGATGGATGGTCATGTGCTAGGTAAGTGCATGATATTTAACACTATGTGTGCGGAGGCCATATCTAATTCATGAGTACCAACACCGGCAGCATAGCGTAGCCCGTATATGGGCATGATTACTCAAACCTGGTTTAGGTTGCCGACCGGTTGTACATATGTGGAGAGGTCTTATATGGGACATCAACAGAAACCGCATCCATAAAGTGCGTGGTGTGAATACTCTGTAATGTGTGTACACACCGTTTGGTCCAGAATTAAAATATTTTTGGAACCATGCTCTGTCCTCATAGATCTATAGAGATAATAATGATTAACGTATATTCATATACACGTGGACCATGTGCATTAAGGGCAAATACCACAAGTATCCAATATAATAGTATATGTAGCAATGTGCGCACACATATATCTACGGGCCACACTGTGCCTTTGAGTCATGGGAAATAAAAAACATGAAAAACATATATTGTAGAGAAACCGCAACGGTAAACGGTTCCCAAAAAGAGGGATAATTCTTTCTACTTGGACAGAACATGAAAAACCTGTCATAAGCCTACAAAGGCACAGTACCAATTCCAGCCTAGTAGAAATAGTAATAATGGTATTCATATCTAGTCCCATATAGCATACATAGTATTGTAGTATGAAAAAGTTGCATCTATACCCAATTATAATAGCAGCATATGACCTATGTCCATCATATAACCTACATCAAAAAGAAAAGGGAAAGGAGGGGGAAAAGGAAGGAAAAGGGAGGGTTAAAAGAATAAAAGGGGGGGGGTGGGAAATTGCGGAGATGTACCCATATCATAACTAAAATATGAGGAAAATAGCACCCTCTCTTGGGACATATCTCTAATAGATATACATCAAGTCATGTTTTGTATTCATGCCGGTGGGGAAGCGAGAATCCAATACAAGGATCCAATATGCCTCACGGGACCTGAGTTTCGCCGTTCTATCTCCTCCCCTCTGGCATGAAAAAACTTTTTCTATTGCTGCAACTTTGAAACCTTTGGAATCGTTCTGATGTTGCTCTCGGAGATGTCTAGTTAACCCGGATACAGAGCGATTACTTATGAGGGTATTAGTAGTGCACCGGAAATGTTCTGCGATACGTGTTTTTAATTTCCTCGCTGTACTACCTACATATTGTTTCTGGCAGCTGGTACATGTGACCCGGTACACTACATATGTCGAGTTGCAGTTGACTAGTGTTTTAATGGGGTATGTCCGATTTGTAACGGTAGATGAAAAGGTGGATACATTTGACATGAGGTTGCAACATGTGCACCTGGTAGCGTTACATTTGTAGCACCCAGTTGTTGATAACCAAGTCTTAGCGGTCTCTTTAGATGTAAATTCGCTAGGAGAAAGAAGGTCCCTAAGGGATGCTCCTTTCTTTGCTACAAAACGGGTGCCATGTTCCAGAAGGTGGGCAGTGGTTTCATCTTGGGAGAGGACAGGTACAGGTACAAGACCTCTCCACATATGTACAACCGGTCGGCAACCTAAACCAGGTTTGAGTAATCATGCCCATATACGGGCTACGCTATGCTGCCGGTGTTGGTACTCATGAATTAGATATGGCCTCCGCACACATAGTGTTAAATATCATGCACTTACCTAGCACATGACCATCCATCCAGTCCAGGTCTTATAATTGTTCTTATCATTGACCTACGTCATCACCCTTCCGGAATCCGGGCCTCCGGGTTTCCGTCTGGGGTCATTTGGAGTTACACTATATAAGGGGGCACTTGCCCGATATACTATGTGCCACGACTAAGAGCCAGTACAGGCTCGAAACGCGTCGGTTTCCCTTCCTTCTTTTTATTTTCCACCATGGATATCCTCTGTTTTTAACATGCTACATTAAAGGTGAAGTTTTAACTTTCTAATTGGACTTTTTGGAGCAGCTGGAGGCCCACCCCTGCACGTGTGCTTTTTTCTTCCATTTGGTGGGAATACACCAAGCTTTCAAGTAGTTCGGATAAAGGGAAGATTAGAAATGGGTCCATAGTTAGCTTCACAGAATATGTTTTTTTTTCAGTATTGGGGTATGAGAATGTTTGAAGGAGGAGGAGACTTAGGTGACAGCATAGGAGAGAGAATGAATGAGGAATAAGAGAACAGGGTTGCTGTTGCTGGTGCAGATAGTTGGGCACAAAGCTCTCCAATCATTTTAGCAGATGTTATGGCTAAAAGGAAAGCCATTTTCCATTAAAAAAATTGAGGTCCACCTTCTCAAGAGGATTAAAAAGGGGAGAACACAAACCCCCGAGCACAATAGATAAATCCAATTAAGGAATGTTAGGCTTAAGTCTTGTGGCGTCTTTGAAATATCTTCTTTAATGTCCGTTTATTTGTTTTTGTATTTTTTTGTTTAGGTGTGTATTCACACACTAGGATGTTTTGAGCAGTTTGCTATTCTCCCTTGATAGGGAATAGTTAATGCTCTGAACCAATTAGAACTTGGGTGGGTCTATTTAAACCAGACTTCTCCTGCATTCTTTGCTGGTTATTTGTGCAATTTACTTCCATGTCTGCTTGAGCTTGCACCTTGTATTTATCTTGTGATATTATCTTAGTTTTAGCCATGGTGAAATAGTCTTGCTTATTGTAGATTTTAGTCTGTGTTACATCTGTCGGTTTTTAGGATTTGTATGTCCTTTCTGCTTAGTCTCTATTCACGCTGTCTGAGTCTTGCTAGTTACCTGTGCTCTGTAGGTTATAATTCCTGTTTGGTATCCTGGAGTCTATTCAGACTCATCCGGTTCTAGTCTAGTGTTACCTGTGCTCTGTATGTTATAATTACTGTTTGGTATCTTGGAGTCTATTCAGACTCATCCGGTTCTAGTCCTGTGTTTTGTCTTTTATATTTCTGTTTCCTACTAGGTCAGCATGCTGATCACACGACAGAGTATGCCCGCTGGCTAGTAGTCTATTTGGCTTTATTATGCTGTCTACTCCTTTTGTGGAGTGGGGTGTCCAGTTTGTTTCTGTTCTGTGTCCCAGTGTGAACAGTATCCTATGTTACCTCATCTGTGTAGTGTTGTCAGGATCCGGACTGGTATGCGGAGAGGACACGGGTGGTGGATCCTCAGTGTCAGTGAGGAGTTGGCATGGGCCGTACCAGGGGAAAAGAATGTAAGGGGTTACTGGTTTTCATCAGAGCCCGCCGCAAAGCGGGATGAACTTGCAGCTGCAGGTAACCCCCAGGTCATTCCACCCGATAGCGACTCAACCTCACTGACAGCTGAGGCAGGCGCGGTACACAAGGGTAAGGCAAGAGCAAGGTCGGACGTAGCAGAAGGTCTGGGCAGGCAGCAATGGTTTGTAGTCAGGGGCAACGGCTAGGGTATGGATACACAGGCAATGGAACACACAGAACGCTTTCTCAGGGCACAAGGCAACAAGATCCGGCAGGGAACAGAAGGGGAAGCAGACTTTAATGCACATGGAACAGATGGAAGCTGATTAGACTGATTGGGCCAGGCACCAATTAGCGGTGCGCTGGCCCTATAAATCTGAGAGCCCCGGCGCGTGCACCGAGACCCAGCAGGAGATCGGGACAGGTGAGTGGGATGGGATGCGATCCGTGGATGGGCACGTCCCGCCAGGCAGATCGCATCCCCGCCGGGCACAACAGAGCAGCGTCTCCGGTCAGCACTGCTGACTGGAGCGCTGCAGGGCAGAAGACGCTGCGAGCACTCCAGAGGAGGCGGGGGACCCGGAGCGCTCGGTGTAACAAGTGTTTTAGCATTCAGTTCTTCTGTTTCTCCCCTTCATCTCCTGGATTCTGCTGTATACTCTTTCCATACTTAGTCCTGTTCTGCCCTGTTTGTGAGTTTATATTTTGTCTGGTATATCTGGTTGTTTAGTAGTTTTCCTGTTCTGTTTCTGGCCTTTTGACTGACTATGTATATTTTACGCCCACTGCACTTTAGCGCAGGGAGGGACTGACTCCAAGTTGTCTATCCACTGTTTAGGGTGGATGGGCAAGTAGGCAGGTCCACTCGGTCATGACATCTTCGTATCAGAGGCTGTACATTGCGGCTATATGGAACTTTAGAGTTGAAGGACTAAGGACCTTGTCAGGGCCATCTCAAAGCACTGCCTTCTTTGTCCATTCTGCTCTGGAATAAGACAATAAGTTATCTAGCCTTTAAAAGGCACTGGTCAACCTCCAGGCTGTCAGGTTAAATATGTGCAGATCTGGGCAAAGCTTAGGGCCCTGAGACTCCAGGTTCTGCTGTGAAGGAAGTCTCAAATAATGCCCTTGACTCATCTGCATGAGCTGGGCAAACCACAACCTCTTTGGCCAGAACGGTATAATGGCTGTACCGTGGCCTGGTCTTCCCTGATTTTTATTAGCACTTTGCGTATCAAGGGAATCGGAGGAAAGACATAGGCCAGCCTGACTCTCAAAGGTATAGAAACAGTAGTTATAATCACAGGATTGTCCTCAAGCTGTAGAGAGCATAATTTCTCTAGCATGGTGTTGGACCATGTTGCCATTAGAACTTCATCTGGCAGCCCCAAACACAAGAGAAATCTGATAATCTGAAATATATCTGGATGCAGAGACTATTCTCCCGATAATTTGCTATAACATTAAAAGCACCTCGAATGTGGACTGCAGAAAGGTGGGTTAGGTTCTTCTTTGCTCTATGAAGGATCAATCCATGCGTGTTGATAAAAAGGACCACTGTCATGCTGTTTGATTTGACTTTCACCCCTTTGCCCTAAATAAGGAGAGAAAATTCCAAGAGCACAAGGCAGATCGCTAAGTTCCTTCAGATTTGAAGATATCCAAGTACCCTGTATTAAAATTAACCCTATATGGGCTCCAAGCCTAAGAGAGAAGCATCTGTTGTCAACATGATCTTACTGTGTTGAACCAAGGACCTCCCATGAATTGTTTGCACCAATCGAGGGAGCCATGAGCCTTTATATACAGAGAGCACTTTCTGTACAGCCAAATTCCATTAGCCCAATACCTCTGCAGGAGGGGAGGACAAAGGTGGCATTGGGCCCCAAGAAAGAACTCTGCAGTTAAAAACATGAGCCTCAACATCTACTTCAGAGTCCAAACACTGGGCAGGGTATAATGTGATCTTCTCTTTTAGGGGGAAACCATAATTTGGGTGGAGTCTATGATGAATGCCAGTAGTCTTTTAAAAGTTGCAGGGCTTCTGACTTTTGCCAGTTTATTATTCAGCCTAAATGCTGAATGAGAAGTACATAATCCAGGTAAGGTAAATGTCTGACAGCAATTCTTAATGGAGTTTTGCAGTATCTAAAAACTTATCTGCTATATGTAGGATCAGGAATAAATGTCAGATCGCAGGGAGTCCAACCACTGGGACACCCCATGATCTCCCATACGGTGCCCTGCACTTCTCATGAGTGGAGGCTTGTCAACCACTGCCAAAACTGTAGCCGATATTTCCCCTTCATGCAGTGGTGTTGCTAGGGTCAATGTGGTGCGGTAGAAAATGGTGTCCCCCCCCCCATTTCCCATTACAACCATTTCCTCTGCAGGAGGAAACTCTTGTAGACCTTCTTGTGAAGGTACTAATGGAAGACTCCAGGATGTTCTGCTTAATTGTATATAGAAGATTTGTCTTTTTAAAGGCAGGACTGGCAAATTCATGGGGTAGCCTGCTAAAATGATGTTCAAGGGACCCACAGGTCCTGGACAGAGTTGATTTAAGCATCCTGAAAATGTAGAAGATGCAAACCCACTGGAAAGTTTTGAGCTTCTGCTATTGGGAGTCTTCCTGGAATGCTGGAACATGGAAAACGACTGGGAGAGTCATGTCTTTACTCTATTTGTCTTTAGTACCACAGAGTCGCCTCACACGCCTATGATGTGCACCAAAGACCTCTGGGAGTTAGAGGATCTTCTACCCCTAAACTGTCTGCATCTGCCTAAAATGATGGTTAAGGGAGGAATTTATCCTTTTTGTCTGCAAGGCCCTCAATAAATGTCCAGTTCATCCCAAAAAACCCTACCTGTCTTAGAGGGTAGACCACAAAGGTCCTAGGTAGAGGCATTATCTTCCACCCAAGGTTTGAGCCACAGAAGGGGACAAGGCCATTTACTTTACTGCTAGAAAATCTGCTGCTAGACTGATGGACTCGAAGAACATCAAGAAATACTCCAGAGTCAGTGTCATTCTGGACCTGCTGAATACATTTCCTCAGGAAATTGACAACCTTCTAAGAATGGATGAATCCAGCTGGATCTTAGCAATGTCTGTGTTTTCTCAACAGGTAGAAGATGAGGGAGGAATAGACTTCCTTGACAGATTGAAATCCTTCCTCAGACACCACCGAGCTGGAGGTGAATGAAAGTCACTATTTCAGATCCTTCAGGGAGCCCTGAACTAAATTTCTCATCCAGAATATGTCCTAGATGAAAGGCTCAGGATCTGAATTGTGAAGGCAACAACACAGACAGCTTGTATACTCATAGATGTTCAGGTGTGGAACACAGTCCCTGCAGGCAAGATGCAGGTAATAAATATTGGCTTTTTTTTTTTTTTTTTTTAAAACCTCATTTACTTTTGGCTCCTATTCATAAATAAAGATAATAATCAAACAAAACTGAAATATTTAGGATAACCTCTCTATTGGCATGGAGAGAGAAAGAGAAGAGTGAAAAATGCAGTGTCCTCAGACAGAGAAATGGCACTCACAAGGGCCAAGCGCCAAAAGTGACATCACTTCTGCCCCAACAAAGTTGGCATGCACAAGAATGGAGATAGATGCCAACAGAGTGGAGCACCGAGGAAAAAGTTTTTTTTTGGAACCCAAAATTTGTTGGGTACCAAAATAAAAAAAAAGGATGCAGTAGTGATGGAAACATTTTTATTTAACGAAATTTATATATTTTATAACAACATTTTTATAAATTTTTAATAAAGTGTGTGTGTGTTTCACTTTTTTTCTCTATTTTTTTTTTTAGGTAGTACTACTACTCCCAGCATGGAACAGACTGTTCCATGATGGGAGTAGTAGTACCTGTAAAATAGACATATTGCCCCAAGTGTCAGTCGTGACACCCGATGAGATTGTCCATAATATAGCAGAGATGCGGAACGGCTCTATACAGCGCTCATATCTATGCTCTGTACTCCGGCCAGTGATGTGAATAGAACATCACTCATTCATATTTTCCGCCCAGAGTGGTGATTGGCCAGATGGTTGCAGCCAATCACATCTCTCAGAAGGAAATATGAATAAGTGAGTGGCCGGCCGGAGTATAGTGCAGAGATGTGAGCGCAGGAAAAAGCCGCTCCACATCTCTGCAATAGATAGGACGATCGCATCGGGTGTCAGTAGTGATACCTGCTGTGATCTGTTCTTACCTGCAGGTACTACTACTCCCAACATGGAGCACACTCTGCTCCATGCTGGGAGCTGTAGTACCTGCATTAATAGACAGATCACAGCAAGTGTAATTTCTGACACCTGTTGTGATCTGTCTATTAATGCAGGTACTACAGCTACCAAGCATGGAGCAGAGTGTGCTCCATGTTGGGAGTAGTAGTACCTGCAGTTAAAGAAAGATCACAGTGGATGTCACTTCTGACACCCGTTGCGATCCTCATGTATAATTTACAGATGCGGTCAGCCACTCTTCTATGGTCCCCTGCACTGACGTATATATACACATATTCCTATTTCCCACAGAGAGCTGTGATTGGCTGGAACCATCTGGCCAATCACAGCTCTCTGTGGGAAATATGAATAGGTGTATATATACAGCATTGCAGGGGACCATAGAAGCATCTATAAATTATACAGGAGGATTGCAACGGGCGATCTATCAATTAGTACAGTGTGTTCCATGCTGGGAGTAGTAGTACTACCTAAAAAAAATTTAAATATAAAGAAAAAAAGTGAAAAACATACACACACTACATTTTTATTATTTTTATTAATTTTATTATCATTTTTAGGTCCCCGCCCGCCCACATAAATTGATCCCTGTTTTAAAAATGTATACAAATTTTGTTATAAAAAAGATACATTTCATTAGATACAATTTTTTCCATCACTACTGTATCTTTTTTATTTTTTTAATGGTACCCTACAGAATTTTATTAAAAAAGGTATATCCATCACTTTTTTGTATCGAGTTTTTATTCCTTTTTGTTTCTGGAGTCAGTGTTGACTCGTCCGTTTCCCAGTCTTGTGTTCTGGACCTAATCTGTTTGTTAGTTATCTGTGTTCAGTGTGAACAGTGTTCTATATTTATATCCTGTTTGGTTGATCTGATCTTTGTTCATTGTACTCTTATCTGTTTGCGAACAGTGTCTGATAGCAGCCAGGGACCCGCTGGTAATGGCGGACATCCGCACGATCGCGTGATCAGATGCCGTGATCAATATAGATCACGGCATCTGCAGAAGTGCGGCACTTAATGTGGACGATTGGATCACCCGCAGCACTGCCGTAGCGATCCGATCATCTGTAATGGCGGACGGAGGTCCCCTCACCTGCCTCCGTCTGACTCCCGGCGTCTTCTGCTCTGGTCTGTGATCGAGCAGACCAGATCAAAAGATAGCAGATAACACTGATCAGTGCTATGTCCTATGCATAGCACTGAACAGTATTAGCAATCAAGTGAGTCCTTAACCCCTTCAGGACAAAGCCCATTTTGGCCTTAAGGACCAGAGCGTTTTTTGCACATCTGACCACTGTCACTTTAAACATTAATAACTCTGGAATGCTTTTAGTTATCATTCTGATTCCGAGATTGTTTTTTCGTGACATATTCTAATTTAACATGGTGGTAAATTTTTGTGGTAACTTGCATCCTTTCCTTGTGAAAAATCCTAAAATTTGATGAAAATTTTGAAAATTTAGCATTTTTCTAACTTTGAAGCTCTCTGCTTGTAAGGAAAATGTAAATTACAAATAAAAAACATTTTTATTCACATATACAATATGTCTACTTTATGTTTGCATCATAAAAGTGACGAGTTTTTACTTTTGGAAGACATCAGAGGGCTTCAAAGTTCAGCAGCAATTTTCCAATTTTTCACAAAATTTTCAAACTCAATATTTTTCAGGGACCAGTTCAGGTTTGAAGTGGATTTGAAGGGTCTTCATATTATAAATACCCCACAAAAGACCCCATTATAAAAACCGCACCCCCCAAAGTATTCAAAATGACATTCAGTCATCATTTTAACCCTTTAGGTGTTTCACAGGAATAGAAGCAAAGTGAAGGAGAAAATTCACAATCTTCATTTTTTACACTCGCATGTTCTTGTAGATCCAATTTTTGAATTTTTACAAGGGGTAAAAGGAGAAATTGTATACTTATATTTGTAGCCCAATTTCTATCGAGTAAGCACATACCTCATATGTCTATGTAAAGTGTTCGCCGGGCGCAGTAGAGGGCTCAGAAGGGAAAGAGCGATAAGGGGATTTTGGAGAGTACGTTTTTCTGAAATGGTTTTTGGGGGGCATGTTGCATTTAGGAAGCCCCTATGGTGCCAGAACAGCAAAAAACCCTCACATGGCATAACATTTTGGAAACTAGACCCCTTGAGGAACATAACAAGGAATAAAGTGAGCCTTAATACCCCACAGGTGTTTACCGACTTTTGCATATGTAAAAAAAATATTATTTTTTTCACTAAAATGTGCGTTTCCCCCAAAATTTCACATTTTTCCAAGGGTTAATAGCAGGAAATACCCCCCAATATTTGTAACCCCTTCTCTTCTGAGAATGGAGGTACCCCGTAAGTTGACCTGAAGTGCACTATGGGCGAACTACAATGCTCAGAAGAGAAGGAGTCATATTTGGCTTTTTGAGAGCAAGTTTTGCTCGGGGGGCATGTCGCATTTACGAAGCCCCTATGGTGCCAGAACAGCAAAAAAAAAAACACATGGCATACCATTTTCGAAACTAGACCCCTTGAGGAATGTAATAAGGAATAAAGTGAGCCTTATTACCCCACAGGTGTTTCACGACTTTTGCATATGTAAAAAAAAAAAAATTCCACTAAAATGTGTGTTTCCACCCAAATTTCACATTTTTGCAAGGGTTAATAGCAGAAAATACCCCCCAAAATTTGTAACCCCATCTCTTCTGAGTATGGAGGTACCCCATAAGTTGACCTGAAGTGCACTATGGGCGAACTACAATGCTCAGAAGAGAAGGAGTCATATTTGGCTTTTTGGGAGCAAATTTTGCTCGGGGAGCATGTCGCATTTAGGAAGCCCCTAAGGTGCCAGAACAGCAAAAAAAAAAACACATGGCATACCATTTTAGAAACTAGACCCCTTGAGGAACGTAACAAGGGGTAAAGTGAGCATTTGCCCCCCACTGGTGTCTGACAGATCTTTGGAACAGTGGGCTGTACAAGTTTTCATTTTCACGGACCACTGTTCCAAAGATCCGTCAGACACCTGTGGGGGGTAAATTCTCACTGCACCGCTCATTACATTCCGTGAGGGGTGTAGTTTCCAAAATGGGGTCACATGTGGGGTTTTGTTTTTTTTGCGTTTGTCAAAACCGCTGTAACAATCAGCCACCCCTGTGCAAATCACCTCAAATGTACATGGTGCACTCTCCCTTCTGGGCCTTGTTGTGCGCCCCCAGAGCACTTTGCGCTTACATATGGGGTATCTCTGTAGTCGGGAGAAATTGCATTACAAATTTTGGGGGGCTTTTTTCCCTTTTACCTCTTGTGAAAATGTAAAGTATAGGGCAACATCAGCATGTTAGTGTAAAAAATTTAAATTTTTTACACTAACATTCTGGTGTAGACCCCAACATTTCCTTTTCATGAAGGGTTAAAGAAGAAAAAGCCCCCCAAACCTTGTAACGCAATTTCTCCCGAGTACAGCGATACCCCATATGTGGCCCTAAACTTTTGCCTTGAAATACGACAGGGCTCCAAAGTGAGAGCACCATGTGCTTTTGAGGCCTAAATTAGGGATTTGCATAGGGGTGGACATAGGGGTATTCTACGCCAGTGATTCCCAAACAGGGTGCCTCCAGCTGTTGCAAAACTCCCAGCATGCGTGGACAGTCAACGGCTGTCCGGCAATACTGGGAGTTGTTGTTTTTCAACAGCTGGAGGATCTGCTTTGGAAACAGTGGTGTACCGGACGTTCTTATTGGGGGAGGGGGGCTTGTAGGGGTATGTGTATATGTAGTGTTTTTAACTTTTTATTTTATTTTGTGTTAGTGTAGTGTAGTGTAGTGTTTTTAGGGTACAGTCACATGGGCGGGGGATTACAGCGAGTTTCCCAGCGCAAAATTTGCTGCATCTCAAGATGCGAGAAACCCACTGTAAAAGCCTCGCCCATGTGAATGTACCCTGCACCAGCTGTTGCATAACCACATCTCCCAGCATGCATGGTCTGTTAGTGCATGCTGGGAGTTATAGTTTTGCAACAGCTGGAGGCACACAGGTTAGGAAACACTGAGTTAGAAACAGACAATGTTTCCCAACCAGTGTGTCTCCAGTTGTTGCAAAACTACAACTCCCAGCATGCCCAGACAGCTGAAGGGCATGCTGGGAGTTGTAGTTCGGCAACATCTGAAGGGCCAGATGTTGCTGAACTAAAATTCCCAGCATGCCTGGACAGTCAGTGCATACTGGGAGTTGTAGTTTTGCAACAGCTGGAAGAGCACAGATTGGAGACCATTATACAATGGTCTCCAAACTGGGGCCCTCCAGATGTTGCAAAACTACAACTCCCAGCATGCATGGTCTGTTAGTGCATGCTGGGAGTTATAGTTTTGCAACAGCTGGAGGCACACAGGTTAGGAAACACTGAGTTAGAAGCAATGTTTCCCAACCAGTGTGTCTCCAGTTGTTGCAAAACTACAACTCCCAGCATGCCCAGACAGCTGAAGGGCATGCTGGGAGTTGTAGTTCGTCAACATCTGAAGGGCCAGATGTTGCTGAACTAAAACTCCCAGCATGCCTGGACAGTCAGTGCATGCTGGGAGTTGTAGTTTTGCAACAGCTGGAAGAGCACAGATTGGAGACCATTATACAATGGTGTCCAAACTGGGGCCCTCCAGATGTTGCAAAACTACAACTCCCAGCATGCCCAGACAGCCAAAGGCTTTCTAGGCATGCTGGGAGTTGTAGTTTTCAGACTCCTAGAAGCAGCAGTGAAGATCTTCACTGCTGCCTCTGAGGACCACATACTTACCTGCCGGTCCCGTCGCTGCTCATCCACGTGGCCGGTCCTGCTGCTGCTCCTCGGTCCCGCCGCTGCTCCAGGTAAGGCCGCCGGTCCCCTCGTGTTCCCCTCCTATGCCGCAGGTCCCTGCGAGCCCCTGCAGCCATCGTCCCCCGTACTGCCCGACTTCCAGGGGCGGGCAGTGCGGGGGATCTGAACTTTCACCCCAGATCACTGTGATTGGTCCACAGGGCTGCTAGAAACAGCGGGACTTCTGCCAGTTAATCCGTGCGATGCTGCGCATCGCCGGGTTAACTGAATGTCATTTATAAACGTCGGGATGCGCGAACGCACTGCACAACCCGGCGTTTATATATGACATGAAGGGGTTAAGGCCCAAATGGGCTGAGTCCTTAAGGGATAAATAGTCCCCTTTGGGGACTATTAAAGTGTAATAAGAAAAGTAAAAAAAGTAAAAAAATGAAAGTAAAAAAAAAGTGAAAAAAAACCTCCCCCAATAAAAAATGTAAATTGTCAGTTTTTCCCCATTTTACCCCCAAAAAGTCCAAAATTGCTGCTTTTTTATAACATTTTATTCCCAAAAAATTTGATAATTTTTTTAAAGTTTTTCATATGCAACTGTGATATCAAAAAATTTTACAGATCACGGCGCAAAAAATGAGCCCTCATACCGCCGCTTATACGGAAAAATGAAAAAGTTATAGGTCAGTAAAATAGAGGGATTTTAAACGCACTAATTTGGTTAAAAAGTTTGCGATTTTTTTAAGCGGTTTAATAATAGAAAAGTTTGTAATCACGGGTATCATTTTAATTGTATTGACCCACAGAATAAAGAAAACATGTCTATTTTACCATAAAGTGTACAGCATGAAAACATAACCTTCCAAAATTTGCTAAATTGCGGTCTTCTTATCAATTTCCCCACACAAATAGAATTTGTTTGGTTGCGCCATACATTTCATGGTAAAATGAGTGATATCATTACAAAGGACAACTGGTTTTGCAAGCAACAAGCCTTGTTGTGGGTGAAAATTTGGGTGCCATTTGTGGGTGAAAATATAAAAGAGCTATGATTTTTAGAAGGCAAGGAGGAAAAAACGAAAAAGTAAAAACCAAATGGGCTGAGTCCTTAAGGGGTTAATTGACTTATTATTGGTTTATCACTTTTTTTTAACTAAAACTCCATCAGATGGGCAAAAATACCCCATCATTGTGCTGCTGGTTAGGGTGTAGGGGAAATAATTTTTTCATGAAACCATAAAAATCTTCATTATCAGTGGCACAATATTGTAAGAAATGTTTTTTATGTATACAGATATTTACTATAGCTATTTCTGCCTAGCACTTACCAAAACAATTGCTTTACCAGCCAGACTCATTGTCTGAGAGGTTAGCATAGAAATACAAATGAAGGAATAATTAGTTGGCAGTCTGAAAAATAGTTTCATGTTAACTAGCCTTAATGAAAAGGCAAACTTGATAAAAATCTAAGGCATGTGCACAACCAATTGACAGCTTGGTGAACAACAAAAGTGCAGAGAGGGCAACAAAAAACTAAAATATTGAATAACCTGTAGGCTACAGAGATAGAGAGAGAGAGAGAGAGAGAGAGAGAGAGAGAGAGAGAGAGAGAGAAAAGTAGGCATGTCAATGTCTTCAAAGTATCTTATGAGGTACATTCACATGTACTGTATCAGCTGATTTAATGCTAAGAATTTGGCTTTTTACCTTATTTTTTGCCCTATAGGACGCACCGGCATATAAGACCCACCCAATTTTAAAGGTGCAAACTCTAAAGAAAAAAAAAACGATTCTGCACCCAACAGTGATCTTCAACCTGCGGACCTCCAGATGTTGCAAAACTTCAACTCCCAGCATGTCCGGACAGCCAACGGCTGTCCGGGCATGCTGGGAGTTGTAGTTTTGCAACATCTGGAGGTCCGCAGGTTGAAGACCACTGGATAGGAGGTAATACTCACGTGTCCCCGCCGCTCCGGATCCGTCACCGCTGCCCTGGATGACGCTCCATCGCTGTCGCCGCGTCCCTGGGGTGTCCCCGACGCTCCGGATGTCTTCTTCCCCGGGATCCATGCTCTCCATCGCCGTCATCACATCGCCGTCATCACGTCGCTACGCACGCCGCTCCTATTTGATGACAGGACGGCGTGCGCGACAACGTGATGACGTCGAAGGAGAGCGCCGCCATGCAGGGGATCCCGGCACGGAGCAGACACTAAGGAGGCAGGTAAGGTCCCTTCCGGTGTCCTGTAAGCTGTTCGGGATGCCGCGATTTCACCGCGGCGGTCCCGAACAGCCCAACTGAGCAGCCGGGTTACTGTCACTTTCGCTTCAGACGCGGCGGTCAGCTTTGATCGCCGCGTCTGAAGGGTTAATACAGGGCATCACCATGATCGGTAATGTCCGGTATTAGTCACGGGTCACGGCCGTTGATGGCCGCAGGGACTGACCCGATAGGTGTGTATTCGCCGTATAAGACGCACTAACTTCCCCCCCCCCCCCCCCAGTTTTCTTGAAGAAAAAGTGTGTCTTATATGGCGAAAAATACGGTATTCCCAGCAGATGGTATATGTGAATGTACTCTTACTCCAGATATTTTCTAAATATTTAAATTTAAACAGTTAGGAATTTTGAACTGGCATTTTGTACACTACACAAAATTCACTGGAACAAGATTTGTCAATTTTATTAACAAGTATATGCCTTTCAATAAACATAATTGTCAATCAAGTATTGAGCTGGAATATTTTTCTGCTATAATGTATGCCAATATTTGACATAAATTAAAATGAATGGGTCAGACTGCTGGGAGCCCTGCCCTCAACACAAAGCCTTAACATTCAGTCAATGTATTAAGACTCTTTACTTAGCACTTAGTTGAAGCACCCTTTGGCAGTGATTACAACCTGTATTTGGGAATTTTTGGCCATTTTTCTCTGCAGATCCTCGCAAGCTCTGCCAGGTTTGATGGAGACAATTGATGGACAACCATTATCAGGTCTCTCTTATTGATTGGGTTTAAGTGAGCTCTGGTTGGGCCTCTCAAACACACTCACAGAAGCCACTTTTTATTGTCTAAGACCTAAGTCACACCTAGAGAAAACTGGTTTAAAAATTGCTGTATTTGAATGGGTTTCTATCTTTTCCAGAAAACTTGGACTGATAGATGCAGAAGAATGTATAGTTGCCCGGATACATTCTTGCCTCGTCTATTGTAACTTCATACCAATTGGTCTTCCCTTCCCCAAACTTGCCAATCTATTCAATTTCTAATTCAGTCAGTGGATACTTGTCCGAAAATATGGTTAGACTGACAAAAATAAATAAGACTTCCACATGGGAACTTCTCAAAATGTCTTTAGGGGTCAAGGGACAGAAGAGCGCTAAAGCAACAGCTGTGACAGTCTCCTATGGAATGGACAGTGGCAAAGCACATATTTATTCCAAAGCAACCTCACTCTGAGACTGTCTGAGTAGATAGAGTCTCAACATAGAAAAACATTGGCCTCTGCCTGGGTCCTCAGGGCCTGTCCATGTGTAGAGAATAGTTCCTGAAAGTTGAAGATGGATTAGGCTTTGTCCCAGTGCCACTTTGGCCTGACGTGGTGGACTTTCAGAGCTGGATTGCAGAGCATATATCCTCAGCACCAGCATCCTCTGGAGATTGGAAGGTAGAGTCATTGTTGTGATCCATAAAATAGCCAAGTATTTCGGTAGAGATCGGTGCAGACCACACTGAAGGACCTCACACAGTGGACAATGTCTGCACTTGACAGCCTCTAAGTTGGAATGGAGTGTTCTGATGTTGATGTCATTAAATTCCAGCAGGCGCATTATTACCTGCCGAGGCCAAACTGAAAGACCTTGATGCTGAAAAGGAGACCTTCCCAAGACTGCTCAATCAGGGCCAATTCTAGTCATCAGTGGTTGTTTCTGAATGTTCCAGGTCAGTCATCCTGATTTCAATTTGTCTACTCTTGTTAAAATGACCGATAGGTCACTGATATTGGCAAATGTTGCTTGAACAGCAATGCTCACCTTGATATAGGGAGTTAAAGGGGTACTCCGGTGGAAAAATCCCCATAGCAAACCTCTCCTGCTCTGGACAGTTCCTGACATGAACAGAGGTGTCAGCAGAGAGCACTGTGTTCGTGACAGAAAAGAAATCGAAAAAGAAAATAATTTCCTCTGTAGTATACAGCCTCTAATAAGTACTGGGAGGATTAATAATATTTAATATAAGTAATTTACAAATCTGTTTAACTTTCTGGCACCAGTTGATAAAAAAAAGAAAAAGTTTTCCACCGGAGTACCCCTTTAAAAGTGTTGGAACATATCAGCAGCTAGGTGGATGTAGTCAGTAGACAGGTAAGTCGTCGTCGTCCCCCCACCCCCCACCTCAAGCTGGGAAACTTGTTGGAATATGTCTCTGTCCTCCATAACTACCTTCTAATGGGGTGAGAGGGAAGATGGCATGATTAAGGTAAGAGTCACCACAGGAGCCAGCACAGGCTTTTAGTGGGATTTTGGCTGATCCTCAAATCATAGAATTTCATATGAGTGCATGTTTGGCAAAATAGGCCAGTGGGGGTCCCTCTGTCAGTCAGGTGCTATTTGACATGTATATGCAAAGCTCAGAAGTCAGTGAGCGCAAGAAAGGAGTTGCTCACAGCCTTTCATGGCAGTGCCAGAGAAATGTTTAACTTTTTTGTACCTCTGGTGTTCCAGTTTTAGTAAATTTGGTGTTCCAACACAAGTTTCCCAGCTTGAGGAGGGGGACTTATTACAGTTTTGAATAGGAATATGCACCACTATTCACTGTTAACTGCTGTGTATATTTTTTCACCACACATTTAAATTCCACTAGAATAGGATACATGGCACCTATTACCAGCAAAAGCACATTTAAAATGCAGAAAACTGACTAGCCTGATAGATAATGAGGCAAATAGCAGCTTCCCTGTAAAGGTTTTCTTTCCTCTCCTGTGGATCAGGACAGTAGGGTTATAGGTTGAACTTTATTGAACTCTTACCTTTTTACTTGTCTTATCAACTATGTAACTAGAAATAAGACATCATGACTGCATCAAAAAATCATAACAAAAAAAACATTGTCAAATACGGGACAGAAATCCAAAACTATCTTTGAAATGGATGGTATGTATTTTATAATGTATTTTCCTGCTATGGAGAAAATACATCATGCACACATCCCCATAGGCCTTAACGTCCAAGATGTTTACAAATGAACAACATAAATACAGTGGTCCCTTAACTTACTCAAGTCTTTTTTGGACCATTGTTGAAACCATACTTAACATTCAATTCTACAAACAATCCAGATCTGTGAAATGTGTCAATGGCTGGAAGAATTGACCAGAATGGGAATTCACAGGTAAAACACCTGTATTACTGAAGTGCATGTACTGACTGGCTGTCTGGTTACCCCCCCCCCCCCCCTACAGTACAGGGAGGCAATACATGTTCTGTACTACTCTTTACCTGTGCCATGGTTAGCTGCTCCTTTGGACTCTAGGTAGGGGTGGCTTCATTTTACTTTTTTGGAACACTGTGTGTACTGTACAGGACCCTGAAGAAGTTCATGTCCTCTACATAGAAAGTGATTTACATTTTTTATTTAACTTTTATAAGTTAGGACTTTCTTCATGTGTGTTTGTGTACTATTATTTTTTCTTTAATGCTTACTTTTTGTAACTTTTTGTGGGGTTCAAAACAAAAAGTTTTGGTCTCAACATACAATGGGTTCAACATACAATCATCCTGGAACCAATTAATGTTGTAACTTGAGGAACCACTGTATATTAAAGCAATAGAACTTACACAGAACAAATACAACCTAATGCCTCATAAAATGAATTATAGCATTAGGGTTTGAATTGACCATGTTAAACAAGCCTTGTTTCCGCGCAGCTTATTTTCCAGTTCAGCCACAGGGATGAGCCATTCTGTACCTGTTTTCTAACACATGGTTAGATTACAAATCTTCTTTTAAGAATCCACCCAAGCAGAGAAGTGTGTTACATTGTGAAATTAAGCATATAACACAAGACCTACCCATTCTATTGAAAAGGTGTTAGTTATAGGACACAAAATGTTCACATTCATGGCTACTTACATTGTTACATTAAAACAGGCAATAGCACCACCTACTGATTACTAAGAAAAAGTGGAAGCATCCTTAGAAATGGTCAATAGTCTCAGACAACCTGTGGCTTGTAAAGGTATTGGGGAGCAGTAGGTGTCGGCATTTCATGGTCTTGGCTTAGGAACTGATGTGTAAGGATTTCTGCCATACAATTAAAGTGTACCTGTCATCAACAAAAACTTTTTATATAATGTAGATGATACCCTTATATGTATATTTGTAATATACATTGGTTAAAAAATGTGTATAATTTTTGTCCCTGCAGCTATTGCATGGGTGTCTCTACGAGGAGTCCAAATACAGGAAGTGAGGATGGACAAGCAGTGCAGATGATTGACAAGCCAAAAGCCTGCACAGAGCCCTGCTTGTCCTGCCCTCACTTCCTGTATTTGGACTCATCATAGAGACACACAGACAATAGCTGCAGGGACAGCATTTTTTCACCCTAAAATATATACAATTTTTAACCAACGTATATTACAAATGGTATTATCTACATTATATAAAAAGTTTCTGTTGATGACAGGTACACTTTAAAGTATATTGCATATTGACCCTGTACATAGGATTTCCTATCTATAAAGTGTGCATGGCAGTCAAAACATGGCTCTTCGGGCTATCATTTGTATATCATTTTAAAGTGGAAAAAAATAGTCAGACCATTCATTGATATGGCACTACAAACTTTACACAGTGTTTCTAAAGCCATGTTCACAATATGCCCGGCCATACAAAATGTTTCCATATATAGAACAACCATGCTTAAGGATAACTGTGCCGGAAAATCCATAGGTCCAGTAATGTGCCCCATTTCACTCGATGGGGCACTGGATAGGATGCATCTAAATCCAACTTGTAGTATCTAGCATTCCGATCCCAAATGGCTTGAGATTGCTGGACATGTATAAACACGGTCTTAGGCAAGTATTTTCTATGCAAAAAAATGACATCATAATACCTACAAAGCTGTGATGATACATTGTGTTTTACATTGGAAGCATAGCACAAGTATAGTACAAGTATTCATAATCTGCATTACTGCTACTCACTAGGGGCTACAAGCCACCCTCAGATACACATGTACTACAGGTACACAGGTACCTATTATATAACTTGACTGAGGCTAAGTTTCCACTTGGTTTTTTTCTGGCAGTTTTTGGAATACTGTTACTGCAGTTTTTGAGCAAACGCCAGAAGTGTATTCAAAAGGAATAGGACATATAAAGGAAGGACTTACACTCTTCCTACCTCATGGATCCACTTCTGGCTTTGGCTCAAAAACTGCAGTGACAGTTTTCCAAAAACTGCCAGAAAAAAAAAAGAAAGTGGAAACTTAGCCTGATAGTGTAGAAGACAAATTAAATTCAACCGGTTATTCCTTTTTTCCTTTTAATATATTGAAAATAAAAAGAGATTATTTAATGTATATAATATATATATATATTTATATAATATTCACATTATAAATGCCAGATTTTATCAGAAACAAATAAAGCATATCCAATGAAATGAAGCAAGGTCCAGCTCCCAGGAAAAACGGATAAAATGCAAAATTTTAATTCAAGCCATTAAAATTGAGTGAACAAAAATAGAGGAGGGAAATAAAATCATAGCAGAAACACTGACGCGTTTCGGGCCATATAGTCCTTGATCATGGCATGTTACAGTGGACTACATGCATCCTATATATACCATGGGTAAGTATCTACTGAATTAAACCAACTGTTTAATTCAGTAGATACTTACTCATGGTATATATAGGATGCATGTAGTCCACTGTAACATGCCATGATCAAGGACTACATGGTCCGAAACGCGTCGGCGTTTCTGCTATGATTTTATTTCCCTCCTCTATTTTTGTTCACTCAATTTTAATGGCTTGAATTTAAATTTTGCATTTTATCTGTTTTTCCTGGGAGCTGGACCTTGCTCTCTTTCTTCATCCCAAGTCCTCACTCCAAACGTGCGGTTGGATGTTGTCTGTGCTTCCTATCTACATTTGAAATCCTTCTTTTCTCAAGAACTTATATGGTGGTGAGCTGGTTTTCCGTTTTCATTGACTTTTTGTTATATCCAATGAAATACCACAATTTAAAACAATAAGACATTACCATGTAATTGAATAAATAATACAATACAAATGAATATGGATTTTTAAAAAACAATGAGAATAATAAGGTCAACAAATTTATACCAAAGTTAATGTTAACTTAATTGGTATAAAGGCAAACCAAGCCAAGTTGTACACCCAGAGACCCTAAAATGCATAGAAAATGTATTTCATTTCTTATTTCTGATGGAGCCAGAAAATGATGTCAGACATATCATAAAATGAAGCTTAGTGCACACTGTATATTATTAAGACACCTTCCACTAATTTATCATTATCACCAAAGCTTATTACATAATATAGGTGCTCAAAAATGTAATTGAGGCTGAGGGATATTGCTTGGCAATTCATTTATTATAGCGTAAATGCATTTTGCAGAGGAGTTAAAATCGGTAACAATGTAAAAAAAAATTTACCTTTTTTAACTGTGCTTGGCAATTGGCCTTTAATTATATACCTAAAAATGTATCATTGACATCCTACTTCATTTTTCACCAGCCCGCTTTACTTGCCTAGCAATTTCAACATGAAAGCGCTACAATATAAGTGTTCTGCTAGTCAATAGTGACACCTAGTGGAAGAGCTGAGCTTTACGGAACAGGACACCAATGAGGCTCCGTTCACATTATATCTTCATATATAGTTTTTGCATGCGTTTTCTTCTCATTAAAAGCACAATGAGTTGCAATTATATATTACTGACTAGGATAAATCATGCAGATGATGGTTTTTTAAGAATTTGGTGGGGTTCAAGGCTTTTTGTAAAGAGTTGAGATGTAACTAACCGGTTTAAATAAATAAGATTTGATGCACAAAATACATAACTTAGGACTCATGTGAACAGCAAAGCCAAAGCTGCAGACCCTCAATGGTGGCGCATAAATTGTATTACAATGTTTATTTTATTATTTTATAGCCACGTATTGTGCTTTGCTGATGCACCATATTCTCCCCTAAACTAATGCTTCTAGAGTGGAATAGCTCACTAATAATAATAATATTTATTTATTTATATAACGCCAACAGATTCTGCAGCACTTTACAACCTCTATGCATCAGTATAAAATGGGAGGCACACCATTGGCTATTGACATTGTCTTATGGATCTGTAATATATATATTAAAGGGGTACTCCGGCCCTGAGACATCTTATCCCCTATCCAAAGGATAGGGGATAAGATGTCTCACTGCAGGGGTCCCGCCGCTGGAGAACCCCACAATCTTGTTTTCGCCACCCACCTGTTTGGGTGGGGGGCGACCACGGGGTGGCGACCACGGGGCTGGAGTATCGTGACATTACGACTCTGCCCCCGTGTGACGTCACCTCCCGTCCCCGCTATGCAAGTCTATGGGAGGGGCATGACGGCCGCCCCCCCCCTTCCCATAGACTTGCATAGCGGGGGCAGGGGGGGTGACATCAGGAAACTCCAGCCCCGTGGTCGCCACCCGGATGTTTGTGAGCTGGCACCGCGACATGCAGCTCAAACAGGTGGGTGGCGAATACAAGATTGTGACCCCCGCAGTGAGACATCTTATTCCCTATCCTTTGTATAGGGGATAAGATGTCTCAGGGCCGGAGTACCCCTTTAATAATATGGCGGTATGGTAAAAAGCCTTGGGGGGACGCATAATTAGTTATTTTCTGTAATGAGTTTTGAAAGGTAAAGTTAAGTCAGTAATAATAAACCATTGAGTTAATATGATTTACCGCTTACTTTTCATCCTCTTTTGCAGGAATGATACAATTGATGATTTACAAAGAAAAAAGGAGCAATAGTAGGTACAGAGATTCAGAAAATCTCTGAACATTTCTTTAAAAATATAAAGAAAAATTGCTTTCAAAATAAACTAACAAAGGCAAAGCATAAAGAGGCTTCTCAGAAGCTCCAAAAAAGCATTTGAAATGTGCTACCGCTTAGCATGTCTGTGGCTCCATCTGTCAGAACCCCAGATAGAATGGGAAAGGCTCAGTATATAGATACTACCTATTCAGCTGACTTTAGATATGCCTTGTTCTTTGCTTCATTCATTGCATATGTGCAGGAGGTCTTCAGGAACATTTTTGCAATACTCACCCCATAATACAGAATAAAGTTTAGATTGATGTACAACACATCAGACATAGTGATGAGCAGCAGGGTCCATATTCCAATTTGCGATATTTCGCTAATATATTGACGATTATTTGTCCTATGTTCGCGAAATTCGCATATTCGCTATGTCCGTTCATTTTTTTTTTCCATGCGAAAATGTGCATGGAAAATTCACATAAAAATTTGCATGTGAAAAAAAAATAATATTTGTCATCACGAATATATAGCACTATATTCTAAATATTTGCTAAATATTGCCGATATTGACAATAAAAAATTTGCATTACAAATATTTGTGCTCAACGCTAATCAGACATATTCTATTGCATGCCCTACTCCTGACACCTAGTGCATATAGTATGTTCCACATAAAATGTAGCGCTATACAGAAAATATCATATATGTGAATTAAAAGCCGGAGTATTTCATCAGTAATTTAAACATATTAAATGTAAATAGAAGTTGTCAGGACTTGTATTTGTTACGTTATGCGCTCCGGCCGCACACACTGGCCGTGAGCTCGTGGTCCCCTTACCTGCTGTAGCCCCAGTCCATCACTCTCCGGGTCTTTTTCTTGCCTCCGCCTCTGCTTCTCTGCTCCGGCACGCGTGTCCCTGTCCCCTAGGGTGTGCGCGCACTGAGCTTTAATATTTAAAGGGCCAGTACACTCATTAGTGTAATCCACCTGTGGCTCATTTATAAATTCCTCCCCCCTCCTCAGTTTCCTGCTGGATCGTTGTTGCCTTGAGCCTGAGAGAAAGCATACCTGTTATTGCCTTGCCGTGTATCTGATCTCTTGCTTTGTGACTCGACCTTGCTCCTCTGCTGCCTGCCCTGACCTTCTGCTATCCAGACTACGAGCTGCCTTATCCCTCCTGTGCCTCGCATCTAATCAGCCACCTGTGTGGTCAAGCCGTGCCAGGGGTAGCAACCTGGGTGTTGCCTGCAGCAACAAGTCCATCCCGCTTTGCGGTGGGTTCTGGTTAAAACCAGTGGCACCTTAGACTCCACTCCCTGGTACGGTCTGAGTCGTCTGCCACACAGGTCTAGCAGATCCACATCCACCGGGGTTCCTGTCTTCAGAAACGTGAGTGTTACAGTATTATCTTGACAGTTCTTCTACTAACTATGATTTAGTCAATGACATCTTTTTAGGGTGTGTTCACACGCTATTACTAGCAGTGGGTTTCACGCTGCGGGAAACCTGCTGCGAGTTACGCTACCATTGATTTGAATGGGTCCACGGACTGTCCGCGGGCCAATTTAAATCAATGGTAGCGTAACTCGCAGCAGGTTTCTTGCAGAGGGAAACTCGCTGCTAGCTACTAGCGTGTGAACGCACCCTTAGACAGGTTCTACTGCAGTTTTTGTAATGGATTTCAACATATTAGCTATGACCATCCATCATTCATGCAAGACTTTAAAGGGGGAAGCCAGTCACAGATGATCATCTGATACATGGAGGATCACATTGGTGCAGTCTGCGAATTAAGACCACCAACTGTTTTACATAATAAAAACCACTGACTTCTATGACTTGAAGGCACAACATTCCAAGCACATCAAGTTTAGTCCTAGAACAAGCAGTAAATCCTTGTATACACACGTTACTACTATAGGTGCAGTGGTTATTGATACTTAAAGTATGTGCATCAATGATTGTTGTTGGAATTATCTGTGTTTTACCAGTAAGATACAATTTGGCTCTGTTACGGTATACAATAGAGGATTAAAAAAACGAATTTTGGAAAAAGAGTTGTTACACATGCTATATTTGGGTTACCTTTAATGTACACATTTAATATACACTTATATAGTCTAGGTAACAAAAGACAAAACCCTTAGAAAGATAGGGGGAGAGTTATCAAAATCTGTGCAGAGGAAAAGCAATAGCAACCAATCAGATCGCTTCTTTCATTTTTATTTTTTTTAAAACCTCTGAAAAATGAAGAACTGGTCTGGTTGCTATGGGCAACTGATACACTTTTACTCTACACAGGTTTTAATAAATCTCCCCATTGCCTGTAAATGACATGCCCTATGACACCTTCGATCTTTCACAAGCTATATCGCTATGTCCAAAGGAAAATATATGTTGGGATTTTCTACCAATAATCTAAAGAAAAGGTCAGAGACAATTTGCTTCAGATTACAATGTAAATACTGACTATTTTATTTTCCCTTTACACTAAAAAATATATCAAGCTATTTACAATTAAATTTGATATATATATATATATATATATATATATATATATATATATATATAAAACTCAATGGGGGACATTTATCAAAGGATTTAGACTGTTTTTTCCTTTCTAAATTTGTCGCACAGAAAGTCGCAGTCAAAATATGTGAGACTTTTTCGTGACTTTTGTTTAGAGGATTTTTACATACATGATGTATTCTAGTCTATTTTAGACAAAAAAATGCAAAAAAATGCATTGGTGCTGAATTTTTCAAAAGCGACTTTTCAGCGATAAGTCGCATCGGCTGCAAGTACGTTGAAATGTCAGACCATGCTGGAGCAGGTTTATATACAGTCTAAACCATAGATCATGAAGTCCATGCGCAGAATTTATCAAGAGCCGTGCAACTTTTGATAAAAGGCGCACAATAGACCGGCCTTACCCTCTGTAGTTTGGTCTATATTGATGTGGGACATAGACAACTTTGATGAATCCCCCCCAATGTGTGTATGTTCCAGCATCACTTCCAAACGGCTAAAGATATTCACAAGAAACTTGGCACACATGTTACTTATATGTCAACAACAAACATAGAATAGGTAATTTAACCCTTACTCACCCCCATTTGTGAGAGTCTGGGGAAAATATATGTTACTGCATAACTTCCAAACAGCTGGAGATATTTCGATAATACTTGGTCACATGTTATTTATATGTCAAATAAAAATATATAATAGTTAAATTAACCCCTAACCTGCCCCATATGTGAAGGATGGGGTTTTTGTTTTAAGTCCCATGCAAGTATATAGGACTTCTGGTACTTTACTCCACAAGCTCCTCTCTGCATCTCCTGGTGAAAGCGTCAGTCCGGTTGGTAAGCCACACCCTCCTTGAATGCCATGTCCCATCTCACAAAGACATGCCCACCTTTTAAGCCACACCCCTTCTATTTTCATCTTACAATATCTTTACCACAACACAGCCCTACCTGAGGACGGGATATGAGGATTAGAAATGAGGATTAGCTATGGGGACGGGATATGAGGATTAGATATGGGGACGGGATATGAAGTCAGGATATGAGGTCGGGATATGAGGGGGGGATATTAGGTCGGGATATGAGGTCGGGATATGAGATTGGGAAATGAGGACGGGATATGGAGTCAGGATATGGAGACGGGATATGGCGATGGAATATGGGGTCGGGATATGGGGTTAAGATATAGGGATGGGATATTGGGACGAAATATGAGGATTAGATATGGGGACGGGATATGAAGTCAGGATATTAGGTCAGGATATGAGGTTGGGATATGGAGATGGGATATGAGGACGGGATATGAGGACGGGATACAGGGTTGGGATATGGAGTCGGGATATGGGGACAGGATATGGGGATGGGATATGGGGTTGAGATATGAGAACAAAATATGAGGTTAGAATATGAGGAGGGGATTTGGGGTCGGGATATGAGGAGGGGATATGGGGTCAGGATTTAGGGATGAGATATGAGGACAAAAGCTTCCTCCTTTGTTGCTTTTCCTCCCCCACAAGCATAAGGTAGGAAAAACCGGGCAGCGCCAGGTACTCAGCTAGTTACCTGATAAAGATGAAAATTTTTCTGGCTGTGCGCATATTCATAAGATTACTTCCAACACATTCAATAAAGACTCATTTACACCAGTGTTACGCCGAGCGCTCCGGGTCCCCGCTCCTCCCCGGAGCGCTCGCTACACTCCTCTCACTGCAGCGCTCCGGTCGGTTCCACGGACCCGGGGCGCTGCGATACCGCCTCTGGCCGGGATGCGATTCGCGATGCGGGTAGCGCCCGCTCGCGATGCGCACCCCGGCTCCCGTACCTGACTCGCTCTCCGTCAGTTCTGTCCCGGCGCGCGCGGCCCCGCTCCCTAGGGCGCGCGCGCGCCGGGTCTTTGCGATTTAAAGGGCCACTGCGCCGCTGATTGGCGCAGTGGTTCCAATTAGTGTTTACACCTGTGCACTTCCCTATATCACCTCACTTCCCCTTCACTCCCTCGCCGGATCTTGTTGCCTTAGTGCCAGTGAAAGCGTTCCTTGTGTGTTCCTAGCCTGTGTTCCAGACCTCCTGCCGTTGCCCCTGACTACGATCCTTGCTGCCTGCCCCGACCTTCTGCTACGTCCGACCTTGCTTCTGTCTACTCCCTTGTACCGCGCCTATCTTCAGCAGCCAGAGAGGTTGAGCCGTTGCTAGTGGATACGACCTGGTCACTACCGCCGCAGCAAGACCATCCCGCTTTGCGGCGGGCTCTGGTGAAAACCAGTAGTGACTTAGAACCGATCCACTAGCACGGTCCACGCCAATCCCTCTCTGGCACAGAGGATCCACTACCTGCCAGCCGGCATCGTGACAGTAGATCCGGCCATGGATCCCGCTGAAGTTCCTCTGCCAGTTGTCGCTGACCTCACCACGGTGGTCGCCCAGCAGTCACAACAGATAGCGCAACAAGGCCAACAGCTGTCTCAACTGACCGTTATGCTACAGCAGTTACTACCACAGCTTCAGCAGTCATCTCCTCCGCCAGCTCCTGCACCTCCTCCGCAGCGAGTGGCCGCTCCTGGTTTACGCCTATCCTTGCCGGATAAATTTGATGGGGACTCTAAGTTTTGCCGTGGCTTTCTTTCCCAATGTTCTCTGCATCTGGAGATGATGTCGGACCTGTTTCCCACTGAAAGGTCTAAGGTGGCTTTCGTAGTCAGCCTTCTGTCCGGAAAAGCCCTGTCTTGGGCCACACCGCTCTGGGACCGCAATGACCCCGTCACTGCCTCCGTACACTCCTTCTTCTCGGAAATCCGAAGTGTCTTTGAGGAACCTGCCCGAGCCTCTTCTGCTGAGACTGCCCTGTTGAACCTGGTCCAGGGTAATTCTTCCGTTGGCGAGTATGCCGTACAATTCCGTACTCTTGCTTCTGAATTATCCTGGAACAATGAGGCCCTCTGCGCGACCTTTAAAAAAGGCCTATCCAGCAACATTAAAGATGTTCTGGCCGCACGAGAAATGCCTGCTAATCTTCATGAACTTATTCACCTAGCCACTCGCATTGACATGCGTTTTTCCGAAAGGCGTCAGGAGCTCCGCCAAGATATGGACTCTGTTCGCACGAGGCGTTTCTTCTCCTCGGCTCCTCTCTCCTCTGGTTCCCTGCAATCTGTTCCTGTGCCTCCCGCCGTGGAGGCTATGCAGGTCGACCGGTCTCGCCTGACACCTCAAGAGAGGACACGACGCCGCATGGAGAACCTCTGCCTGTACTGTGCTAGTACCGAACACTTCCTGAGGGATTGTCCTATCCGCCCTCCCCGCCTGGAAAGACGTACGCTGACTCCGCACAAAGGTGAGACAATCCTTGATGTCTACTCTGCTTCTCCACGTCTTACTGTGCCTGTGCGGATGTCTGCCTCTGCCTTCTCCTTCTCTTCTGTGGCCTTCTTGGACTCTGGATCTGCAGGAAATTTTATTTTGGCCTCTCTCGTCAACAGGTTTAACATCCCAGTGACCAGTCTCGCCAGACCCCTTTACATCAATTGTATAAACAATGAAAGATTGGACTGTTCTATACGTTTCCGCACGGAGCCCCTTCTAATGAGCATCGGATCTCATCACGAGAGGATTGAACTTTTGGTCCTCCCCAATTGCACCTCGGAAATTCTCCTTGGACTTCCCTGGCTTCAACTTCATTCCCCAACCCTGGATTGGTCCACTGGGGAGATCAAGAGTTGGGGGCCCTCTTGTTCCAAGGACTGTCTAAAACCGGTTCCCAGTAACCCTTGCCGTGACTCTGTGGTTCCTCCAGTAACCGGTCTCCCTAAGGCCTATATGGACTTCGCGGATGTTTTCTGCAAAAAACAAGCGGAGACTCTACCTCCTCACAGGCCTTATGATTGTCCTATCGACCTCCTCCCGGGCACTACTCCACCCCGGGGCAGAATTTATCCTCTCTCTGCCCCAGAGACTCTTGCCATGTCTGAATACGTCCAGGAGAATCTAAAAAAGGGCTTTATCCGTAAATCCTCCTCTCCTGCCGGAGCCGGATTTTTCTTTGTGTCCAAAAAAGATGGCTCCCTACGTCCTTGCATTGACTACCGCGGTCTTAATAAAATCACGGTTAAGAACCGCTACCCCTTACCCCTCATCTCTGAACTCTTTGATCGCCTCCAAGGTGCCCACATCTTTACTAAATTGGACTTAAGAGGCGCCTATAACCTCATCCGCATCAGAGAGGGGGATGAGTGGAAAACAGCATTTAACACCAGAGATGGACACTTTGAGTATCTGGTCATGCCCTTTGGCCTTTGCAACGCCCCTGCTGTCTTCCAAGACTTTGTTAATGAAATTTTTCGTGATCTGTTATACTCCTGTGTTGTTGTATATCTAGATGATATCCTAATTTTTTCAGCCAATCTAGAAGAACACCGCCAGCATGTCCGTATGGTTCTTCAGAGACTTCGTGACAATCAACTCTATGCTAAAATTGAGAAATGTCTGTTTGAATGCCAATCTCTTCCTTTTCTAGGATACTTGGTCTCTGGCCAGGGACTACAAATGGACCCAGATAAACTCTCTGCCGTCTTAGATTGGCCACGCCCCTCCGGACTCCGTGCCATCCAACGTTTTTTGGGGTTCGCCAATTATTACAGGCAATTTATTCCACATTTTTCTACCATTGTGGCTCCTATTGTGGCTTTAACCAAAAAAAATGCCGATCCCAAGTCTTGGCCTCCTCAAGCGGAAGACGCCTTTAAACGACTCAAGTCTGCCTTTTCTTCGGCTCCCGTGCTCTCCAGACCTGACCCATCTAAACCCTTCCTATTGGAGGTTGATGCCTCCTCAGTGGGAGCTGGAGCTGTCCTTCTACAAAAAAACTCTTCCGGGCATGCTGTTACTTGTGGTTTTTTTTCTAGGACCTTCTCTCCGGCGGAGAGGAACTACTCCATCGGGGATCGAGAGCTTCTAGCCATTAAATTAGCACTTGAGGAATGGAGGCATCTGCTGGAGGGATCAAGATTTCCAGTTATTATTTACACCGATCACAAGAACCTCTCCTACCTCCAGTCTGCCCAACGGCTGAATCCTCGTCAGGCCAGGTGGTCTCTGTTCTTTGCCCGATTTAATTTTGAAATTCACTTTCGGCCTGCTGATAAGAACATTAGGGCCGATGCTCTCTCTCGTTCCTCAGATGCTTCTGAAATTGAACTCTCTCCTCAACACATCATTCCTCCTGACTGCCTGATTTCCACTTCTCCAGCCTCCATCAGGCAAACTCCTCCAGGAAAGACCTTTGTTTCTCCACGCCAACGCCTCGGAATCCTCAAATGGGGTCACTCCTCCCATCTCGCAGGTCATGCGGGCATCAGGAAATCTGTGCAACTCATCTCTCGCTTCTATTGGTGGCCGACTCTAGAGACTGATGTGGTGGACTTTGTGCGAGCCTGCACTATCTGTGCCCGGGATAAGACTCCTCGCCAGAAGCCCGCTGGTTTTCTTCTTCCTCTGCCTGTCCCCGAACAACCTTGGTCTCTGATTGGTATGGATTTTATTACTGACTTACCCCCATCCCATGGCAACACTGTTATTTGGGTGGTCGTTGATCGATTCTCCAAAATGGCACATTTCATCCCTCTTCCTGGTCTTCCTTCAGCACCTCAGTTGGCTAAACAATTTTTTGTACACATTTTTCGTCTTCACGGGTTGCCTACGCAGATCGTCTCGGATAGAGGCGTCCAATTTGTGTCTAAATTCTGGAGGGCTCTCTGTAAACAACTCAAGATTAAATTAAATTTTTCTTCTGCATACCATCCTCAATCCAATGGACAAGTAGAAAGAATTAACCAGATCTTGGGTGACTATTTACGACATTTTGTTTCCTCCCGCCAGGATGACTGGGCAGATCTTCTACCTTGGGCCGAATTCTCGTATAATTTCAGAATCTCTGAATCTTCCTCCAAATCCCCGTTTTTCGTGGTGTACGGCCGTCACCCTCTTCCCCCCCTCCCTACCCCCTTGCCCTCTGGTCTGCCCGCTGTGGATGAAATTTCTCGTGATCTTTCCATCATATGGAGAGAGACCCAAAATTCTCTCTTACAGGCTACTTCACGCATGAAGAGATTCGCGGATAAGAAAAGAAGAGCTCCTCCCATTTTTTCCCCTGGAGACAAGGTATGGCTCTCCGCTAAATATGTCCGCTTCCGTGTCCCTAGCTATAAGTTGGGACCACGCTATCTTGGTCCTTTCAAGATTTTGCGCCAGATTAATCCTGTCTCTTACAAACTTCTTCTTCCTCCTTCTCTTCGTATTCCTAATGCCTTTCATGTTTCTCTTCTTAAACCACTTATCATTAACCGTTTCTCTCCCAAATCTGTTCCCCCCACTCCTGTCTCCGGCTCCTCGGACATCTTCTCCGTCAAAGAAATTTTAGCATCTAAAAAGGTCAGAGGGAAAACCTTCTTTTTAGTGGATTGGGAGGGTTGTGGTCCAGAAGAGAGGTCCTGGGAACCTGAGGACAATATCCTGGACAAAAGTCTGGTCCTCAGGTTCTCAGGCTCCAAGAAGAGGGGGAGACCCAAGGGGGGGGGTACTGTTACGCCGAGCGCTCCGGGTCCCCGCTCCTCCCCGGAGCGCTCGCTACACTCCTCTCACTGCAGCGCTCCGGTCGGTTCCACGGACCCGGGGCGCTGCGATACCGCCTCTGGCCGGGATGCGATTCGCGATGCGGGTAGCGCCCGCTCGCGATGCGCACCCCGGCTCCCGTACCTGACTCGCTCTCCGTCAGTTCTGTCCCGGCGCGCGCGGCCCCGCTCCCTAGGGCGCGCGCGCGCCGGGTCTTTGCGATTTAAAGGGCCACTGCGCCGCTGATTGGCGCAGTGGTTCCAATTAGTGTTTACACCTGTGCACTTCCCTATATCACCTCACTTCCCCTTCACTCCCTCGCCGGATCTTGTTGCCTTAGTGCCAGTGAAAGCGTTCCTTGTGTGTTCCTAGCCTGTGTTCCAGACCTCCTGCCGTTGCCCCTGACTACGATCCTTGCTGCCTGCCCCGACCTTCTGCTACGTCCGACCTTGCTTCTGTCTACTCCCTTGTACCGCGCCTATCTTCAGCAGCCAGAGAGGTTGAGCCGTTGCTAGTGGATACGACCTGGTCACTACCGCCGCAGCAAGACCATCCCGCTTTGCGGCGGGCTCTGGTGAAAACCAGTAGTGACTTAGAACCGATCCACTAGCACGGTCCACGCCAATCCCTCTCTGGCACAGAGGATCCACTACCTGCCAGCCGGCATCGTGACAACCAGTAAGAAGTGTGAAAGATCTATTAGAAACAAAATAATTCTTATACTTGATGAGACTTTGACACATGTAATACGCAATGCTATTATGCACAAAATTCTTGTAAGAGCAGTTGCTAGGCAACAATGATGCTGTGGGGACCAACCAGGATCACACTGGTGGAAATGACCATCAGATCCGTTTTGGAAAGTAGTATAAAAATTCTTTGTGTGTTTGGGTGTATTCACACATACAGGATCCGCTGCGGATTTGAAGTTGTAAAAACCAGTGGATCCGCAACTTTGAATTCTACATAGCGATTCTTGTATATTTTTCATTGTCATGTCAGTAAAGTAATTGCCTTGTCAAATTTTACATCTGCAGATCGGTAACTTTAAATCTACACCGCATCACAAAGAGGCTTTACTACCGATAGTAATGTATTTAAAGGAGTACTCCGATGCAAATCATTTCATGGGCAAAGCATGCATTAAGTAAAGTTATATAACTAAGTAATATACCTGCGCTTTGCATATTGAATGGATCCCGGTGTTTTTCAGCTAGCCGACCGGAAGCTCTGTAGTTCTCCCGTGTTTGATGACGCTCGACCCTGTATTCTCAGCGCTCCGCTGCCATGTTAGCCCGGTGACTCACACTTCCCATGAGTCATTGAGGGCTCTGCCTGCCTCCCAGCCCGGAGTCGGCTACTCCCCCCTTGCTTATTTATTCATGTTTGCTGAGCTGGCATAGGCTCAGCTCAGCAAATGCCTAGCGCAGCTGGCCAATAGGATGTGATGAGCAGGCATTCTGGAAGGTGTAGTTTTTTACACTGCGCTGGCCATGCACAGAACCAGGAAGTAACGGAAAATTCGGACAGGCATAGCGCAGGAATGGCTGGACCATTCTGCACGATATGAGGCTCTATGGACAGGTACGTGAATGGGTTACATTTTGATATTAGTTTATTTTTTTTAGGGGGCATCAGAGTTTTTCTTTAACTACAATATAATAATAACAGAGTGTTGTCACAAAGTCATAAGGAATGAAGGTAGTTTTATAATATATTTTTTTTTACTAGCAAGGCATTTTATTTAGTAATTATTCTTAATAAAAAAAAATAATAATAATAATAAACATTACTGTGCCTGTGACAAATACCCTTATCTTTCTAATTCCACAATGTACATGAGAATCAATCTGTCCTACAGAAGACTTGTAATGAGAGTGAATTCATTTTACGTATTCACAGAGGAGCAGGCATTTTTCTCCTTCTGAAATGGGAACGTACTATATTTCTCATCTAAAAAATAAAAATGACTTTTTTTTTTTCCTGAAGCCTGTTATCTCTAAGAATTAAAAAGCACATTCCATCCTGCTTAGATGTAAGTCTGCTCTACTATGTTCAATAGGGGATAGCGAGCATGTGATATCAGAGGAAGCATTCTAAAGGTGGCATTAAACTGTATGTTTGAAATGAAAGCGTGCTCTTTCTTCCTGCAATGCTTCAGTAGAGGTTAGGCGCATGGCCCACATGAGGGAGAGTGGTGTGATTGCCATCAAACCGAGCAGGCATGAACAGCTCACTTTAGAATTTTTTTTCTTTTTTTTTTTTTTTTTTAACAGGATGGCAGATGAATCATAGATTTTGCAGCCGAGGCCACACAGGTTGCAAGAACCTGCTCTAACCAGGTGTAATGACGGAGGCTTCTCAGGAGAGCAGTGGTAATATCCATCATGTCTTCACTTGTTCCAATTACTCCAATACCAACTTTAATCCCAGGCAAAACAATGCCTCTTCCTTTCCTCCCCACTAAAACAGTGCTGTGAGGAAAGCTTATCAAGCAGGGAACGCCTGTGATGTGAAGAACTGTGTGCCGCACATCATCCCGTCTTAAGTGGTACATCAAACAACGCTGCATGGAAACCGGGAGTAACCTACTGGCCCCTCTTATGTTATTTTTAGGCTTTTTTTTTGTTAAGGAGAAAATCAAAAACTTTAACTGTATTATTAGTAGATTTTTACAATAGCCAATTTACACTTTGTGTTTTAGCTGTATAATTTAATTTCTTTATATTTAATAAAATTTACACTATTTTTATTGGCGGTTTATAAAGAAAATTTGGCAGTTCCCATTTTAAACTTAAATGTGTTATTTCCGGGCTAATTTCTATCTTGTATTCATTGTATTATTTGGTGTCAATAACAAATAAGCAATGGGAGTCACAATTTTGAATACATTTAAACAAGATAGGTGCCACAGAAAAGGCATTTAGGCAACTTAGTTTCTTCTTTAGTGCATGACCAGTCAACATAGGTACCGTATATACTCGAGTATAAGCCGTCCCGAATATAAGCCGAGGCCCCTAAATTTCACCCCAAAAACCCAGGAAAAGTTATTGACACGACTATAAGCCTAGGGTGGGAAATACATCATCCCCCCATGTCATCATCCCCCCTGTCATCGTCCCAACCCCCGTCATTAACCTTAACATCGTCATCACCCTGTCATTATCACCCTCGTCATCATCCGCCCCCCCTTCATCATCACCGCCTGTCAATCCCAGTGGTCTTCAACCTGCGGAACCTCCAGATGTTGCAAAACTACAACTCCCAGCATGCCCGAACAGCCATCGGCTGTCCAGGCATACTAGGAGTTGTAGTTTTGAAACCTCTGGAGGTCTGCAGGTTGAAGACTACTGCAGCCTTCGTCACCATTCAGACGCCGTCATCATCCCCCCCCCCCTTCATCATCATCGCCTGTCAATCCCTTCATCAGTGGTCTTCAACCTGCAGACCTCCAGATATTGCAAAACTACAACTCCCAGCCTCCCTGCGCATGAACGTCCCTGTGCGTCATCGTCAAGGCAACATCACTAGTCCGGGGCCGGGCCCGGAGCAGAGAAGAGGGCCCCCCGGTGAAAGAGGACAGCCTAACGACTAACTCTCCCACCGGACGGTCCTTGCAGCATAGATGGCCCGGACCAGCTCCCCCTTCCTTCCGACCGAGGGGAGGTGAGTAGAAAACTAAAGGGGGGTTCTGGATGATGACGAAGGCCGCAGTGGTCTTCAACCTGCGGACCTCCAGAGGTTTCAAAACTACAACTCCCGGCATGCTGGGAGTTGTAGTTTTGCAACATCTGGAGGTCCGCAGGTTGAAGACCACTGATGAAGGGATTGACAGGGGGAGAGTTCCCTTGAGTATAAGTCGAGGGGGGTGTTTTCAGCACAAAAAATCGTGCTGAAAAGCTCGGCTTATACTTGAGTCTATACGGTATTTAAATAATGTAAGATAGCCCAGGTGTATTCCCAAAGCCACGATGGAAGGTTTAGAGACAAAGCAGGGGCTGCTGAATTGGTATGTTGATTTTGAGAGTCCCACTCACCTATGTAAAAAGGCAAAAGCTTCTGTTCAATATTTTCAAAAAGTTAAAATGACGTTTCTGAAACAAAAAAAAGGCTTCTGACAGTGACAAAGCAGACCTGACTCTTTTCTCATTATTCACTACAAACCTGATTCTTTTCTTATACTACAATGAAATATACTACTTCTTATTATTATTACTATTCTTATACTACTACTACATGAAATTAAGAGAAGGCTGGGGAACAAAATTAATGCCTTAGGGAACTCAAGTGAGATTATTTATTGTGCATTGAGACATAAAATTACTGTATAAAAAACAGGAATATCAGGAGTTTTGGCTTATTTCTTTTTTTTACATTGGTGACCCTATAAATATGCATTTTGATTTCATAAAGTGGAAAGTTTCACACTATGAAAAAGGTCTGGAGTCCCGACTATCCAGCAAAATGTGTTGTCTTAATACAGTCATATTTCAAGAAATTGGAGAGGAAATAGATGTTTATAAGCGATACAGAATAGTAGGTACTTTCTCAACCATTATCACTGCATAGTGTAAACAGTTTGAGTTGATTTCTTTGATCTGTCTTTATTTTCCCCATATATCTTTATGTTTTCAAGGATTATGTTTCTCATTAATCTCCACCATCAATTTACTTTTTTTTCTAGAACCCAAATAAAGTTTCTAACTTCTTTATTACATATTACCTATTACTTTTTACTTTCTGTAAATTGTATGGAGAAGAACTCCATATCAAGTCAACAGTGCTAGACTTATTGGATAGAGGCGTTGTATAATGTATAAGCTAAACTACGGGCGCAATGTTAACATGCAGCTGCAGCCTGCTGAGACGAGACATAAAGGGGACATATTTAAGTAAATAAGATTACAAACTTACTACATTTCTATTAAAATAGACAATGCAAAAGAAAACATGTTTTGAAGCAATATTTTGATCAATCCTTTCACACAGGTTTGCCTACCCAGAAACTTGGGACTCTTTTTGGAAGAATGCTTCAATGTAGTATTGAGGTCTTTCTAAATGAATACTCATGTGTCTCAAAGGAAGGGCCTGTTATTATTGTGTATAGCGTAACAATATTATGCTACCTCCATTTACAAAGTGTATAGCCATTGGAACATAACAGTTACTAAGCACTTCAAGCTTTTTACCCCCTTTACAACACCATAGTTTCCATTCTACTATTTTAATCTCTAAAGTAGTTGTGGCTAATCATGTTAAAGTGTAAAGGTACAACACGTCTTATAGACTACTTAGCGTGGGCATTCTGTACTGATAGCATCTGTTAAGGGATCTTCAGGGAAGCCAAAAGCCTGGGGGCTCTTGTTCCTGCCTCTTAAAATGAAGACAGACAAATGTTTAAAGAGAAATCTTCTCTAGAGCAAACAGAAACTAAGTACTTTGCTGGACCAGAAACTTTTTCCAAAGTAGTAAAGCCAGACATGTATGTAAACATATGGTCTGTCTGCACTGTTCATTTCTAGTTAATTAGGTGTGTGTGTGTCTGTGTGTGTGTGTTTGTGTATATGTGTTTGTATAGATTTGTGTATACACATGTGTGTGTATATATGCATGTGTATACGTGTGTGTGTATATTTGTGTATGTGTGTGTGTATATATGTGTGAATACATTTGTGTATACGCATGTGTGTGTACATATATGTGTGTGTATGTGTGTATATGTGTGTGTGTATATATATATGTGTGTGTATACGTTTGTGTATACGCATGTGTGTGTTTATATATGTGTGTATACATGTGTGTGTATACGTTTGTGTATATGCATGTGTGTGTATATGTGTGTTTGTGTATATGTGTGTGTGTGTGTGTGTTTCTGCCTTAAAGGGGTACTCCAGTGGGAAACTTTTTTTTTTAATCAATTGGTGCCAGAAAGTTAAACAGATTTGTAAATTAATTCTATTAAAAAATCTTAATCCTTCCAGTACTTATTTGCTGCTGAATACTACAGAGGAAATTCTTTTCTTTTTAGAACACAGAGCTCTCTGCTGAATCACGAGCACTGTGCTCTCTGCTGACACCTCTGTCCATTTAGGGAACTGTCCAGAGTAGGAGAAAATCCCCATAGCAAACATATGCTGCTCTGGACAGTTCCTAAAATGGACAGAGATGTCAGCAGAGAGCTCTGTGTTCCAAAAAGAAAAGAATTTCCTCTGTAGTATTCAGCAGCTAATAAGTACCGGAGGGATTAAGATTTTTTTAATAGAAGTAATTTACAAATCTGATTAACTTTCTGGCACCAGTAGATTAAAAAAAAAAAAAAAAAAAAAAAAGGTTTCCACCAGAGTACCCCTTTAATGTAAGAAAAAGATGGAAACCAAACCTGACATCAGGCAACAAAAATATTCTGCTGTATCAGAGAATGACTTTACATGTTAAAAGGTAATATTGAGCAACAGAATACACAAAAACCTCACTGGATAAAAATATGGTATTGATACCTATCACATAGGTGGCTTGGCCAGTATGGTCCATTGGTAACATTTGATCAATACTTTACCCCAATCAGCCATACCATTAAAAAAAATCTGGTGAAGGGAGTAATATTGACTCATATTGGCACCTGTCAAAGAGTGGGATATATTAGGTTTCATTAAACAGTCAGTTCTTGAAGTCAATGTGTTTAAAGCAGGAAAAATAGGTACAAGTTAGGATCTTAGCAACAATGACTAGGGCCAACAGAATGAGTTCCAGAAAATGGTGGTTAGTACCAACCAACAGTGGTCCAAGAAAGGACAACCAGTGAACATTAGGGTCATATGCTCCCAAGGCTAGCCCAGATGGTCCAGTCCCACAAAACTGCAACTACAGCTAAATTTCCAGGTGCCAAAAATGGTCAAAATGCTTGAAAACATTTTGTATTTGAGGCTGCAATGCTGCAAATTAGTCAAATCAGTGCCCATGCTTGACCTTCTGTCCACCACTGAAAGTGCTTGTAATGGGCACATGAGCATCAAAACTAGACCATGGAGCAATGGAAGAAGATTGCCTTATCTGATAAATCATGTGATCTTTTATATCATGTCAATGTTCAGGTACATGTGCAAGTCAAATCAATGTGATGCTCTGGACAATGTTCTGCTAGAAAACTGTGGGTTCCTGCATTCATATGGATGTTACTTGGACACATAACCCCTACTTAAATAGTGTGGCAAACAAAGCACTCATTCATTCATTTTCCCTTATGACAGTGGCCTTTTAGAAGAATGATGTTGTCCAACACATTGCAAAATAGTTCAGGAATGGGTTGAGGAACATGACAAAGAGTTTGAGATATTTACTTTAACTGCAAATTCGCAAGATCTATAAAGCACCTGTGGACACCTTCAGAGGACTTGTTGAGCCTAGGCCTCAATGGGCCAGATGTTCTGTAAAAACATGAGAGGGCCTACACAAAATTAGGCAATGCTTTGACTGACTAGTGTATTTTTGTACAGCATGGTGGATATGGATATGCCTTGCTTCCTCAAACCCTGGTCATCAAGAAAGGAAGCATGAGCTTCCGCTTGTCTGTCAAAAAGTTTGATGAAAACATTGAGTGTGCTAAGCTTCAACTAACAAAAAACTGTTTTACCTATTTTCTTTGAATAATAAATTCATACTACAAAAAAGAGATTTAGAATATGCAGTCCACTGTCTTCATACATAGAAGCATGGTTCTACACCATTCTGTTAGCCATAAAAAGAGAACCATTACTCAACTTTAGCTCTTGAGTACTATACTATTTTCTCCATAAAAAAATGCCATAAGACCTTATGTAGGTTCAAAAGTTTTCCACAGAAATAGCATCCTGTCCCAGCACATTTAAACAGATTCACCCTGAGGTCGAGGACCAGCCCTCAGGAAAACAGTCAGCAGGTCCAACCCCTGAATTACGTAAATCAGGACTCTCCCTTTATGTTGCTTCCTGCCCCTATATAAAAGTTATTGTAGAAGGTGTACCTTTAGAGGCGTTAATAGATACAGGGTGACAAGTGTCTACCATACCTAAAAGTGTTTTCTATCTGCATTGGGATGCTAGTCTATTGTGTGAGCCTGATGATGTTAATTTCAGAGTAGTTGCAGGTAATGGGCAACCAGCCCCCAGAAATGGTGACTGGGAGCCAACTATTCAATTGAGAGAGCATGTACTTACCGGGCAGGGGGTGATTGTAACTAATGTGACAGATAAGGGGTCTTCCGAGTTTTCTATTGGGAATGAACATTATGAAATAGTTTCGCTGAAGTATTAGATGCCCTGCATGCCTCTCTTCCACATATGTCCCGTTCAGGCCAGCAGGCTATGTAGCACCACTTGAAAGTTCTACAGGTGGAGCAGAAGTTTGCCTACAAGCATGGTGAAATCTGCAGAGTACGAGTTCAAGACATCAGGTCGGTGACTTTACAAGCCAATATGAAGACCATCATCTGGTGTCATGCATGTCCTGGAGTCAAGAATAGGGACTATCAGGCCCTGCTGGAACCTAGGCAATTAGATGTTCATCCTCTTGTCCGAGCTGCAAGAAGCCTTGTCACTGTCACGGTGCGGTTAGTGAACCTGTCCGATTCTGCTACTGTCTTATCCAAATATACTCCAGTAGCTGAGTTGTACCTCCTACAGTCAAAGGGCATTGTGACAGAACATCTGGTGGCCTGACAGCGTGCAACCCAAGTGGCCGAAGGATCCAGTGCGAGCCATCTGGAGCCCTGGTGGGTGCAACTACAGGTGGGAGACGACACTACCCCAAGGGACCAGGTCAATGGAGTCATCAATGTCGCCAAAAGGTACCATGAGACTTTCAGCAAACACCCTACCGACTTCGGGCATACGTCAATGACCAGTACAGAATCCTTACAGACGACAGTCCGCCTATCAAGGAAAGACACAGCCCGGTCGCGCCAGGCATATACCAGACTGTTAAAGGGGTAGTCCGGTGAAAACCTTTTTTCTTTTAAATCAACTGGTGGCAGAAAGTTAAACATATTTGTAAATTACTTCTATTAAAAAAAATCTTAATCCTTCCTGTACTTATTAGCTGCTGAATACTACAGAGGAAATTCTTTTCTTTTTGGAATGCTCCCTGATGACATCACGAGCACAGTTCTCTCTGCTGATGTTATTATTATAATAATAATACTTTATTTATTGCTGTCTTTAATGGGATTTGAACCCAAGTCCCCAGCACTGCAAGGCAGCAGTGCTAACCACTGAGCCACTATGCTGCCCTTAGCATACATCTGCTATGCATGGTTGCTAAAATGGACAGAGATGTCAGCAGAGAGCACTGTGCTCGTGATGTCATCAGTGTTCCAAAAAGAAAGGAATTTCCTTTGTAGCATTCAGCAGCTAATAAGTACTGGAAGGATTAAAAAATTTTAATAGAAGTAATTTACATATATGTTTAACTTTCTGCCACCAGTTGATTTAAAAGAAAAAAGGTTTTCACCGGAGTACCCCTTTAAGAAGATGCTGCGCGACTTGAAAGAGGCCCTGTATCACACCCTCTACCACATTAGCATGCTGGGAGTTGTACCTTTGCAACAGCTGGAGGTACCCTGGTTGTGAAACACTGCTATATGGAATAATACAGAACACTACACTATTCCATACAGAGGCATTTAGAGGAAAAAAACATATCACTCAGTATAAACTATGTACTCCTATACATTAGGAGCTTGTAGCATCAGCAGGACAGATCTGACAGATCACTTATTGAAAAAAGGGCAATTTTCTAATGGAATGTCAAAAAGCACCCTTTCTTTGTCTGCACTGGCACAATCTTACACTTCTTGTTAAAATAAATACTACAAAATTGCATATACAGCAACTTCAATTCTTGTTGGTTGACCTGCTCTATCATTCAACAGTATCTTTGTGTGTGATATTCTGATAAAAGAAGTATATTAGCAAATTTCAATACCTGAATTTCCTACTCATGCACATATCAGCATTATATGCGTACAAGGCGAGGTACCTGCTGAGTTTGGCATTATATTTGGTATTTTTCTTGGAATTTACATTGAATGTATGTCCTGGACATATCAAATTATAGGCCTATAAAGTTTCCTACATCTGTCATTGACAGATGGCATAGTCTTTTTTTATACAGTAGTTTTAAATAGAGTAGTCTGGGAATTATATCATACTGTTCACCGGCATGTTAGTCTATTGGTGCAATACTGCACATATTGAGAAAATTTTTTGACAAATACTCCAATCACTGTAAGCTTAGAATTAGCTTATTTTTCCTACTAAGCAGCTTATTCAGACCCTGGCCAAGGGAAAACAGAAGCATTCTTGGTGCTATGAACAACACATATTTTCTGCTGTTTTTACACACTTTAGACAACAGGAAGCAACTGTTTAATTGTACTATGAATTTTGTGTTGTTTGGTGCCCGCTGTACATTGCCTGGTTATACTAGAAGGTGTATGCTTCAGAACACGTATGCCACTGATTCTGACTGCATCTCCAGTGCTTTTGTTGTGTTTTCTATTTATCCTCAGGATTCCATGCTTGTCGTTGGAAACCTAGCTTCCCACCAGCCCTTTGGCTATGTATCCAAGCCACAGGTGTGCCCTGACAACAAGCCTGAATTCTTCTTTACCAGCTGAGCAGAAAGAAAACAAAGCTAACTGATTAAAACACATACAGGTACTTAGAGAGTGTAGAGTGATTGAAGATGTAGATGCACAACACAGTTTGTGAACAGGGTTGTGCACCAACACAGCTACAGTGTCATTTTATTGATATTGTATGTAGTGAGCCTAGATACGGTTCTAGGAAGTGCAGTTTCTGGCAGATATCATATATCACTCTGACTTCCTGTACTACTTTCCTCATACCACTGAAATATCTTGTATAAGGCCTCATTCGCATTAATTTTTTACAGTACCGCCCATAAAAGTCAATGGACCCATGGTGTAAATTCATACATCTCCAATTTAAAGCATTGCTTCAAGGGGTACTCCGCCCCTAGAAATCGTATCCCCTATCCAAAGCATAGGGGATAAGATGTCTGATCGCGGGGGTTCCGCTGCTGGAGACCCCCATGATCTCTCTGCTGCACCCGGGGTTCGTTTAGAGCATTGGGTGCAGCGCCAGAGTCTCATGATATCACGGCTATCCTTTGGATCGGGGATAAGATGTCTGGGGGCGGAGTAACCCTTTAACGTTAAAAAGGTCAATACGGCAGCACATGGAGAGCCTATGGCCCTATAACACATACAGTGGGACAAAAAAGTATTGTTAGCCACCAATTGTGCAAATTCTCCCACTTAAAAAGATAAGAGAGGCATGTAATTCTCTTCATAGGTATACCTCAACTATGAGAGACATATTGAGAAAATCCATAAAATCACATTGTCTGATTGTTAAAGAATTTATTTGCAAATTATGGTGGAAAATAAGTATTTGGTCACCTACAAACAAGCAAGATTTCTGGCTCTCAGACCTGTAACTTCTTCTTTAAGAGTATCCTCTGTCCTCCACTCATTACCTGTATTGATGTCACCTGTTTGAACTTGTTATCAGTATAAAAGATACCTGTTCACAACCTCAAACAGTCACACTCCAAACTCCACTATGGCCAAGACCAAAGAGCTGTCGAAGGACACCAGAGACAAAATTGTAGACCTGCACCAGGCTGGGAAGACTGAATCTGCAATAGGCAAGCAGCTTGGTGTGAAGAAATCAACTGTGGAAGCAATTCTTACAAAATGGAAGATATACAAGACTGTAACACTGCTGATTGTGGATCCTCTAACCTGTGTGGCAGATGGCACGGGCCGTATTGGGGAGCGGAGTCTAAGGTGCCGCTGGTCTTCACCAGAGCCCGCAGGTCAGGCTTGCTGCGGCAGGCGACACCCAGGTCACTACCCCCGAAACGACTTGACCACACATGTAACTGGGCAAGACGAGGTGCAGAAGGATGAGACAGAGGCGTAGTCGGACTTAGCAGAAGGTCAAGGCAGGCGGCAAAGGTGCGTAGTCAAATGTAGTGGAAGGGTCAAAATACACGGGCAAGGAGAACAGACAATTTTGAACGCTTAATCTCAGGCTAGGGGCACTGAAGATCCAGCAGGGAGGAAAAGGCGGAGCTGCCTTATATAATTTTGTCAGAAGGACCAGGCACAAATGAGTGGTGCACTGGCCCTTTAAATTTCCTGAAGCAAGTGCGTGGGGAAGCAGAGGCCAGAGCGGAGGCAGGTGAGAAGCGAGTCGCGATTTGCATGCTTGGGCGTCCCCCGATGTGAACCGTGGCCCGGACAGCAGGTGAGTGCTCACGGTCGGAGTGCGGGATCGGAGTGCTCACCGTAACAAAGACCACTGATAATGTCCCTCGATCTGGGGCTCCACGCAAGATCTCACCCCATGGTGTCAAAATGATCACAAGAAGGGTGAGCAAAAATCCCAGAACCATGCGGGGGGGCCTAGTAAATGACCTACAGAGAGAGTTTACCACCCAAGTAACAAAGGCTACCATCAGTAACACACTACACCACCAGGGACTCAAATTATGCAGTGCCAGACTTGTCCCCCTGCTTATAGAAACATAGAATGTGTCGGCAGATAAGAACCATTTGGCCCATCTAGTCTGCCCAATAATCTGAATACTATGAATAGTCCCGGGCCCTATCTTATATGAAGGATAGCCTTATGCTTATCCCATGCATGTTTAAACTCCTTCACTGTATTTGCAGCGATCACTTCTGCTGGAAGGCATGTACTGCTTACGCCAGTGCATTCCCAGGCCCGTCTGAAGTTTGCTAGAGAGCATTTGGATGATCCAGAAGACGATTGGGAGAATATCATATAGTCAAATGAAACCAAAGTAGAACTTTTTGGTAAAAACTCAACTCGTCGTGTTTGGGGGAGAAAGAATGTTGAGTTGCATCCAAAGAACACCATATCTACTGTGAAGCATGGGGGTGGAAATATTATGCTTTGTGGCTGTTTTTCTGCCAAGGGACCAGTACGACTGATCCGTGTAAAGGAAAGAATGAATGGGGCCATATATCGTGAGATTTTGAGTGAAAACCTTCTTCCATCATCAAGGGCATAAAAGATGAAAAATGGCTGGGTCTTTCAGCATGACAATGATCCCAAACACACTGCCCAGGCAATGAAGGAGTGACTTCGTAAGAAGCATTTCAAGGTCCTGGAGTGGCCTAGCCAGTCTCCAGATCTCAACCCCATAGAAAACCTTTGGAGGGAATTGAAAGTCTGTGTTGCCCAGCGACAGCCCCAAAACATCACTGATGTAGAGGAGATCTGCATGGATGAATGGGCCAAAATACCAGCAACAGTGTGTGAAAACCTTATGAAGAATTACAGAAAACGTTTGACCTCTGACATTGCAAAAAAAAAAGGTATATAACAAAGTATTGAGATGAACTTTTGTTATTGACCAAATACTAATTTTCCACCATAATTTTCAAATTAATTATTTAAATATCAGACAATGTGATTTTATGGATTTTTTTTCCTCATTATGTCTCTCATAGTTGAAGTATACTATAAATTACAGGCCTCTCTCATCTTTTTAAGTGGGAGAACTTGAACAATTGGTGGCTGACTAAATACTTTTTTGCCCCTCTGTAAATGTAGAGACTCCACATGCCAAAATAATGTGAAAAGTTCTACAATGTAAAATAAGGGCTAAAATTTTGATATAAAAATAACTTTTAATGTACTGTATATTACAGAGAACTCCTTTCCAGTAGTGTTGGGTTGAATATGCACTTGAATTTCATAAGAATTTACTACCAACACATCTGAAAAATAAAATCTTCATTCAAACAACTTTAACAGTTTTACAACTCAATATTTTATAGTTTCTATTTGCTAAAACCCTAAAGCGATGCTGTTTTCCAGTTAGAAGCTCCCACACACAATAAGAGCTAAAGGAGAATTGTACCTGAAGTCTGTGCATTCTTCTTATGCAAGAAGCTGAAATTGAAAATTATTTTGGGAATTCGCACACTTAAAAAATCATATGTGAATTCAAATAGAGAAAACAGACATGGTCGCAAATCCACAACATGCACAATGACCTAATGCTTCTCAGCAACATTAATAAAACTAGCAAGCCCGCTAGCCACATCACGGCCACCTGTAGCGGGTCCCTAGCATAAAATGGTGTAGCACTGAGCGGCGACCACCACCGTCGCAACACCAGTGCCCACAGGGGGAATGACCCACTGGGAGAGCAGCCCCAATGCCACTCAAACCAGTCCCATGGCCGCGCCTCCCCACAGACACGGCGCCATTGCAGAAATAGATGCCGCACAGCACCAAACCAGTGTGAACAACGTGTCAAAGTTTACTCACCATGTGCTCAGAGACTCGGAGGCTGCCAGAAAGAAATGCTCTGCATACTGCCAGGAGTTTCAAGTATGTTGAATCAAGAGAGACAAAAGTCCAGCAAACATATTCCATGAAAGGGGTACTCCCGTGGAAACATAAATTATTATTTATTTATTTATTTTCAAATCAACTGGTGCCAGAACGTTAAACAGATTTGTAAATTACTCCTATTAAAAAAATCTTAATTTTTCTAGTACTTCTAGTGTGGCAGCCCTTGGGGGGGTGTATGGTGGTGGTATGGTATCGGTATATGAGGGGTTAATATTAACCCTGTCTCTCGTGACGCCAGGGTGAGGGCTGGTATTACTGAGGTATAGTTTCGGCCTATCGCCGCCCTTCCCAGAAACAACAGGCATATGCAGGTAATGACTGAATGTCCACACTGGAGTTAAACTTGAACTGAAGTAAGCTTTACTTTTGAACTTGCGGTACATTCAGAATACAGTTACAGTCTCTGCAATACACTTCTATAGACTTCAATGACTGACAGTTGCTGCGGACCTTGTGTCTTTTGCAGGTTAATAGAATCAAGGTAATTGGTGCGTGGATACGTCCGGATTTAAGGGTAGATTAGGTCCGGTGGTCCCGCAGAGTGTTTGGGGATTGATACACTCTACATTTGCTAAGGATCGGCCGTTGCTGCGAGGCTTGGGCCTAACTCACGGTTTTTAGCAGCGCAGGTTCTATAGAGAGACGTTGCTCGCTCGGCAACCCAGGAACAAAGAGAGCTAAAATGGCTGCCGCATCCCTTATATGGACAGGGGCGGAGCCTAATTTGATACGTCCAAGGTCAGCTGTCACTCACCGTCACACAGGCTTCTGGGTGATCATCTGACTTCCTATACAGGTCCTATACACATAATAAAACCAAAACGAGGCTAGAAATAGAACGCATCCATAGTGAGGCTTGGAACGCATCACATGACCCGAAGGCCCTGCGACGCCATGGAAACAAGTAATTAACCATTTATTTACATATACTATCCTATTTACATTAACCTATGCATAAATTAGAGATTCATACACCAGAATAGAGGCAACTAGGGGTAGACTGGCTAAGACGGATCCCTAAGTCCTAGCGACTCTGGCTATGGGGACCCATAAATAAACAAGTACCGTATAGAATGAGGTACTGGGACACCACATTAGTATCAGCTGCTGTATACTACAGAGGGAGTTTTATATTTATTTTCTGTCTGACCACAGTGCTCTCTGTTGACACCTCTGTTCATATCAGGAACTGTCCGGAGCAGGGGAGGTTTGCTATGGGGATTTGCTCCTACTCTGGACAGTACCTGACATGGACAGAGGTGTCAGCAGAGTGCACTGTGGTCAGACAGAAAAGAACAACTCGGGGAGAGTGGCGAGGCTCCGAGCATGATGGCCGCATAGAGAAACTGCTCCTGCTCTCTGAGGCCTTTTCTACGCTATTATTTGCTTTAACCCACTGTGACTGTCTACTGCCCTATGGGGAGATCCTCCCGCAAACCTCCAAGATGCTCATCCTCCCTCAGCAAGCCTCCCTCTTCACCTGGAGGCATTGCCCGCTTCCTCCGGCCGACATCTTCCCAGGCCGTGGGCTGCCCACCCGTCACTGCAGGTCCGGCGTTTGCTCTCCGGTCCCGGTCTGCAGGCCCCTCATCTCCTCAGGTGGCTCACTCACTGCTGCAGCAGCCTCCGATCAGTAAGCAGAGTCACTCCAGAAGCATGCATCCTCCGCTACTGCCATGACTCCTGTGGCTTCCGGCCCTGCCTCAGTGCTGCCGCTGTCATTTTCAGCTGCTCTGACCTCAACCTCTGAGGATTCCGTGCAGATAACCCCTGCGGGCCTTGGCTGTGCCTCCCCTCCGGCTCCTTTGACTCCTTCGGTACACGGACCTTTGGCTCTGCAATTTCCTGAGGTGAGCTCTCCTGCCAGCTGGTGGCCCTCTTCCCCTCAGGCTCTTCCCACCAGTTGCCATCTTGGGCCTCACTAGTGAGGGGTTCTGTGTCTCCTCCTTGTCCTCCCTCAGTGCTCCCTCCTATAGCTGCCACAACAACTGCAGCAGACAGCTGGACTTTACCTTCTGGCCCCACACCTCACCTCTCCTCTGGGTCCTGACATGACATCGCATGGTCCCTCCATCTGTGTCCCTAAGCCTCCTAGGGACGCCCCTGCTGGAAAGTCCAGTGTGGGAGCACCATGCTCTCCCTCTAGGAGGAATCTGCCCTCCTCTCCGGGGTCACTCGTCCTTTGGGGGGGTTTAACCTGGAACAGTTTTTCTCCATATTTTTTGTATGGGCCATTAATATACTTATATACGTTTATCATATCCCCCCTTAAACGTCTCTTCTCAAGACTAAACAATTGTAACTCCTTTAATTGCTCCTCGTAGCTAAGATGTTCCATGCCCCATATTAGTTTAGTCGCACGTCTCTGCACCCTTTCCAGCTCCACAGTGTCCCTTTTATGAACAGGCAACCAAAACTGAACAGCATATTCCAGGTGAGGCCGTACCAATGCTTTATAAAGGGGGAGTATTATGTTCCTGTCCCTTGAGTCCATGCCTCTTTTTATACATGACAATATCCTGCCGGCTTTGGAAGCCGCAGCCTGACATTGCAAGATCCTATTATCCCAATAATGTATGCACTTCCAAAAACTCAAAAGGGGATAAATCCCCCACCAATGAGACCTATTGTGTCGAGTGGTGGCTCATTGTTGGAGCGTTTATCAATGTGGGTGGACCAGTTATTACAGCCTTTGGTGCAGCGGGTACCCGGGTATTTGAAGGATTCAGGAGATATTTTGAAAATGTTTGGAAATAAAAGGTGGGGTCCGGAGCATGCATGGCTATCATGTGATGTGGTTTCTCTTTATACCAACATCCCTTGGACGGTAGCCATGCAGGCTCTGGACCACCACCTTAATAATTATGGTGATTATACAGAAGAATTGTGTGAATTCATAAAAATGTCAGTTTGGTTTCTGATGTCTAGAAATTACTTTGTATTTGATCGCAAGTTCTTTCTGCAAAAAAGTGGAGTCTCGATGGGGGCCAGACACTCCCCATCGTTAGCTAATTTAACAATGTCTTATTGGGAATCCCAGTTTATTTTTTCCAATATCAATCCTTACTGTGAGAACATACAGTGGTACGGGTGATTCATCGATGATCTTCTGTTAATTTGGGAGGGAGATGAATCCCTCGTGCCACTGTTTGCACAGTACATAAATCAAAATTCATATAATTTAAAATTTACCCATCAAATGGACAAAAGTAATATAAAATTTTTGGACTTAGAATTAAGTAGTGTGGTTGGAGAAATTATCACAGTGGCCACACATCGTAAACCAATTTCAGGAAATACAGTTTTGAGGGCTAACAGTAACCATCCAACACACACAACAAAAGCCATTCCGGTAGGGGAATTAACCCGTCTTAACAGAAACTGTTCTAATAATGAAATATATAATATACAGTCAAATCAGTTATTAGACAGATTGAAGGAAAGAGGATATAGGAATAAAATATTAAATAGAGCTAAAAAAGTAGTATCCAACAAAAATAGAACAGATCTTATCCAGGGAAAAAGGAATAAAAGGGAATTTGAAAATAAACGGTAGGTGGAGTGTCCTTAAAAATGATTTCAGGGACTTAGGCCGCAAGCTTAAGGCAAGGACCTCCAAGGTAGTCTTTTCTGAAATACTACCAGTACCACGAGCCGCACCAGAGAGGCAGCGGGAGATCAGGGAGGTAAACAAGTGGCTCAGAAGCTGGTGTAGGAAGGAAGGGTTTGGGTTCATGGAGAACTGGGCTGACTTCGCTGTCGGTTACCGGCTCTACCGTAGGGACGGGCTGCACCTCAATGGGGAGGGTGCAGCTTTGCTTGGGGAGAAGATGGCTAGAAGGGTGGAGGAGTGTTTAAACTAGGGACTTGGGGGGAGGGAACCTACAGCAAAGAGGGGGAAGATAGTGTAGATAGAGAGGTGGGAATTATAAATGTACCTGGGGGTGGAGCGGAGGGAGGGGTTAGAACAGTTAATAGGAATAAGCTTCATAGGAAAATAAAACTTACACCCTTGAATCTCATTAACCCCAATAACATAAAGGATGGAAATGTAAAGTGTATGTTCACAAATGCCAGAAGCCTAGCAAATAAAATGGGGGAGCTTGAGGCCTTGATACTGGAGGAACATATTGATATAGTTGGGGTCACTGAGACATGGCTGGACTCCTCGCATGACTGGGCTGTCAATCTGCAGGGGTTTACATTGTTTCGCAAGGATAGAATGAACAGAAAAGGTGGTGGAGTCTGTCTGTATGTAAGAAGTGGTATGAAAATCAGTGTGAACGATGCCATAGTGTGTGATGATTCTGAGGATGTGGAATCATTGTGGGTAGAATTACAAAAGGAGGGAAATACTGAAAAAATAGTATTTGGTGTAATCTACAGACCCCCTAATATCACTGAAGAGATAGAAGTTTGGCTTCATAAACAAATAGAGAGGGCCGCCCGGGCAGGTACAGTGGTAATAATGGGAGATTTTAACTATCCAGATATAGATTGGGGTCCGGGGTTGGCTAAAACTACAAAGGGGCGACAATTCCTAAATTTATTGCAGGATAATTTTATGGGCCAGTTTGTGGAGGACCCAACAAGAAGTGATGCCTTGTTGGATCTGATCATTTCCAACAACGCAGAGCTGGTTGGTAATGTAACTGTGCGGGAAAACCTTGGTAATAGCGACCACAATATAGTTACTTTTGACTTAAAATGTAGAAAACAAAGACAGGCGGGGAAGGCAAAAACATATAACTTTAAAAAGGCAAATTTCCCTGGGCTGAGGGCTGCACTACAGGACATAGACTGGGGGAGGTGTTGTCAAATACTGATACAGAAGGTAAATGGGACATCTTTAAATCAACTCTAAATAACTATACAGCTAAATATATACCAAAGGGGAACAAATATAAACGATTAAAACTAAATCCTACATGGCTGACACATGATGTTAAAAGAGCAATAAACAACAAAAAAATAGCCTTCAAAAAATACAAATCTGATGGGTCAGCTATAACATTTAAACAGTACAAGGAGCTTAATAAAATCTGTAAAAATGTGATAAAAACAGCAAAAATTCAAAATGAGAGACAGGTGGCCAAAGAAAGCAAAACTAATCCTAAATATTTTTTTAGATATATAAATGCAAAAAAAAAACAAGGACAGAGCATGTAGGACCCCTTAATAATGATAATGGGGAGGTTGTCACAGGCGATCAAGAGAAGGCGGAGCTACTGAATGGGTTCTTTAGTTCTATGGAACTAAAGCACCTGGAAGAAGGAGCTGACATTGGCCAGGTCAGTGCTGGTAACACATCATGTAATGTACTGAACTGGCTTAATGTAGAGATGGTACAAGGTAAGTTAAGTGATATAAATGTAAGCAAATCCCCAGGGCCGGATGGACTACACCCAAGAGTTCTTAGAGAGGTAAGTTCAGTAATATCTGTACCCCTGTTCATGATATTTAGAGATTCTCTGGTGTCTGGTATTGTGCCAAGGGACTGGCGCAAGGCGAATGTGGTGCCAATCTTCAAAAAGGGCTCTAGGTCTTCCCCAGGAAACTATAGACCGGTAAGTTTAACGTGCATTGTGGGTAAATTGTTTGAAGGACTTATAAGGGATTACATACAGGAATACATAGGGGATAATTGTATTATAAGTGATAGCCAGCATGGGTTTACTAAGGATAGAAGTTGTCAAACCAATCTAATTTGCTTTTATGAAGAGGTGAGTAGAAGCCTTGACAGAGGAATGGCTGTGGATATAGTGTTTCTGGATTTTGCTAAAGCGTTTGATACTGTCCCTCATAGACGTGTGACAGGTAACTGGATTGAACACTGGCTCATGGATCGTACCCAGAGAGTGGTGGTCAATGATTCGTACTCTGATTGGTCCCCGGTTATTAGTGGTGTACCCCAAGGTTCAGTACTGGGACCGCTGTTGTTTAATTTATTTATCAATGATATAGAGGATGGTATTAACAGCTCTGTTTCTATCTTTGCAGATGACACCAAGCTTTGTAGCACAGTACAGTCTATAGAGGATGTGCATAAGTTACAAGATGACTTGGATAGACTAAGTGTCTGGGCATCCACTTGGCAAATGAGGTTCAATGTGGATAAATGTAAAGTTATGCATCTGGGTACTAATAACCTGCATGCATCGTATGTCTTAGGGGGGATTAAACTGGCAGAGTCACTGGTAGAGAAGGATCTGGGTGTACTTGTAGATCACAGACTACAGAATAGCATGCAATGTCAGGCTGCTGCTTCCAAAGCCGGCAGGATATTGTCATGTATCAAAAGAGGCATGGACTCAAGGGACAGGGACATAATACTCCCCCTTTATAAATCATTGGTACGGCCTTACCTGGAATATGCTGTTCAGTTTTGGGCACCTGTCCATAAAAGGGACACTGCGGAGTTGGAAAGGGTGCAGAGACGCGCGACTAAACTAATATGGGGCATGGAACATCTTAGCTATGAGGAGCGATTAAAGGAGTTACAATTGTTTAGTCTTGAGAAGAGACGTTTAAGGGGGGATATGATAAATGTATATAAGTATATTAATGGCCCATACAAAAAATATGGAGAAAAACTGTTCCAGGTTAAACCCCCCCCCCAAAGGACGAGGGGGCACTCCCTCCGTCTGGAGAAGAAAAAGTTTAGTCTCAAGGGGCGACACGCCTTCTTTACCGTGAGGACTGTGAATTTATGGAACGGTCTACCTCAGGAACTGGTCACAGCAGGAACAATTAACAGCTTTAAAACAGGATTAGATACATTCCTGGAACAAAATAAGATTAATGCTTATGAAGAAATATAAAATCTCATCCCTTCCCCAATATCGCGCCACACCCCTACCCCTTAATTCCCTGGTTGAACTTGATGGACATATGTCTTTTTTCGACCGTACTAACTATGTAACTATGTAACTATGTAACTATGTAACATATTCTCCCTATTTCAATAAAATAAAAAATGTAGTATTACGGCATTTACATGTATTAAAACAAGATGATATAGTATCTAAAATATTAGAAAAAGGGTGTCACATAGTTTCAAAAAAAGCACCCACACTAAAAAATTATTTGTCACCGAGTCTAGTAGAGGAGTCCCGTTCAGGCACAAATATGTGGCTCTCACAGAAGGGCTTTTACAAATGCGGACATAACATATGCCACACTTGCAACTATGTCAAAGTGGTAAAAGAGTTTGAAAATGCGGGCAGCAAGAAATATGCCATTAAAAACTATATAAATTGCAATAGCAAAAACGTAATTTATATGATCGAGTGCATACATTGCAAACTAAAATATATAGGTTATACCACCCGCAAATTAAAAATGCGTGCTTTAGAACACCTTAATGATGTGGGGGCTTTAAATAGAAATAAATCTGCTGCCTCTCTTCATTTCCAAATAGTACATGGTGGCAATATATCAGGATTTAAAATATATGGTATTGAGTTGGTTAAACTGGACATAAGGCAAGGATGCATCAGAAAAAGGTTGGAACATCGGGAAGCCTTCTGGCAATTCACTCTTGGCACGCGTGCCCCTTTCGGCATGAATGTAAGACATGAATTGCTGTTCCATTATTGAAGTAACACGTATATCGGATAAGTAAACAAGAAATTTATTGATTGTACATTATAGATAGAAAATTATGTGTTGCTAAGCATAAGGTGTTGAATACAGTGTTGTTATTTTATAACACCTCCTTTTTAATTTAAATGTGTGTGTGTTGAAAGACACTAAATCTCTACCCAGTTGTGAAATCTAACGGGGATTGATAAGTAACCTAAAGTAGGTGGGGTAATAAAATTATTCCTCACCTGCGCAGGTACAAATAAGAATCCTTTCCTGTCAGACCCACAACGTCACTGAGGAAGAGCGCGCATGCGGAGGGACTGTGGAGGGAGTCGGATTTTACTGTGTATTGTTTGTCATTTTGATACGGAGAAAATATAGCTGCAAGTCTTATATCTGGTGCCGGATCATCGTTTGTTCTTCTGCCTGGAATATTAGCACTTTGCCGAGTGTGGACCCGTGCACAGAAATTGGTGGAGGTGAGCTGTACAACACTATTTTCTTGTCTTGGTGAGTGTGCCTTTCAATTTGCTTTTCTCTTTACCTCACGCCCATCATGGTTAGGTGTGTTTCTTTGAATGTTAAGGGCCTCAACTACCCCCCTAAGTGGCATCTTTTTCAGCGGGAGTTGGTGACGCTGTGTGCCAATATTGCCTTCCTTCAGGAAACACACTTTGGTCAATTCAGGTGCTTTCCAATTTCTTCATTATCTCTATCCCCAAGCCTTTCTGGCCTCTTCTGATAGTAAGGTTGTGGGTGTAGCGATCCTAATTTCCCGATCCTACCCATTTCAGGTCTCCTCTTCCTACTCTGATCCCCTGGTTAATTATAACATTGTTGAGGGCTCTCTAATGGGTAAGTCTCTCCCCTGCTTTGCAATATCTATGCCCCCAATACCTCCCAGATTACTTTCCACCATAGGGTCCTGTCTAGACTTCACAAATATCCCCCTTCCACCTGGCTTCTTGGGGGGACTTTAACCTCATTTACTCTCCGTCTATGGATCGTCAGTCTCTCGCTGCTTGTCCTCCCTCTCCTGCCCAGTTGCATCTTGCTTCCCTCTTTTGTCACATGATTGGATCCTCCTCTCTCTATGACCTTTGGAGGATTAATCATCCGACTGACTGATCCTTCACCTTTTACGCTCACCTTCATAGGTTGCACACACGCATTGATTATTTCTTTGGTAATCTCCCCATGGTCCACATGCTCTCTGATGCTTCGCCGGAGCCCATTGCCTGGTCGGACCGTAGTCCAATACTGCTTTCTTTTTTTACTCTGTCCTCATTTAACTGGCATCTCAACGACTCCTTGCTTAAATCTCCACCCTCCCGAGACTCGATCCAGTCCTGTATTACTGAATATTTCAACAATAACGACGGCTTTTTCTATTCTCAGGCTGTCCTCTGGGAGTCCCACAAGTCTGTGGTTAGGGGTCGCCGCATTGCCCTTGGCTCTCGCTTGTAGCGGGATGCTCTGATTCGAGCTCAGGAGCTTCGGACGGAGATTAGTAACATAGTAACATAGTTCATAAGGTTGAAAAAAGACAAGAGTCCATCACGTTCAACCTATATTCCTAATGAGTCCCTACTGAGTTAATCCAGATTGCTAACCTGGAAGCTCTTTTGTTATCCTCTTTTTCTCTTTCATTTCTGAGGCATCTGGTGGCAGCACATGCTCAATTAGGTGATCTGGCACTCCGTAAGGTAGAACACCAACTGCTTTATGCTAAGCAGAGGTTTTACAAGAAGGGCAATAAGGTTCCTACCTTGTTGGCCCGGTGCTTGCATGATCGTGCTGCTGCTCAGTCTCCCTCGGCCTTGAAAGATCATTCAGGTACCCTTCAATACCACCCTGATACTATCTCCCGTCTTTTTGTTTACTACTACTCTAAACTCTATTCCCTAACCTCCCAGCTTCTGTCCGATCCAGTGCAGCGTGATGCTGTCTTGGACTCCTTTCTTTCGAAGTGTCATTTGCCGAGTCTTACGGCATCTGATCGTGCTACCTTGAATGCACCTATTACTGCTGAGGAATTGGAGGATGTCCTTAAATCTCTACACGCAGGGCTCTCCACCGGCCCGGACGGTTTCACATACTTATACTACAAGACGTATTCCTCTCTTCTTCTCCTTCCTAGACTTCTGTCTCTTTTTAACACTTCTCTTGGGTGGGGGGTGGGGGGGAGAGATCCCGCAGTATTTTTTGCACTCCTTGATTACCCTTATACCCAAAAGACCCAGGAGGTACTCTGCTTTCAGAGTAATGTCCCTGTCTAGGCAGAAGTGCCATATCTCCTTCGCCAAGTTGACTAAAGTTAAAGATTTCGTTCCTCCCAGGCGATTGATGCACTGTACTGCAGATACATTGTCCATTCTCAGAAGAATACAACATTGAGTTCTGTCCTTCACAAAACTTTTCAGAGCAAAGAAGCCTGCCAAAAGTTCGAGGGCATTTATGTAAGGAGCATTTCCTCGGAGGACCACTTGAGGAGGAACCGCATCTGGCTCCTCAGCCCAGGTGACTGGCGTCTGATTCTATAATTAGATCCGGAATCAAATTGAAAATGGTCTTCCCATTCCATGAAACAATGTGATCTAACCACCAGTGAAGTCTTTCCTTCGTTTCGGTGGTTAATGTTATTTCATCTGAATAACCTAAGCCTTCTCTGAGATGTTGAGCCTTGAGGCGTTGGAGTGCTCTGTAATGAAATGGTGCTGGCTGGAAGATCGCCTGAATGGAGGTTGATAGGAGAGCCACTAACTAAGCAATGGAGTGAAAAGAGACTATGGCCCACATTTATCATTGTCTTTAGACAGTTTTTTGTGTCTAAAAAAGGGGCAAAAAAGGAGCAAGCAGGGTTTTTTGCACCTTTTTTCCCCTTTTTGTTTACACATTTCTGCTGATTTTAAGTTGCAATCCACTGATTTTGGCAATAGACATGATATGGAAGGGTTTTATCAACTGCGCCTTTTTGTGAAAAGGAGCAAAAAAGGCACAACGCCACTGAAAAGTCTCTAAAACTACACCAGCCAAGGCATGGTGTAGCTTTTTGGTGTATGTGAAGAGAGAAATTTGTGAAAATGTGACCTGCACAAATTTTATCATATGCTCTTTGACCATTTAATAAATGTGGTGCTCCTGCACATTACCAGCACACAAAAAAAAGGTGTAAAAAATGCTTCACTTACACTACAATGGTAAATGTGGGCCTATGTGTCTGTTCAGGAGAATTCAAATCTCTCTGCAGATCATTTTTAGTTTCCTGGTGGGAAGGCTGAGAATCTCCATTTGTGTATTCACTATGAGGCCTAGAAATTCTACTTCCCTAGCATGGGAAAGAACAGACTTCTTATAAGTTATGATAAATCCCAGATTGGATTGTAGGGACATTGTCCAATGAATGTGAAGATGGATTTGAGATAATGTCTGAGCCATTATCAAGATGTTGTCTAAATATGTTATGAGACGAACACAGCAAACTCTCAGAATCGCTACTACTGGTTTGAGTAGCTTTGTAAAGCACCATGGAGCCGATGAAAGGCCGAATGGTAGACTGGTGAATTGTCATTTTAGATCCTTCCGGAAGAATTGGAGGTAAGGTTGAGACACTTGATGAATAGGCACCGTGAGGTAGGCATCTGTTAAATCTATTTTGGCTAACCAGTTTTCTTGTAAGAGAAGGTTTCTCAATAGGTGGATGACCTCCATTTTGAAATGTCTGTATGGAACAAAATTGTTGAAGGTCTTTAGGTTTATGACAGATCTGTAACCTCGTCCTTTTTTTTTTAATAGGAATACATTGCTCATGTAGCCCGGAGCATGCAAAGGGACCTGAATTATAGCGCCTTTGGAATGTAATTCCTGTATTCCAGATCTATCAGTTCTTGATCTGTTGTAGAAAAAATGATTGAATGTGGATAAACAGTTTGTAAGGGTGGGTGAACAAATTCTATTTGGAAACCTAAGACCGTATTTCAGATCCAGATGTCTGATGTAATTATAGGCCGAGTTTGGAAAAAATAAGCTATTCTGCCTCCTAGTGGAATATGAGAAAAAGACAGGACATGTTGACCTAACTGTAGGAGGTCTGGATCTGGGATATCCTCGGTGTCCTCTTGCCCTCCAAGGTCTTCCTCTAGTGGAAATGGAGGGGTTAGGGAATCTATTCATACGGGAAGGAGGGGCACAGGAGTATTGTCCCTCTTGGGGATGATGGCTGGGAAGTTTGCCCCTTCTCTTCACAGCCCTGCCAAAAACTCGAGGCTGAAAGACCTTTCGCAAGGAAGTCTGCGCCTTGTCCAAGGATGAAAAGAAATTTACATATTTATTAAGTTCTTTAATACATGAATCCAAACAGAAGACCATCTGGAGTAGAATTATTATCGGAGGACGCCAGTTAGATAAGCTGCAGGTCCAGCTTCATGAGTATGGACAGTTTTCTTTCGGTACATATAGTAGCATTAATACTACCAAACATACAGATGGCTCTTTGAGCCCAACCTCTTAGTATAGAGACATCGACAGGGGTATGAGAAGAGATAGCCTCTTCAGTTAAATCCAGGATCCTGGTTAAAGGTCCCAGGAAATCCAAAAATCGATCCTAGATGGTCCGGAAGGATATACCTTCTATACCTTAAGGAGTTTTACTAAAGTGGAGTCAATATCTGTTGTAATAGACATTTTATTTGGTAAAGTGGGTCTAGGGCATTCAGAGCGCATTTTGCTTCTAGTTGTCCTGTCAAGTGGTTTTCTTAACCATTGGGTCAGATATTTAGATATCAAAGGATGTGGCATCCACTACATTTAAAAAATCATAACTCTTTCAATTTTGCACCTAAAAATCCATATGATGGCTTATTTTTTGCAGCACTAATTCTACTTTGTAATGATGTCAGTCATTGTACCCAAAAATCAATGGTGAAACAGAAAAAAAACATTGTGAGACAAGTTTTGTAACTTTTGAGGGCTTCCGTTTCTACACAGTACATTTTTCAGTAAAAATGACACCTTATCTTTATTCTGTAGGTTCATACAATTAAAATGATACCCTACTTTTATAGGTTTGATTTTGTTGTACTTGTTGACCCCTATAACTTTTATTTTCCGCGTATGGGGCAGTATGAGGGCTCATTTTTTGCATCATGATCTGAAGTTTTTAGCGGTACCATTTTTGCATTGTTAGGACTTATTGATCATTTTTTCATGATTTAAAAAGTGACCAAAATAAGCTATTAAACGGTTTAATTAACTATATATTTTTATAATTTGGACGTTTCCACATGCTTATTTTTATTATGTTTATTTTGTCTATGTTTATTTTTATTTTTATTTACACAGTTTTTTTTTAAATGGGAAAAGGGGGGTGATTCAAACTTTTATTAGGGAAGGGGTTAAATGATCTTTATTCACTTTTTTTTTGTTCACTTTTTTTTGCAATGTTATAGCTCCCATAGGGGGCTATAACACTGCACACACTGATCTCTTACATTGATCAATGGTTTCTCATAGGAAACCATTGATCAATGATTCTGCCGCTTGACCTCTCATGCCTGGATCTCAGGCACTGAGCAGTCATTCGGCGATCGGACACCAGGAGGCAAGATAAGGGACCCTCCTGCTGTGTCACAGCTGTTCGGGATGCCGTGATTTTGCCGTGGACATCCCGAACAGCCCCCTGAGCTAACCGGCAATGATTTACTTTCACTTTAGACATGGAGTTCAACTTTGAACGCCGCATCTAAAGGGTTAATAGCGTGCGGCACCGCGATCAGTGCCGCGCGCTATTAGCCACAGGTCCCTGACGTGGCCCCGCGTTATAGAACGGGAGCAGACTCATGACGTACTGGTACTTCATGAGTCCTTAAGGGGTTAAGGACCAAGGACGTATGCGTACGTCCTAGCTACCTGGTATTTAAGGACCAAGGACATACGCGTACGTCCGTGGGAATTTTGGTCCCTGCCTCGCACGGGTGGGGACTGGACCGGGGTGACTGCTGATAAATATGCAAATGCCCAGGGGGGTAATCAAACCCCCCATGTTTGCGATTGCCGCAAATCGCAGGTGAATTCACACCAGCGATTTGCGGCGATTCCAGTTCATACGGGTCTCTGATGACCCCTCCTATCCCTGCTATTGGTCGTCAAGAAGCGACGACCAATAGCAGATCGGGGGTGGAGTTAACTTTCGGTTTCCCCGTTCTGCCCACCCACAGTAGGCCAGGCAGAACGGGGAAACCAATGAGGACCGGCGCCGAAGTCCACTTACCTGGCGATTGGCGGCAGTGATCTGCCGCAGAAGAGGACGGCGATGCGGCTCCCTGGATCCTACAGAAGCCGGTGAGTTGCCTAGCAACATCTGGAGGGCTACAGTTTGGAGACCACTATACTGTGGTCTCTAAACTGTAGCCCTCCAGATGTTGCAAAACTACAACTCCCAGCATGCCCAGACAGCTGTTTGCTGTTTGGGCATGCTGGGATTTGCAGTTTTGCAACAGCTGGAGGGCTACAGTTTGGAGATCACTGTGTAGTGATCTCTAAACTGTGGCCCTCTAGATCTTGCAAAACTACAACTCCCAGCATGCCCAAATAGAAGTTTGCTGTCTGGGCATGCTGGTATTTGTAGTTTTGCAACATCCTGAGGGCCATAGTTTGGAGGTCACTGTGCAGTGGTCTCTAAACTGTAGCCCTACAGATGTTGCAAAACTGCAAATCCCAGCATGCCAAAAACAGCAAACAGCTGTTTCGGCATGCTGGGAGTTGTAGTACCTCCAGCTGTTGCATAACTACATCTCCCAGCATGCCCCTTGGTGATCAGTACATGCTGGGAGTTGTAGTTTTGCAACAGCTGGAGGCACACTGGTTGGAAAATACTGAGTTAGGTAACAGAATCTAACTGAAGGTTTTCCAACCAGTGTGCCTCCAGCTGTTGCAAAAGTACAACTCCCAGCATGCACGGTCTGTCAGTACATGCTGGGAGTTGTAGTTTTGAAATAGCTGGAGGTTTGTCCCCCCATGTCAATGTACAGGGTACATTCACACGGGCAGGTTTACAGTGAGTTTCCTGCTTCAAATATGAGCTGCGGCAAATTTTTCGCTTCAGCGCAAACTCCTAGCGGGAAACTCACTGTAAACCTCTGCCCGTGTGAATGTACCCTAAAAACACTACACTAACACAAAATAAAGGGTAAAACACTACATATATACCCCCTTACACTGTCCCTCCAATAAAAATGAAAAACGGCTTTGTATTGTATTGTATTGTACGGCAGTGTTTCCAAAATGGAGCCTCCAGCTGTTGCAAAACAACAACTCCCAGCATTCCGGACAGTCACTGACTGTCCAGGCATGCTGGAGTTTAGCAACAGTTGGAGGCACCCTGTTTGGGAATCACTGGCGTAGAATACCCCTCTGTCCACCCCTATGCAATCCCTAATTTAGTCCTCAAATGCGCATGGCGCTCTCTCACTTTGGAGCCCTGTCGTATTTCAAGGAAACAGTTTAGGGCCACATTTGGGGTATTTCCGTACTCGGGAGAAATTGCACTACAAATTTGGGGGGGCTTTTTCTCCTTTTACCCCTTATGAAAATGAAATAACAAATTTTACACTAACATGCTGATGTTGCCCCATACTTTTTATTTTCACAAGCGGTAAAAGGGCAAAAACGCTATTTCTCCTGAGTACGGAAATACCCCATATGTGGGCATAAAATGCTCTGCGGGCACAACAAGACTCAGGAGTGAGAGAGCACTATGTACATATGAGGCCTAAATTGGTGATTTGCACAGGGGTGGCTGATTTTACAGCGGTTCCGCAAAAAAAGAAATTTTGGAAACTATACCCCTCATGGAACGTAACAAGGGGTATAGTGAGCCTTAAGGCTAAGTTTCCACTTGGTTTTTTTTTCTGGCAGTTTTTGGAAAACTGCCACGGCAGTTTTTGAGTCAAAGCAAGAAGTGGATTCAAAAGGAATAGGACATATAAAGGAAGGACTTATACTTCTTCTCCCTTATGGATCCACTTCTGACTTTGGCTCAAAAACTGCAGTGGCAGTTTTCAAAAAAACTGCCAGAAAAAATCCAAGTGGAAACTTAGCCTTAGGCTAAATGTCCACTTGTTTTTTTTTCTGGCAGTTTTTGGAGTACTGCTACTGTAGTTTTTGAGCCAAAGCCAGAAATGTATTCAAAAGGAATAGGACATATAAAGGAAGCACTTCTCCTCCCTTATGGAGCCACTTCTGACTTTGGCTTAAAAATTGCAGTAGCAGTTTTCCAAAAACTGACAGAAAAAAAAAACAAGTGGAAACTTAGCCTAACATCCCACTGATTTTTGACGAATTTTCCTTAAAGTTGGTAGGGAAAATGAAAAAATAAAATTTTTCACTAAAATGCTGGTGTTTCCTTAAATTTTTCATTTTCACAAGGGAAAATAGGAAAAAAAGCCCCCCAAAATTTGTAATCCCATTTCTTCTGAGTAAGAACATACCCCATATGTGGATGTAAAGTGCTCTGCTTGCGCACTACAATGCTCAGAAGAGAAGGAGCACCATTGGGCTTTTGGAGAGAAAATTTGTCCGGAATTGAAGGCCACGTGTGTTTACAAAGCCCCCATGGTGCCAGAACAATGGACCCCCCCCCCCTCACATGTGACCCCATTTTGGAAACTACACCCCTCATGTAATGTAATAAGGGGTACAGTGAGCATTTACACCCCACAGGTGTCTGACAGATTTTTGGAACAGTGGTCCATGAAAATAAAAATTAAATTTTTCATTTGCACAGCCCACTGTTCCAAAGATCTGTCAAACGCCAGTGGAGTGTAAATGCTCACTGCACCCCTTATTAAATTCTGTGAGGGGTGTAGTTTCCAAAATGGGGTCACATGTAGGGGGTCCACTGTTATCTTTCTCCTCATGGGTAGAGTGTAGAAGATGCACTGAAGAAGCATCAGCAAGAGTGCTTTTTTGTTAAGCATCACATTTTTCCTGGTCTACAGACTTTTTAGATTTTCTGAGTTTGGAGGGTAGACCGGTAGTAAAATGCCTTTTTTGGCATGCTTACCCATGTTTTTTCCATCCCTCGGCTAATTTTAAGGTGGAGTCCTCAACAGACCAGAATTGCAGAATTGGTCTGAGGGGATAGATGGACCATGTTTGGGAGATTTTGGAGCATTGTTGCGAGATATCGCTAAAGCAACTGACTTAGCTACCACTTCAGGAATAGAAGCCATAGCTGTGTGGACAGCAGATTGTACTGATTTGAAGACTGACTGATCTACCATAGATTGAATCAGGGATTCATCAAGCAGTTCAAAATGTTGAGGATCATCAACTTTATTTGGTGCTTCATTAGCCATAGTGAGGTATAGTGTAAATAATGTATATGTGTGTGTATATATATATATATGAATTTACATAGAGCTGAAAAAAGTAAGAATAACATGAAAAAACCTGTGGTAAGTACAATTATACAGTGCAGATATAATGTCAGAGATAATAGGGAACGTTTATCACCTGAATATAGCAATGAGAATAGGGTATTTGCAGGTAAAGCCGGCTGATGCGAACAGTGAGCGGGCTGTGAGGAGATAGGATTTCGTGCTCTCAGCTGAAATCTCAGCTGCGTGCGTAGTCTCACGATATTAGGTAATAGAAGGAAGAGTAACGGAGCGGAGAGTAACGGTGCCGGAGAGTATGGCGCAGATAGAAATTAAGGGAATACAATACAGGTATGTAAGAAAAGGGGGAAAAAGGTGAAAAAGTGAGGTGGAGTATATATACTATGCTACCATAAGAGTTAATAAAAGAGGGAAGTTATTACCAACGATATATTAGTACCCAGACACGAAGGGTTAATGAGCAGAAGAAAAAATATCCTCATAGCAATTATATATATATATATATATATATATATATGCAAATTTATATGGACATATCTGAATACTGATGGAATACAAAATTCTGAGGAGAACAAAATTTTATAGTACTTATCTTGTGCGCAGAGCAGCAAAGAAGAGGAAGTATGTTACCTGTTTATTTATTATATCACATGTGCTGGTCACTGATTGGCTGTCCTTACATACCACATTTGCATACTACCATTTTTTTCTGTTCACCTGTTTAATTAACCCTTTGCTGCTATATCCAGTAAAGAAGAGTTTAACCCCTTAAGGACCGAGCCCTTTTTCACCTTAAGGACCAGAGCGTTTTTTGCAATTCTGACCACTGTCACTTTAAACATTAATAACTCTGGAATGCTTTTAGTTATCATTCTGATTCCGAGATTGTTTTTTCGTGACATATTCTACTTTAACTTAGTGGTAAAATTTTATGGTAACTTGCATCCTTTCTTGGTGAAAAATCACCAAATTTGATGAAAAAAATGAAAATTTTGCATTTTTCTAACTTTGAAGCTCTCTGCTTGTAAGGAAAATGGATATTCAAAATATTTTTTTTTGGGTTCACATATACAATATGTCTACTTTATGTTTGCATCATAAAATTTATGAGTTTTTACTTTTGGAAGACACCAGAGGGCTTCAAAGTTCAGCAGCAATTTTGAAATTTTTCACAAAATTTTTAAACTCGCTTTTTTTCATGGACCAGTTCACGTTTGAAGTGGATTTGAAGGGCCTTCATATTAGAAATGCCCCATAAAAGACCCCATTATAAAAAACTAAACCCCCCAAAGTATTCAAAATGACATTCAGTAAGTGTATTAACCCTTTAGGTGTTTAACAGGAATAGAAGCAAAGTGAAGGAGAAAATTCTAAATCTTCATTTTTTACACTCGCATGTTCTTGTAGACCCAATTTTTGAATTTTTGCAAGGGGTAAAAAGGAGAAAATTTTTACTTGTATTTGAAACCCAATTTCTCTCGAGTAAGGACATACCTCATATGTCTATGTTAATTGTTCAGCGGGCGCAGTAGAGGGCTCAGAAGGGAAGGAGCGTCAAATGGTTTTTGGGGGGCATGTCACCTTTAGGAAGCCCCTATGGTGCCAGAACAGCAAAAAAACACACATGGCATACCATTTTGAAAACTAGACTCCTCAGGGAACGTAACAAGGGGTAAAGTGAACCTTAATACCCCACAGGTGTTTCACGACTTTTGCATATGTAAAAAAAATGATTTTTTTTTAACCTAAAATACTTGGTTTCCCAAAAATTTTAAATTTTTAAAAAGTGGAATAGCAGAAAATACCCCCCAAAATTTGAAACCCAATTTCTCCTGATTCAGAAAACACCCCATATGGGGGTGAAAATTGCTCTGCTGGCGCACTACAGGTCTCAGAAGAGAAGGAGTCACATTTGGCTTTTTGAAAGCAAATTTTGCTCTGGGGGCATGCCGCATTTAGGAAGCCCCTATGGTGCCAGGACCGCAAAAAAAAACCACATGGCATACCATTTTGGAAACTAGACCCCTCGGGGAAAGTAACAAGGGGTAATGTGAACCTTAATACCCTATAGGTGTTTCACGACTTTTGCATATGTGAACATTTTTTATTTTTTTTTACCTAAAATGCTTGGTTTCCCAAAATGTTTACATTTTTAAAAAGGGTAGTAGCAGAAAACACCCCCCAAAATTTGAAGCCCAATTTCTCCCGATTCAGAAAACACCCCATATGGGGGTAAAAAGTGCTCTGCTGGCGCACTACAGGTCTCAGAAGAGAAGAAGTCACGTTTGGCTTTTTGAAAGCAAATTTTGCTCTGGGGGCATGCCGCATTTAGGAAGCCCCTATGGTGCCAGGACAGCAAAAAAAAAACACATGGCATACCATTTTGTAAACTAGACCCCTCGGGGAACGTAACAAGGGGTTAAGTGAACCTTTATACCCCACAGGTGTTTCATGACTTTTGTATATGTAAAAAAAAAAATTTTTTTTTACCTAAAATGCTTGTTTTCCCAAAAAATTTACATTTTTAAAAAGGGTAATAGCAGAAAATACCCCACAAAATTTGAAGCCCAATTTCTCCCGAGTACGGCAATACCCCATATGTGGCCCTAAACTGTTGCCTTGAAATACGACAGGGCTCCAAAGTGAGAGTGCCATGCGCATTTGAGGCCTAAATTAGGGATTGCATAGGGGTGGACATAGGGGTATTCTACGCCAGTGATTCCCAAACAGGGGGCCTCCAGCTGTTGTAAAACTCCCAGCATGCTTGGACAGTCAGTGGCTATCTGGCAATACTGGGAGTAGTTGTTTTGCAACAGCTGGAGGCTCCGTTCTGGAAACAGTGGCGTACCAGACGTTTTTCATTTTTATTGGGGAGGGGGGCTGTATAGGGGTATGTGTATATGTAGTGTTTTTTACTTTTTATTTTATTTTGTGGTAGTGTAGTTTAGTGTTTTTAGGGTACAGTCACACGGGCGGGGGTTCACAGTAGTTTCTCGCTGGCAGTTTGAACTGCGGCAGAAAATTTGACGCAGCTCAAACTTGCAGCCGGATACTTACTGTAATCCTCCGCCCATGTGAGTGTACCCTGTACGTTCACATTGGGGGGGGAACATCCAGCTGTTGCAAAACTACAACTCCCAGCATGTACGGTCTATCAGTGCATGCTGGGAGTTGTAGTTTTGCAACCGCTGGAGGCTCCGTTTTGGAAACAGTGACGTACCAGACGTTTTTCATTTTTATTGGGGAGGGGAGGGGGGCTGTGTAGGGGTATGTGTATATATAGTGTTTTTTACTTTTTATTTTATTGTGTGTTAGTGTAGTGTAGTGTTTTTAGGGTACAGTCGCACGGGCGGGGGTTCACAGTAGTTTCTCGCTGGCAGTTTGAGCTGCGACAGAAAATTTGCCGCAGCTCAAACTTGCAGCCAGATACTTGCTGTAATCCTCCGCCCATGTGAGTGTACCCTGTACGTTCACATTGGGGGGGGAGAAACATCCAGCTGTTGCAAAACTACAACTCCAAGCATGTACGGTCTATCAGTGCATGCTGGGAGTTGTAATTTTGCAACAGCTGGAGACACACAGGTTGTGAAACACCGAGTTTGGTAACAAACTCAGTGTTTTGCAACCAGTGTGCCTTCAGCTGTTGCAAAAGCTACAACCCCCAGCATGTACGGACAGCGGAAGGGCATGCTGGGTCTTGTAGTTATGCAACAGCCGGAGGCATACTACATTGGCTGGGGATGCTGGGGATTGTAGTTATGCAACAGCTGGAGACACACTGGTTTACTACTTAACTCAGTGTGCCTTCAGCTGTTGCAAAACTACAACTCTCAGCAGTCACCGACAGCCAACGGGCATGCTGGGAGTTGTAGTTATGCAACTACCAGATGCACCACTACAACTCCCAGCATGCACTTTAGCTGATTGTGCAAGCTGGGAGTTGTAGTTACACAACAGCTGAAGGTACACTTTTACATAGAAAGAATGTGCCTTCAGCTGTTGCAAAACTACAAGCCCCAGCATGCCCATAAGGGCATGCTGAGAGTTGTGGTGGTCTGCCTCCTGCTGTTGCATAACTACAGCTCCCAGCATGCCCTTGTTGCATGCTGGGAGCTGTTGCTAAGCAACAGCAGGAGGCTGTCACTCACCTCCAACGATCCAGCCGCACAGGTCAGTCCCTCGTCGTCTCCGCCGCCGCTGCTCCTGGGGCCCCGATATCAACAGGGACGCCGGGGATCGGGGTCCCCAGCTCCGGGGGTCGTCTTCCCGCACCCGCTCACGTCCTCTGGAAGAGGGGCGGAGCGGGTTGCGGGAGTGACACCCGCAGCAGGCGCCCTGATTGGTCGGCCGGTAATCCGGCCGACGAATCAGGGCGATCGTGAGGTGGCACCAGTGCCACCTCACCCCTGCTGGCAATGGCTGTTCGGGGCCGTCTCTCATACGCCCTATGTCCTTAAGGGGTTAAGCATAATGGAAGTCTCCTGTCTTGTAATAAAATCCTTATTTCTTCAAAGTAAAATAGTGATGAAGGTGCAAAGAATCATAAAAACACAAACAATACTGGCCATGAGACCTTTACCCAAAGGGCATACAATAATGGGCCCTGTAAACACGATCCCGTCCTTCCTCCTCAACCCCCTACTCCGTATATTTATATATATATGTCACGATGCCGGCTGGCAGGTAGTGGACCCTCTGTGCCAGAGAGGGATTGGCGTGGACCGTGCTAGTGGACCGGTTCTAAGCCACTACTGGTTTTCACCAGAGCCCGCCGCAAAGCGGGATGGTCTTGCTGCGGCGGTAGTGACCAGGTCGTATCCACTAGCAACGGCTCACCTCTCTGGCTGCTGAAGATAGGCGCGGTACAAGGGAGTAGGCAGAAGCAAGGTCGGACGTAGCAGAAGGTCGGGGCAGGCAGCAAGGATCGTAGTCAGGGGCAACGGCAGAAGGTCTGGAAACACTGGCAAGGGACACACAAGGAACGCTTTCACTGGCACTAAGGCAACAAGATCCGGCAAGGGAGTGCAAGGGAAGTGAGGTAATATAGGGAAGTGCACAGGTGATAACCCTAATTGGAACCACTGCGCCAATCAGCGGCGCAGTGGCCCTTTAAATCGCAGAGACCCGGCGCGCGCGCGCCCTAGGGAGCGGGGCCGCGCGCGCCGGGACAGAACAGACGGGGAGCGAGTCAGGTAGGGGAGCCGGGGTGCGCATCGCGAGCGGACGCTACCCGCATCGCGAATCGCATCCCGGCTGGCAGCAGGATCGCAGCGCCCCGGGTCAGAGGACGTGACCGGAGCGCTGCAGCGGAGGGGGAGAAGCGAGCGCTCCGGGGAGGAGCGGGAACCCGGAGCGCTCGGCGTAACAGTACCCCCCCCCTTGGGTCTCCCCCTCTTCTTGGAGCCTGAGAACCTGAGGAGCAGACTTTTGTCAAGGATGTTGTCCTCAGGTTCCCAGGATCTCTCTTCAGGACCACAACCCTCCCAGTCTACCAAAAAAAAATTTTTCCCTCTGACCTTTTTGGCAGCCAAAATCTCCTTGACCGAGAAGACGTCCGAGGAGCCGGAAACAGGAGTGGGAGGAACAGATTTGGGAGAAAAACGGTTGAGGATGAGTGGTTTGAGAAGAGAGACGTGAAAGGCATTAGGGATACGAAGAGAAGGAGGAAGAAGAAGTTTATAAGAGACAGGATTAATTTGACACAAAATTTTGAAAGGACCAAGATAGCGTGGTCCCAACTTGTAGCTAGGGACACGGAAGCGGACATATTTAGCGGAGAGCCATACCTTGTCTCCAGGGGAAAAAACGGGGGGAGCTCTTCTTTTCTTATCCGCGAATCTCTTCATGCGTGAAGAAGCCTGTAAGAGAGAATTTTGGGTCTCTCTCCATATAATGGAAAGGTCACGAGAAATTTCATCCACAGCGGGCAGACCAGAGGGCAAGGGGGTAGGGAGGGGGGGAAGAGGGTGACGGCCGTACACCACGAAAAATGGGGATTTGGAGGAAGATTCAGAGACCCTGAAGTTATACGAGAATTCGGCCCATGGAAGGAGATCTGCCCAGTCATCCTGGCGGGAGGAAACAAAATGTCGCAAATAATCACCCAGGATCTGGTTAATTCTTTCTACTTGTCCATTGGACTGGGGATGATATGCAGAGGAAAAATTTAATTTAATCTTGAGTTGTTTACAGAGAGCTCTCCAGAATTTAGACACGAATTGGACCCCTCTATCCGAGACAATCTGCGTAGGCAACCCGTGAAGACGAAAAATGTGTACAAAAAATTGTTTAGCCAACTGAGGCGCAGAAGGAAGACCAGGAAGAGGGATGAAATGTGCCATTTTGGAGAATCGATCAACGACCACCCAAATAACGGTGTTGCCACGGGAAGGGGGTAAATCAGTAATAAAATCCATACCAATCAGAGACCAAGGCTGTTCGGGGACAGGCAGAGGATGAAGAAAACCAGCGGGCTTCTGGCGAGGAGTCTTATCCCGGGCACAGATAGTGCAGGCTCGCACAAAGTCCCCAACATCCGTCTCCAGAGTCGGCCACCAATAGAAGCGGGAGATGAGTTGCACAGATTTCTTGATGCCCGCATGACCTGCGAGATGGGAGGAGTGACCCCATTTGAGGATTCCGAGGCGTTGGCGTGGAAAAACAAAGGTCTTTCCTGGAGGAGTCTGCCTGATGGAGGCAGGAGAAGTGGAGATCAGGCAGTCAGGAGGAATGATGTGTTGCGGAGGGAGATCAACTTCTGAGGCATCCGAGGAACGAGAGAGAGCATCGGCCCTAATGTTCTTATCGGCAGGACGAAAGTGAATCTCAAAATTAAATCGGGCAAAGAACAGAGACCACCGGGCCTGGCGAGGATTCAGCCGTTGGGCCGACTGGAGGTAGGAGAGGTTCTTGTGGTCGGTGTAGATAATAACAGGAAATCTTGATCCCTCCAGCAGATGCCTCCATTCCTCAAGTGCTAATTTAATGGCTAGAAGCTCTCGATCCCCGATGGAGTAGTTCCTCTCCGCTGGAGAGAAGGTCCTAGAGAAAAAACCACAAGTGACAGCATGCCCGGAAGAATTTTTTTGTAGAAGAACAGCTCCAGCTCCTACTGAGGAGGCATCAACCTCTAATAGGAAGGGTTTGGAAGGGTCAGGTCTGGAGAGCACGGGAGCCGAAGAAAAGGCAGACTTGAGTCGTTTAAAGGAGTCCTCTGCTTGAGGAGGCCAAGACTTGGGATCAGCATTTTTCTTGGTTAAAGCCACGATAGGAGCCACAATGGTAGAAAAATGTGGAATAAATTGCCTGTAATAATTGGCGAACCCCAAAAAGCGTTGGATAGCACGGAGTCCGGAGGGGCGTGGCCAATTTAAGACGGCAGAGAGTTTGTCTGGATCCATCTGTAGTCCCTGGCCAGAGACCAAATATCCTAGAAAAGGAAGAGATTGGCATTCAAACAGACATTTCTCAATTTTAGCATAGAGTTGGTTGTCACGAAGTCTCTGAAGAACCATACGGACATGCTGGCGGTGTTCTTCTAGATTGGCAGAAAAAATTAGGATATCGTCCAGATATACCACAACACAGGAGTATAACAGATCACGAAAAATTTCATTGACAAAGTCTTGGAAGACGGCAGGGGCATTGCACAGTCCAAAGGGCATGACCAGATACTCAAAGTGTCCATCTCTGGTGTTAAATGCCGTTTTCCACTCGTCCCCCTCTCTGATGCGGATGAGGTTATAGGCGCCTCTTAAGTCCAATTTAGTGAAGATGTGGGCACCTTGGAGGCGATCAAAGAGTTCAGAGATGAGGGGTAAGGGGTAGCGGTTCTTAACCGTGATTTTATTAAGACCGCGGTAGTCAATGCAAGGACGTAGGGAGCCATCTTTTTTGGACACAAAGAAAAATCCGGCTCCGGCAGGAGAGGAGGATTTACGGATAAAGCCCTTTTTTAGATTCTCCTGGACGTATTCGGACATGGCAAGAGTCTCTGGGGCAGAGAGAGGATAAATTCTGCCCCGGGGTGGAGTAGTACCCGGGAGGAGGTCGATAGGGCAATCATAAGGCCTGTGAGGAGGTAGAGTCTCAGCTTGTTTTTTGCAGAAAACATCCGCGAAGTCCATATAGGCCTTAGGGAGACCGGTTACTGGAGGAACCACAGAGTTACGGCAAGGGTTACTGGGAACCGGTTTTAGACAGTTCTTGGAACAAGAGGACCCCCAACTCTTGATCTCCCCAGTGGACCAATCCAGGGTTGGGGAATGGAGTTGAAGCCAGGGAAGTCCAAGGAGAATCTCCGAGGTGCAATTGGGGAGGACCAAAAGTTCAATCCTCTCATGATGAGATCCGATGCTCATAAGAAGGGGCTCCGTGCGGAAACGTATGGCACAGTCCAATCTTTCATTATTTACACAATTGATGTAGAGGGGTCTGGCGAGACTGGTTACTGGGATGTTGAACCTGTTGACGAGAGAGGCCAAAATAAAATTTCCTGCAGATCCAGAGTCCAAGAAGGCCACTGTAGAGAAGGAGAAGGCAGAGGCAGACATCCGCACAGGCACAGTAAGACGTGGAGAAGCAGAGTAGACATCAAGGACTGTCTCACCTTTGTGCGGAGTCAGCGTACGTCTTTCCAGGCGGGGAGGACGGATAGGACAATCCCTCAGGAAGTGTTCGGTACTAGCACAGTACAGGCAGAGGTTCTCCATACGGCGTCGTGTCCTCTCTTGAGGTGTCAGGCGAGACCGGTCGACCTGCATAGCCTCCACGGCGGGAGGCACAGGAACAGATTGCAGGGTACCAGAGGAGAGAGGAGCCGAGGAGACGAAACGCCTCGTGCGAACAGAGTCCATATCTTGACGGAGTTCCCGACGCCTTTCAGAAAAACGCATGTCAATGCGAGTGGCTAGGTGAATAAGTTCATGTAGATTAGCAGGAATTTCTCGTGCGGCCAGAACATCTTTAATGTTGCTGGATAGGCCTTTTTTGAAGGTCGCGCAGAGGGCCTCATTATTCCAGGACAACTCTGAAGCAAGTGTACGGAATTGTACGGCATACTCGCCAACGGAAGAATTACCCTGGACCAGGTTCAACAGGGCAGTCTCAGCAGAAGAGGCTCGGGCAGGTTCCTCAAAGACACTTCGGATTTCCGAGAAGAAGGAGTGTACAGAGGCAGTGACGGGGTCATTGCGGTCCCAGAGCGGTGTGGCCCATGACAGGGCTTTTCCGGACAGAAGACTGACTACGAAAGCCACCTTAGACCTTTCAGTGGGAAACAGGTCCGACATCATCTCCAGATGCAGGGAACATTGGGAAAGGAAGCCACGGCAAAACTTAGAGTCCCCATCAAATTTATCCGGCAAGGATAAGCGTATCCCAGGAGCGGCCACTCGCTGCGGAGGAGGTGCAGGAGCTGGCGGAGGAGATGACTGCTGAAGCTGTGGTAGCAACTGTTGTAGCAAGACGGTCAGTTGAGACAGCTGTTGGCCTTGTTGCGCAATCTGTTGTGACTGCTGGGCGACCACCGTGGTGAGGTCAGCGACAACTGGCAGAGGAACTTCAGCGGGATCCATGGCCGGATCTACTGTCACGATGCCGGCTGGCAGGTAGTGGACCCTCTGTGCCAGAGAGGGATTGGCGTGGACCGTGCTAGTGGACCGGTTCTAAGCCACTACTGGTTTTCACCAGAGCCCGCCGCAAAGCGGGATGGTCTTGCTGCGGCGGTAGTGACCAGGTCGTATCCACTAGCAACGGCTCACCTCTCTGGCTGCTGAAGATAGGCGCGGTACAAGGGAGTAGGCAGAAGCAAGGTCGGACGTAGCAGAAGGTCGGGGCAGGCAGCAAGGATCGTAGTCAGGGGCAACGGCAGAAGGTCTGGAAACACTGGCAAGGGACACACAAGGAACGCTTTCACTGGCACTAAGGCAACAAGATCCGGCAAGGGAGTGCAAGGGAAGTGAGGTAATATAGGGAAGTGCACAGGTGATAACCCTAATTGGAACCACTGCGCCAATCAGCGGCGCAGTGGCCCTTTAAATCGCAGAGACCCGGCGCGCGCGCGCCCTAGGGAGCGGGGCCGCGCGCGCCGGGACAGAACAGACGGGGAGCGAGTCAGGTAGGGGAGCCGGGGTGCGCATCGCGAGCGGACGCTACCCGCATCGCGAATCGCATCCCGGCTGGCAGCAGGATCGCAGCGCCCCGGGTCAGAGGACGTGACCGGAGCGCTGCAGCGGAGGGGGAGAAGCGAGCGCTCCGGGGAGGAGCGGGAACCCGGAGCGCTCGGCGTAACAATATATATATATATATATATATATATATATATATATATATATATATAGCAAAACAAATATTTGCCTACTGAACTTCTTGTTTATGGTCTAAGCCCTGAGAATTATCCTGGGTGAATATTCCTTAGATTTCAAAGTTTGGTTTTCATTTTTTTTTTAATTTAATTTCACTAGTAATACATCACAAATATAAATTACATTTTACCTGATTTAACAACAAGAACAAAGAACTACTGTATCCAAGACTGTCAAGACAAGACTGTCCTGATACAGTAAAATCTCTTTGAGTAAACCACCCAAAATTGCACAAAAAATTGCTTTTCTATGGGGTGCTCTTTTTAGCCAGTGTGCACAATACATAGTAAAACCCAAAACTGTTAATAAAAAATCTGGTCTGGACAAGGGGGTGGTCTTCTTTTCGAAAAGTTTCACTGTATCTGAATTAAAAATGGATCACAAATGTATGTGAATAAACACGATACTTTAGAACCTTTTGACTGTATAAAGAATAAAACCTGTATTCAATGTGTTTTGTTGAAACAGCAACATATGACTGTGAAGAAAAATGTTTCAGCCTCTAGACTCGCCAAGCGCATTTTAAATGTTGCTTTTTATCACTAACAAAAGTACAAAACACTTGTGTTCAAGAGTATTAAAAGCATAATAATATGTGTATAAGGAACCATTAATGTGTAGAAGATAGACTAACATTACATGGAGGTACAAAGGCAAGTATAAGTTTGTGGCTAACAATATTGAGATAGATTTTAAGTTGAAAGAAAATAATGCATTCAACAAAGACTTCACTCACAACAAAGGTAACAATTCAGAATCCTAAGGCTTTATACATTAGAATACACATTAAAAATAGAGTACAACAAACTGTATACATATAATTCGGAATAAAATAAGAAAACCTGTAGGTGGGTAACAACCCCCACTCCCACCTCACTTCTCTAGCTTTATCCCACCATAATACTGTTTATTCCCTTTTATGTGCCTTGTCATACTTATTTGTTACTTTCAGATGCCTCTTAGGGGTTTTCTCATTGTTTGGTTTATAAAGACACAAAATGTCTAAATCATAAACCAATTAAAACAGTCAAAAAATAAAAGCATTGCAATGTAACAATTTAATCGAACAATCTGTTGATACAATAAGTGTAATAATCAGAACCAAATATGTATGATTTTACTAGGAAGAGAACTACTTTCCCGAAATGTTGAGAACTCTATTGTCTTATATGTACTCTAAAGGTCATTATGATGCACTAATAATACATCCCTGAAGCATTAAATAACACGATTCAACACTGCTACATCTGTAAATATTTTCAGATCAAAATTTAAAGTGGTTTATATCAAGTGTCTGGATTTGATATTATCAGTCTGGGAGGCATGAGGCACAGTAATAGTATTGAAGCTTACCAAATAAGGCTGTGTTCGCATTGATGAATGAGCCGTCCGGCATAGTTTCCCTCCGGCGTGCACTGGAGGGAAACTGATGCTCAAACTGATCCCATCCATACAGGGCTGCCATCAGAAATTCCGGGGCCCCTTACACAACTCAAGGCCTGCCCCCCCCCCCCCCCCCAAACCCCCGTGACCTGCCCCCAATTTTATTTTATCTTCTAGATATATATTTCTATATATTATTAGATTAGAGGATTCATGGAGGGGGTGTGCCGGCCGTGGCTTCCTGCGGGGTGCAGACATCAGCTTCCGGCAAACTGCCGGGGCCCCGTGCAGGAGATCACAAGGGGCCCAATGCTCAGACCCCCCGCGATCTATAACTTATCCCCTATCCTTGGATAGAGGATAAGTTATTTTTCACCAGACTACTCCTTTAACAGCTCCCCCCCTTCCAAGGCCCGGGCATTTTAGTATAAGCAGCTAATTTTTTTGGTGGGGGTCTGACTGCTGAGACCCCCACCGATCACCTCAGTTGAAGTGTTTCTCCAGCTGTTGGAAAGCTAAAACTCCCATCATGTCTGGAGAGCCTCAGGCAATGGGAGTTGTAGTTTTGTAACAGCTGGAGAGACACAGATTTCACACAGTTTTATCACTGCAGAACTTACAAGTGACTACAGCTCTGATGGGACAGTCAGGAGAATACACAATGATATCAGTGACCTAAGTGACGTCTTCTGACTTGAGTGACGTCTTCTCTGTTATCTTTTCTTCTTCATCGGGTCCAGAGACCAGGTCTTCCTCCAGCTCCATCTTCTCTGCAGAGTCTGACATTCAGACATCGTTGGCTCCTTACTTTGTCAGCAGATCCTAAATAAAATACTGCCCCACACTGTACCCTGAATATAATACTGCTATACACTGTACCCTAAATATAATACTGCCCCACACTGTACCCTAAATATAATACTGCCATACACTGTACCCTGAATAAAATACTGTTATACACTGTACCCTGAATATAATACTGCCCCACACTGTACCCTGCATATAATACTGCCATACACTGTACCCACTAAATATAATCCTGCCACACACTGTACCCTGAATATAATACTGCTATACACTGTACCCTGAATATAATACTGCTACACACTGTACCCTGAATATAATACTGCTGTACACTGTACCCACGAGATATAATACTGCTATACACTGTATCAACTAAATATAATCCTGCCACACACTGTAACCTGAATATAATACTGTTGTACACTGTAACCTGAATATAATACTGCCACACATTGTACCCTGAATATAATACTGCTGTACACTGTACCCACTAAATATAATACTGCTATACACTGTACCCACTAAATATAATCCTGCCACACACTGTACCCTGAATATAATACTGCTGTACGCTGTACCCACTAAATATAATCCTGCCACACACTGTACCCTGAATATAATACTGCTGTACGCTGTACCCACTAAATATAATACTGCCACACACTGTAACCTGAATATAATACTGCCACACACTGTACCCTGAATATTATACTGCCACACACTGTACCCTGAATATATAAATGCCACACACTGTACCCTGAATATAATACTGTACTGCCACACACTGTACCCTGAATGTAATACTGACACACACTGTACCCACTAAATATAATACTGCTACACACTGTACCCAGAATATAATACTGCTATACACTGTGCCCACTAAATATAATCCTGCCACACACCGTACCCTGAATATAATACTGCTATACACTGTACCCTGAATATAATACTGCTATACACTGTACCCGCTAAATATAATCCTGCCACACACTGTACCCTGAATATAATACTGCTATACACTGTACCCTGAATATAATACTGCTATACACTGTACCCACTCAATATAATCCTGCCGCACACTATACCCACAAAATATAATACCTCTTATCCTCTGTGTCCTCATCATTCCTCATCACCCTCAGAACCCCCGCCACACCTCTCCTCATCACTACTGTAATACCCCCGTAGCTCTCCTCATCACTACTATAACCCCCCCGCACCTCTCATCACTACTATAACCCCCCCCGCACCTCTCATCACTACAACCCCCCGCACCTCTCCTCATCACTACTATAACCCCCCCGCACCTCTCATCACTACAACCCCCCCGCACCTCTCCTCATCACTGCTATAACCATCCACGCACCTCTCCTCATCACTACTATAACCCCCCCACACCTCTCCTCATCACTACTATAACCCACCAGCACCTCTCCTCATCACTACTATAACCCCCCCGCACCTCTCCTCATCACTACTATAACCCCCCTGCACCTCTCCTCATCACTACTATAACCCCCCCGCACCTCTCCTCATCACTACTATAATCCCCCCTGCACCTCTCCTCATCACTACTATAACCCCCCACACCTCTCCTCATCACTACTATAACCCACCAGCACCTCTCCTCATCACTACTATAACCCCCACACATCTCTCCTCATCACTACTATAACCCACCAGCACCTCTCCTCATCACTACTATAACTCCCCCGCACCTCTCCTCATCACTACTATAACCCCCCGCACCTCTCCTCATCACTACTATAACCCACCAGCACCTCTCCTCATCACTACTATAACCCCCCCGCACCTCTCCTCATCACTACTATAACCCCCCCGCACCGCTCCTCTTCACTACTATAACCCCCCCGTACCTCTCCTCATCACTACTATAACCCACCAGCACCTCTCCTCATCACTACTATAACCCCCCCACACCTCTCCTCATCACTACTATAACCCACCAGCACCTCTCCTCATCACTACTATAACCCCCCCGCACCTCTCCGCATCACTACTATAACCCCCCTGCACCTCTCCTCATTACTACTATAAACCCCCCGTACCTCTCCTCATCACTACTATAACCCCCATGCACCTCTCCTCATCACTACTATAACCCCCCCCCCCACATCTCTCCTCATCACTACTATAACCCCCCCACACACACACCTCTCCTTATCACTGCTATAACCCCCCCCCCCGCACCTCTCTTCATCACTACTATAACCCCCCCCCCCCCCGCACCTCTCCTCATCACTACTATAACCCCCCCCCCCGCACCTCTCCTCATCACTACTATAACTCCCCACCTCTCCTCATCACTACTATAACCCCCCCACACACCTCTCCTCAACACTACTATAACCCCCCCCGTACCTCTCCTCAACACTACTATAATCCCCCTGCACCTCTCCTCATCACTACTATAACCCACCCCTGCATCTCTCACCACCCCCATAACACCCCCCTGCACCTCTCATCACCCCCTTAACACCCCCCTGCATCTCTCATCACCCCCATAACCCCCCCCTCATCAACCCCATAACACCCCCTGCACCTCTCATTACCCCCATAACCCCCCTCTCATCACCCCCATAACCTCCTCATGCACCTCATCACCCCCATAACCTCCCCCTGCACCTCCTATTACCCCCATAACCCCCCCTCTCATCACCCCTATAACCCCCCCTCTCATCACCCCCATAACCTCCCAATGCACCTCATCACCCCCATAACCTCCCCCTGCACCTCTCATTACCCCCATAACCCCCCCCCACATCACCCCCATAACCTCCCAATGCACCTCATCACCCCCATAACACCCCCCCTGCACCTCTCATTACCCCCATAACCCACCTCTCATCACCCCCATAACCTCCCCATGCACCTCATGACCCCCCATGCACCTCTCATCACCCCTTTAACACCCCAAGCACCTCTCATCAACATTGTAGTCTGCAAACAACACCCCCCCCCCTCCGCCGCCCCCCTTCACTTACCCTGCTGCGGGGTTTGGTGCAGCTGCTGCTCCTGTCACAGTGTTCCACTGCAAGGGGAGGATCCGTCGGGAGGATGCTGGACTGGAGATTGCGCCGGGACAGGTCAGGTGACTGGAGTAGACGTGCGTGCCTGTGCGGGGCACGTCGACTCCCATCAGCCCCTGGCCTGTACGGCCCTGCTGTACTTCTTAAGGGGCCCGCACCCTAGAAAGAGCGGGCTTCATAGTCCTGCGGGCCCCCCGGACTATGAGGCCGGGTCATAGTTCCGACGGGCAACCAGCCAGGAGTCAGTGAGTGACAGTCGCAGTCACTCACTGACAAGCCAGAAAAAAAAAAAAAAAAAGGTACAGGGACGTCCAGGCCTCCTGAAGCTCCGGGCCCCATACAAGTGTATGGGTGGTACCCCCCTGATGGCGGCCCTGCATCCATATAAAAGGGACAGTTCACAATCATCCAGCATCACAATTTTGATGCTGGATGGTTAGACATGCTGGAGGACACCGGATAGCTTGCTTGCTGCGTTACCCTGTTCGCCCTCCCGAAACAATGGATGCCGCATGCCATACAACTAATGACAACTTGTCATCAGTTGTGGCCTCAGTTGCATCGGGATCTAGGCTGAGTTCACCTATGCCGGATGCTGGACATATATGAACCAAGCCTAATATCCCCAGAGGTATATGCAGGTATTGATTGATAAAGCAACCAGAGATGACTTACTACAATGTATATTTTAGTGCTCTTTTATTTACATTTTTTTTTTACTGCAGTGGAAGGATGCATACTGTTAGTGATTTTTTTTTATTTATTTAAATTATAGCACTCTCTAGGTTGTCATTTATTTTGCACTGAACATTTATCAAATCATCAAAAACTGTTCCCAGAACTGTTCCCTTAAAATAAATACACTCAAAACCCTTTTTCTGTTATAAAATAATATACTGTAGTATTTCTCAGTTGTACTACTGTATGACACTTTACGGCCCATGTTATCAGGCATTGCTACATGAAGGTTAAGTAGATTGTTTATATGATACTTTATGTCAATCCATTGATGACCACAAATCCTCTATTCCTTGGGGCAATATGCAGCCAATGAAAGAAAGAATGACAATTGTTGGTCACTGTCAGGAATGAATAGGAATCACTTTAAAAATCCATGTATATCAGCATTCCAGCATTCTCAAAAAAATCGGTGCTTATACAGTATATAAAGAAAGATTCTACTGGATAGCACCCATAAGTAACTCCCCACTCTATTGGTGCTAGAATTATTTTTTCATTATGATCACTGGGAGCCTTTGTCTTCTGCTAGACACATTATCCTTGTAGCAGGTTATTTTTGTCTTATACAGTACATGACTGTGTAATATAGCCCTTAGGCTAAACAGCATTTTTGTACAGCTGAAGCCAAAAGCTAATCACATGTAGGTCTCCCAGCCAATTAACCCCCTAAGGAACAGGGTTTTTTCTGTTTTTGCACTTTCATTTTTTTTCTCCTTTTTCTCCTTGGCACCTAAAAATCCATATGATGGCTTATTATTTGCGCCACCAATTCTAATTTGTAATTACATCAGTCATTTTACCCAAAAATCAACGATGAAACAGAAAAAAAAATTATTGTGCAACAAAATTGAAGAAAAAACACAATTTTGTAAACTTTTGGGGCTTCCGTTTCTTTGTAGTACATTTTTCGGTAAAAATGACACCTTCTCTTTATTCTGTAGGTCCATACAATTAAAATGATACCCTACTTATATAGGTTTTATTTTGTCGTACTTCTGGAAAAAATCATAACTACATGCAGGAAAATTTATACATTTAAAATTGTCATCTTCTGACTAGAGATGAGTGAATCAAAGCTGACAAACCCGAATTTGTGCCGAATTTCAGGAAATATTCGATTTGCAACTAATGCAAATATCGCCTTGATTCTATTGCGCGAATCGCTTCATTAAACTCCATTTACTGTGGTGCGGGCTCCAGGGCATCTAAAATGGCGGATCCACATGTCAGCAACACTGAGAAGTCGGGAAGGCAAGGCGGGAAGGGAAGTAGGTGGTATGACCCTGAATCACATGCAGGAGGCAGCCTATCAGCAGCCAGTCACCCCCGTGATGTCACAGCCCTATATATTCGGCAGCCATTTTGCAGCTCGTCATATAATTCATTACACTGCATACAGATATGATGGACATCGCTGTGTGTGTGTTACACAGAAAAGCTCATTCCAGCAGCGTTTCACATCCTAGTCACATCAGCATTCTGGTGGACAGAGACCAGTGTTTTTTTTTTAACTGAAAAGGATTTTTACTGCAGGCATTAACCTCCCAGTCACTTTCTTCAGCATAGTATTACAGAGAGGGGCAGATAGCTGTGTGTTGCCTCATACATTTCAACAAGCTGTCTCAACTTCAAAAACCTTAGCAAAGGAGGCAGGAATAATTTTTCAGCGCAATTCAATGTCTTTGTTCCACCAAAACTCATCTGCTGGTTATACTAGTCTGTAGATGGTATAATAACCAGCAGTCCTTTCCTAATAGTCTTTGACAGAGTGCAATTTTGTGTTTAGTACACAGCTTTTTTTTGGCTGCAGCACTGTGTAGTACTGCTGGTGTTTTACAAATATAAGTTTTTTTAAGGGTACTGTAGCGCATTTTTCTGCCCTCATAAGTGCATACTGCATACGTGCATCTAACTAGTGGACTGTTTTGTACTGTTAATCTATCAAGGGCCTACATACTGTGAAAGGACAGACAAAAGTAATCACCAGCTGGTGTTTTACAAAAATACAGAGTTTTTAGGGATACTGTAGCACATTTTACTGCCCTCATAAGTGCATAGCGCATACGTACATCTAAGTAGTGTACTATTTTGTACCTGTTAATCTGTCAAGGGCCTACATACTGTAAAAAGACAGATAAAAGTAATCAACGCTGGTGTTTTACAAAAATACAGAGTTTTTAGGCGTACTGTAGCACATTTTTCTGCCCTCATAAGTGCATACCTACATCTAAGTAGTGTACTATTTTGTACTTGTTAATCTGTCAAGGGCTTAGATACTGTGAAAGGACAGCAAATAGTTTACACCTGCTGCTGTTCTAGACAAATACTGTTTTAAGCGTAGTGAAGCGTATTGTACTCCCCTCATATACGCAATAAATATGTCAGGCACAGCCCTATATATTCGGCAGCCATTTTGCAGCTCGTCATATAATTCATTACACTGCATACAGATATGATGGACATCGCTGTGTGTGTGTTACACAGAAAAGCTCATTCCAGCAGCGTTTCACATCCTAGTCACATCAGCATTCTGGTGAACAGAGACCAGTGTTTTTTTTTTAACTGAAAAGGATTTTTACTGCAGGCATTAACCTCCCAGTCACTTTCTTCAGCATAGTATTACAGAGAGGGGCAGATAGCTGTGTGTTGCCTCATACATTTCAACAAGCTGTCTCAACTTCAAAAACCTTAGCAAAGGAGGCAGGAATAATTTTTCAGCGCAATTCAATGTCTTTGTTCCACCAAAACTCATCTGCTGGTTATACTAGTCTGTAGATGGTATAATAACCAGCAGTCCTTTCCTAATAGTCTTTGACAGAGTGCAATTTTGTGTTTAGTACACAGCTTTTTTTGGGCTGCAGCACTGTGTAGTACTGCTGGTGTTTTACAAATATAAGTTTTTTTAAGGGTACTGTAGCGCATTTTTCTGCCCTCATAAGTGCATACTGCATACGTGCATCTAACTAGTGGACTGTTTTGTACTGTTAATCTATCAAGGGCCTACATACTGTGAAAGGAGAGACAAAAGTAATCACCAGCTGGTGTTTTACAAAAATACAGAGTTTTTAGGGATACTGTAGCACATTTTACTGCCCTCATAAGTGCATAGCGCATACGTACATCTAAGTAGTGTACTATTTTGTACCTGTTAATCTGTCAAGGGCCTACATACTGTAAAAAGACAGATAAAAGTAATCAACGGCTGGTGTTTTACAAAAATACAGAGTTTTTAGGCGTACTGTAGCACATTTTTCTGCCCTCATAAGTGCATACCTACATCTAAGTAGTGTACTATTTTGTACTTGTTAATCTGTCAAGGGCTTAGATACTGTGAAAGGACAGCAAATAGTTCACACCTGCTGCTGTTCTAGACAAATACTGTTTTAAGCGTAGTGAAGCGTATTGTACTCCCCTCATATACGCAATAAATATGTCAGGCAGAGTAGTGCCAGGACATGCACAGAGGAGTGGCAGAGGCCTAAATTCATTGGGCACAGGCAGAGGTTGCAGCCGAGTAGGGGTGTGTGGCAGCCGGAGTCGTAGTGAGAGGTCTGAGCTCCCTGTGTCAGCTATCAGTTGTGTTGCGACCAGCAAACCAGCAGCCGTGATTGATCGGTTCACTCGGTCATCTACTTCATCCCAAGTGAGGTTCAATCGGTCATCCACTTCATCCCAAGTGACATCCGACACCCCCAGTGAACAGTTGGTGGGTTTCTCAGACTCAACCTCGGTTGGCATGGCCCTCATGCTGCTGCTGCCCCCTCCAGGCTCTGTCATTGTGCTGCTCTATGGTCTCCTCATGCTAATGCTTCCACCTCCAGGCTCTGTCATTGTGCTGCTCTATGGTCTCCTCATGCTATGGCCACCACCTCCACGCTCTGTCATTGTGCCACCATATGGTCTCCTCATGCTGATGCTACCACCTCAAGGCTCTCTCATTGTGCTGCCATGGATACTGCAAAACATAATTAAGGTGCTGTTCCCCAGTTTTACAAATTCCTTACATTACGGTCACTTTCAGGACTCTTGATGCCACCTCCAGGCTGTGCCATTCAGCCACTATATGGCATCCTCATGCTTCAGCCACCTCCAGGCTGTACCATTCAGACATTATATGGTCTCCTCATGCTTCAGCCACCTCCAGGCTGTGGCATTCAGCCATTATATTGTCTCCTCATGCTTCAACCACCTCCAGGCTGTACCATTCAAACACTCTATGGTCTCCCTATGCTGCCAAAAACTCCAGGCAGTCATTCAGCCACTATATGGTCTCCTCATACTGATGCCACCTCCAGGCTCTGTCATTGTGCTGCCATCTGACATGTGACTCCTTGTTAGATTTGGTCCTTTGTACCCACATGCCGGGGCCTAAAACAGTAAAACTTGGGAGTTAAAAGTTCAGTTTCAAAATCCTCAATTTCAAAATCTTAAAATTCTTAAATTTCAATGGTCTCCTCATGCTTTTGCCAACTCCATGCTGTGCCATTCAGACACTATATGGTCTCCCTATGCTGCCACAAACTCCAAGCAGTCATTCAGCCACTATATGGTCTCCTCATACTGATGCCACCTCCAGGCTCTGTCATTGTGCTGCCATGTGACATGTGACTCCTTGTTACGCCGGGGCCCGGGACACCAAAACTTGGGAGTTAAAAGTTCAATTTCAAAATCCTCAATTTCAATTTCGATATCTTAAAATTCTTAAATTTCAATGGTCTCCTCATGCTTTTGCCAACTCCATGCTGTGCCATTCAGACACTATATGGTCTCCTCATGTTTCAGCCACCTCCAGGCTGTGTCATTCAGCCACTATATGGTCTCCATATATTGACTGTGTATTGTAGGAAACATGTGGGTATCCTTGAGTTACTCTCCCAGCATTATTGCCATGTTGATTCCAGACCAGTAATAAAAGGAATATTGCCAAGGACTAGCAGAAACAGGGAACTCTGGATGCTGTCCACCGGTTGTTGGAATTGACGGACTATCCCAGGTGGTAGATTTATCATTTTGAAGTTCCTCAGTTCCAGTAGTCTTCAAGTCGTTCATTCTTTGTTGTGGTTCTTCAGTTGCAGAATTAATTTGCATCATGTTTTCCTGTTCCTCCGATGAGCTAATGTCACTGGAACACACAATACTCATATTGTCATCTAATGAAGGATCCTTTTCTTCAGAGAATGTATGTATCATTTTATTTTATTTTTTTATGTCAGGTGGTATTCTGACAATTTCTGATTATAAAGGAATTTTGGAATCTGGGACACAGGTGAAAATAAGTATTTTAAAGCATACTGAAGCACATTTTTCTGCCCTCATAAGTGCATACCACATACCTACATCTAAGTAGTGTACTATTTTGTACCTATTAATCTGTCAAGGGTCTGTACACTGTGAAAGGACAGCCAATAGGACACACCTGCTGCTGTTCTAGACAAATTCTGTTTTAAGTGAAGTGAAGCGTTTTGCACTCCCCTCATATACTCAATAAGTATGTCAGGCAGAGTGGTGAAATTTCTATTTCAAAATACTTAATTTCAAAATCTTAAATTTTAATTTAAAAATCATACATTTTAATGGTCTCCTCATGCTGTTGCCAACTCCAGGCTGTCTCATTCAGGCAATATATGGTTTACTGATGCTGCTGGGCCTGGGAATAAAAATGTTGTCATGGTAGCACTAGCTACCCAAAATCTTCCGTTTAAATTTCAGAATTCATCTTTTAATTTTAGGGATTGTGAAGCCCTAGTGTCTACTCATGCTGCTGCCAACTCCTGGCTGTGCCATTCAGACACTAAATGGTCTCCTCATGCTGCCAACACCTCAACACTGTGTAATTCAGGCACTATATGGTCTCCTCATACTGATGGCACCTCCAGGCTCTGCCATTGTGCCGTTCTGCGGCAGTGATTCTAAAAGCGATGCCTGTAATCTGCATGTCATACTGAATAACAGTATTGTTTCACTACCTCAGCACACTCCATATGCGTGTTAGAACAAAGCAAAGCGTTCTACACCCCTATTGAGGCTCTCTGTAGGCCAGAAATAGCCATTTTAATATAGATTCGCTGTGAATAAATACAGATCAAACCAAATTTTTTCAAAAAATTTGGCGAATCGGCCGAATAAAATTTTTCAAAAGTTCGCTCATCTTTACTTCTGACCCCTATAACTTTTAAAATTTTCCGCATATGGGGATGTATGAGTGCTCATTTTTTGCGCCCAGATCTGAAGATTTTATTAATACCATTTTTGTTTTCATCAGACTTTTTGATGGCTTTTTTTCATTTTTTTATGGTATAAAAAGTGACCAAAAATAAGCTATTATGGACATTGAAATTTATTTGCGGGTACACCATTGACCATGCGGTTTAATTAACGATATATGTTTTATAATGCGGACATTTCCGCATGCGGTGATACCACATATGTTTATTTTTATTTACTGGGAAAAAAAAATTTTATGGGAAAAAGGGGGTGATTCTTACTTTTATTAGGGAAGGGGTTAACTGATCTTTATTAACTTTTTTTTCACTTTTTTTTTGCAATGTTATAGCCCCCTATAGGATAACTTTGATCAATGATTCTGCCGCTTGACTGCTCATGCTTGGATCTCAGGCACAGAGCAGTCATTCAGTGATCGGACACGCAGGATGAAGGAAGGGGACCATCCACGTGCCCTCCAGCTGTTCGGGAGGCCGCCATTTCGCCACGGCGGTCCCGAACAGCCCACTGAGCTAGCCAAGGGTAGTTTGCTTTCACTTTAGATGCAGCAATCAACTTTGAACGCCGCGTCTAAAGGGTTAATAGTGCGCGGCACCACGATCAGTGCCGCGCGCATTTAGTCACGGGTCCCGGCCGTTGTTAGCCATGGGTCCCGGCCGCTGTGGCCCCCTGTTATAGAAAGGGAGAGGACTCAGGACGTACAGGTACGCCCTGTGTCCTTAAGGGGTTAATGTAGGAGTTGTCCTAACTCCACCAGCCAGCCTGGGAAAAAAAGGTAGATCTTGATTTCACTCTAATTCAGTTCTGCCCTCACCATACCTGAATGCACGTTAGTTCCTTAGCTCCTGTCACACATTCTATTCCTGAGAAAGAGTATGTGGGGAAGATTTATCAAATGCTGTGTAGAGGAAAAGTGGTGCAGTTGCCCATAGCAATCAATCAGATCACTTTCAAAGGCCTTTTTAAAAAAAAAAATGAAAGAAGCAATCTGATTGGTGCTATAGGCAACTGCTCCACTCTTCCTCTACACAGGTTTTAATACAATTTCCCCTCTAAGCCTAGTAATAGCTAATGTCAGGCATATCTCCGACAAGTAGACCACATTGTCACGAGCTCTGTCTTCAATCAAGTTCAAGCTTGTGCCTAGCCCGAAGTCCCACTGCAAGGATTATTTAGCGCTTCACCATTCTTTATCAAGAGGTTTACAAGATTAGGAGGCACAAGTACCCTGTCATCTTTACACTGGATTTCGTTTTGTCTCTGGTCGGACCAGTGCTCACCTGTTTATTCAGGGGAACTTCACCTGGAAATCCTTCTCAGAGTCTCATGTCGCAGTTTGATTCAGAAGTAACAGGAGTAGAGTTAGCATCAGAAAGTTTTATACACTTCAAGTTCATGTGCAAAAGCACCAAAGTCATATTTCTGCGGTTAAAGGGACAGTGACTTGATTCTGCTTCTCCTGAGTCTCAAGTTGTTTTCTAAAGCTGTACTTCTCCAAGCTATAATTAACGTTTATATTCTTTATTGAACTGCATCAGGAGTTAAAGGGCACATCTTATTATTGTCCCGGCATCATGTTATATGTTTAAATTTCACGGCTTCTTCTGATCCTATGACTTGCCTCTAGACTATCACAATCTGAAGGCGTGTTTGTCAGAAGTTCTATAGACTTGCCTGGGATTTCAGGCAAATGCATTCCCAAATTGCAATAGTCTTAGAGCAAGTCACAGTGAAATTTAAGCAGCTATCAAGGTGCCAGGACCATAATTAGAGGTAAGCTTTAAAGGGGTACTCTACTGGAAAACATTTTCTTTTAAATCAACTGATGTCAGAAAGTTAAACGGATTTGTAAATTATTTCTATTAAAAAAATTCCAATCCTTTCAGTACTTATCAGCTGCTGAATACTACAGAGGAAGTTCTTTTCTTTTTGAATTTCCTTTCTGTCTGACAACATGCACCCTGCTGACACCTCTGTCCATTTTAGGAAAGCAAATCTCCATAGCAAACCTCTTTTGCTCTGGGCAGTTCCTGACATGGACAGAGGTGTCAGCAGAGAGCATATTGTCAGACAGAAAGCAAATTCAAATAGAAAAGAATTTCCTCTGTAGTATATATAATCTAAAAAGTACTGGAAGGATTGGGATTTTTTTTAATAGAAGTGTGTTGTCCTGGTACCGTATTACATACTTTACCTTGTGGTGAGGTCCCCAAAGTCAGAGTCCCCAGGAACAGTGGGGGTCCTCTTCCTTAGTTAACCCCTCGTCACCCCTCAGTTAGCTATAATTTATGTAAATATAAATATAAAGATGTATATTTAACATTCTTACCTTGTTTGCGTCGCAGGACCTGCGGGTCATGTGACCGGGTTGCAGAACTCTATGTTTTTTTTATAAAGGACCTTTGGTGATTTTGGACATGTGATCACCCACAATCCATTGTAACAGTGAGTGACAGCTGATTGGACCAATCCTAAATGGTCAGCCCCTGGCCATATAAGGGAGCTGCGCCATCTTGATCGCTCTCTTGTTCCTGCACTGCCAAGCAAGCAGCATCATTGCTCTTGGGTTGCTGATTCTGGACGAGGTAGGACCTCCGCAGCTTAAAAGACAAATTACTAGGCCTAAACCTTGCGGCCTAAGCCTGAGCTAGAGACGGATAGTTCATACAATTCCCCGCTATCTCCGCAAGATCTCCGGACCTAATCCAACCCCTAAATCCGGCGGATCCATGCAAATACAATCCTCTAAAGCTAAAGAGAACTTTCCGGTCCTAAGCATCTGTCAATCACTGCTGTGCTGTGTAAATAGACTCTGTTATCTAGACTGTTACCGTTATTGCAAATACAGAAAATCTTCAGTAAAGATTCCGCAAGTTTTAAGTTCAGTACTGCTGTGGACAATCTATTTATTTCACACTCACCTATTGCTCTTGGGAAGGGTGGCGATAGGTCCAGCATCAATACAGAGTTTTAACCCTCACCTTGGCGTCACAAGTGACAAGGGTTAACAGCGCCCTTTATAATACTGAACAGCAACACCCCAACTACCTTACATCCCCACAAGGCTTTATTCCCCAAGTTTACCACAGAAGTAACTTACAAATCTGTTTAACTTTCTGGCACCAGTTGAGTGAAAAGAAAATGTTTTCCAGTGGAGTACCCCTTTAAGTAAAATAATGTTGCTGCCCAAAATCTGGGGTGTCAGAACCCTCCTTCCTGGGCTGTACGGAACAGCTACATTGAAAAGGTGTGTGAAACACAAAAGGGACATTTAGGGGTTAATACAACTCAGCTACATGACATCCACTTCAGGGACTACTATACTTGTCCTAACTCCCATCATTGTCTGCCATGCTCGTCACAAATGCAACAATAGAATAAAGGTGTTCTATTGGCATAAATTAAAAACAAGTCTGGATGTGGCTTTTACATAGGTCATTCTAAATGTGGGGGGGCTGACCTGTGAGCAAATGCTATTGTATGTACCTCTGTTATCTATACACTGATGTGACTTTTCACAGTAATCCTGTATGTGATGATAAGGGGGAAGCTGCTAGGAAGTGATCTGTATAGAAGGGAAAGTCTCAGCTCAGGCTGCTTTCACACTATAAAAATGCCTCCGTTATAAACGTCCGTCATAAAAATCTTGAAAATCGGCCGTTAAATCTTGAAAATCTTTAACCCGTTATTGCCCGTTATTAATAACGGCCGTTATTTTATGATGGGCAAATGAATGGAAGTAATAGTGCATGCACTATTTTTCCCGTTACTATCGCCCGTCACAAAATAACGGCCGTTATTAAAAATGGGCAATAACGGGTTAAAACGGCTATTAGAAATATCCCATAGACTATAATGGGATTTTCTAACTGCCGTTTAACAGCCGATTTTCAAGATTTTTATGACGGACGTTTATAACGGAGGTATTTTTATTGTGTAAAAGCAGCCTTTGTAAAAGGCATAGTGGCTAGAATGAAAATTTTAAGATTTTAAGATTATATTAAATTATAGATAGTAAATGGAATATTAGAAAAAAATATCATGAACAATTCTATAAAATATGGTTAACATAAAAACCTGATTTAAACCTTAGGTCATTTTCTGATGACACATTCCCTTTAAATGGTATCTATGTTTTCCTCAAGAAACCTCACTACAGTTGGCGCACAAGGTACAGCGGCACACACATGCATGGACCTTGATTAAGACCAATAACAAAGGATCACTCTTTAAAAAAGAGCCATAACCCATAGAAACAAGCTTGATATTTACTTCTCAATTTTGTTATTTTAATTTTTAATTATCTTCACTCTAGAATTCTCTAAGAGCTTTACAAGCCCTTGACCTACTTGTATGTGTATTTATCTCCATCTCTCGGGAATCTACATTACCCTCGATATATTAACACAGGCAGTTTAAAGTGTTTAGGTAGTTTGGAATCATTGCTTAAATACTATATGGGTCAACATGTCAAAATTCTGTTTCCTAAGTTTGGGTTAATTTTCAATTGATTGTTAAGTGAATCTCAGAGGAGAGATTATTCACAAACTTATCTTCTACGGTCCATACAATAGAAGAGCCAATTAGCACTCCATTCATGTCTTCACTTTAATGCCGATTCCTAAGAGTCTTTTGTTATCGTTCAATTAATAGTATTCTTTCCCTTATCAGTGAACTGTCCCATCATCAGTAATAACTATCAGGAGAATTTCAAGGGTGACTGAGAGAAAACTACTGGTGTTTAGCTCTCAAAATGTAAAGATATAATAAAAAAAATACATTTGTAAATGAGAAGCACTGAAAAAGAGGCGGCCCAAGGCAAGATTCACAACACATTCTCTATAGTTCACAGAACTGTTTTAGTCCCACCGAATTATTGGCCAGATATATGCAACCAGGTAGACGATGGTTCCGCCTTAAAAAATATTTAGCAATGATCAGAAAAAATATTCTTAGGAGTGTTCAATCACCCAACGATCATATTAAAGGCCCTTAACTTATGATTTCTGAACGTAAATATAGTACAAGTCTGCATTATTTTTATAATGCACTAAAATAGTTTAAAAAAAAATAAAAATAAGACTTGTTGGAAGTCTGATAGTAATAGCTGTTGGACACAAAAAATGCATACCATCGCTGGCAACCTACAGTGGCATTGTATGGGGAAAAAACAAGCGAACATCATGCTAATTGCAATAAATATGATGACAAACTGTATAGATAAACATGTCAAAAATATTAAGACAGATAGATAAACAGTAGTAGTTTATGCAAGTTTTTATTGGCAGTTAACTTTCTGTCAGTTGTTACATAATGATCTATGTTTTTGTCATTGCATCCAAGAGGTCATTGGATGGAGGGGAGTTCTATTACTTGATAAGGACAGTTCACTAATAAGGGAAATTCATAGCCCTGCTTCCACTAAATCCACAAGGATCAGAGAAAATTGGGGGTTGACATCACTATAGAAAACCTGGACATAACTAAGGTGTCTATTATGGCATAATTTTAGTGTCTCTATGCTCAGACATAATATGCTGGCATTAAAGGAAAACTGTCAGCTTGCTCCCCCTGCACTAATCAGTAGTACTGGCTGGTAGTGCGGGGGACGCTGATCAGTTTGATGCTTACTGTGCCCAGATCCGCCGTGCCGTAATCTTCGCTTTTTAGGTATATGCTAATGAGGTGCTAACTGGCACCGGTCGAGCTAACTGGCACTCTGACGTCAACGCCGCTGGCCGCAGCACCGCCTGGCTCATCAATATTCCTCCCCTCCCACCACCTCTCCTTCTTCTACCCACTCTTTAATGAAGAGAGAGGGGAGGAATATTGATAAGCTGGGCGGCGCTGCGGCCAGCGGCGCAGACGTCACAGTCCCAGTTAGTAAGCACCTCATTACTTTTTATAGAAGTAATTTACAAATATTTTCATATTTCTTACACCAGTTGATTTAAAAAAAAAAGTGTTTTCTCTGGAGTACTCCTTTAATTCTTACAGGTGGCTTGCTGCTGCCACTTCTGTCCGTGTCAGCAGGAGCATGGAAGGACTGCATGACTTTCTTACCAGCATACAGCAGCTGATAAGTAAATAGACTGGAGTTTTTTTTTGTTTTTGTTTTTTAAATAGAATGAAACTACCAATCTGTATAATTTTCTGGTGCCAGTTAATTTGAAAACTATTTATTCATCTGGAGTACCTCACTGAAGCCCCTTCATGGGATAAATATATATATATATAATATGCTGGCATTGGTAATCCAGTATAACTGTTGTTAAAATATATATATATATTCTCACATGTGTATACCACCAAAATTAAATTAACATTTTACAGTTCAAGAAGTGAAGACAAAAAATATTTACAATCCCTTAAATTCAGGCTCACATATAGCAGATGAAAGGGTTATTTTGAGCAACACTGGGATGAATACTGAATGTTTCAGTCAAAATCAACCTTTCCAGATGAGATGCTGAACTTAAAATACATGTCTCTTGAAATGAACTACTAAAATTAAATTTACAACTGAAAAATGTTGTATTCATTTCATTGTTACTAATATTAACCTCTTCTTCTGCTACATGTGAGGCTGGATTTACGTAATTGGAGTGACATAGTATCTTTTTATGACTAAAAAGGGACAAATTTAATAGTAAGCCAAAAAAATGGTCTGTTCCTTATGGAGTTAAAGGGGTATTCCAGCTTTATCTTACACCTCTCCATTCATGTCTGTGGGAGGAGGCATGAAGCTGTCACGCCCCCTCCCATAGACATGAATGGAGGGGTGTGACGTGACTAGGGGGACCCCCGCTGGGGACCCCCGCGAGCTCGGTGCAGCCCCCAGCATTCTGTGCAGGGTGCTGCCTCTGAGACGAGGATGTGACGTCACGGCCCCTAGTCACGTCCCCGTCTCAGAGGCAGCGCCCCGCACAGAATGCCAGGGGCTGCACCGAGATCACGGGGGTCCCCAGGTTCCCAATCATGCATCTTATCCTCTATCCTTTGGATAGGGGATAAGATGTATAAAGCCGGAATACCCCTTTAACAAACTAATGATAAATATTCTAATAAGAATAATATTTTTTATTATGATAATTACATACTAGTAATAGACGTAGCCGTACTATGTGTTATAATTATTATGCACATAATAAATTCATAGATCTTGATAGTCTATTACATTATTTTAACCATATATTCCTGCCTAGATCTAAAATTATTAGCCTCTATGCTTTTCATGGACTTGCAGAACATATTTATAATCTCTCTCAGTAGAGCATGATGAAGTAAACATTAGTTGGAGCCACAGTGTTTCTTACATACTTTTCTCCTCCCAAGGCCATTCAGGAATCCCAGTATCTGCTTTCCTGGTGATCCTCCATCACTTTCCTGTCAGCAGATCTCTATAGCCCATCCATAAACAATTTGCTTACATGACAAGAAAAAAACAACAACTTGACACCTTTAACATTAAGCTCATTCCAACTGTGTTTTCTTAAGCATGGCTGTGTGTTTTTGTTCCTGCATTTGTTATTCAAGCTTGAACTTGAGTCAGAGCCAAGTGAAGCTTTCTGTGGCGCTCCTGTCATCCCCTGTGTCTTCTCTCTTTGACAGCATGTTTGGAGTGCTGGACAACCTCTCCCTAGTCAGGCTTAATGCAGTGGATGAGGAGTACTAATTGGCAGCTGATACCCCCCACTGAGTGTCAGAGTACACGGGCGTGCGTGCTGCTCTTTGGTCTGGGTCACCTGAAATGATAGATGCTGTAGTTTAAGAGATTAGGTTCTGCTGAAACCTAAGACCCTGCCTGTAATAGTGAATGTCACCAAGGGCTCAGCAAAAGCTTTCAGATGAAATCAATAAGAACATGGGCTGAAAGCCTGAATGACCACTTGAATAATGTCCTGGAACAGGAGTAAAAGTCATGGAACACTCAACACTTGAGAGGCAAGGGACAACTTGGTTGGTCATTTCTAGCGTAGTAGAAAACTAGACTCTACTGGATTGTCTTAGAATGGGTGAATATTCTTCATCTATATTGGGCTAGCTTTTAACAGTGCATAATATGCTTGAAAACTGCATGCACATTGCACTGGTCCAACACCAGTCATAAATAGCATTAAAGGGGTACTCCACTGCTCAGCATTTGGAACAAACTGTTCCGAACGCTAAAGCCGGCACTGGGAGACTACATCCCTTTATAAATCAGGGGGCTGGACTAAAGCCCATTGGTAGCTGGTTGCCTGTGGTTACCTGTGCCTATGGAACTCTGGATATCAGGTGATCACATATCACATGACCATATCATATGACCTTAGGAAGGTTCTATACAGTTTAAACATCTTTGCTCATAGCTTATATTCACTGTACAATACCTATAATAAACATACATAATTAATGAACAATAGAAATCATAATAATGACCTAGGGGGATCCTGCAGGAGAGTCCTGTAGACTTGAGGGATTCTACCTGAGGGAACTTTCGGTACTGTACAGAACCTAGTTCTGTACCGGAACACGACAAGATATAATAAAAAAAATGCATTTGTAAAGACTTGCATTGAGTGGGCAGGGTGTGAAGTCATGAGGGGGTGGGGCTATGACATCACAAGCTCCCAGCGCCGGCTCCAACAATCGGAAAAGGATGTTCCAAACGCTGAGCAGTGGAGTACCCTTCAATGTGAGTTTGTAATCATCCATCTGAAGACACATAAAAGAAAAGGATGACCATTGTAGGATCACTGTTAAAAAGTAATAGGAAGGACTTTAAAACTTGTAGAAGCAGCAGTGGATCCAGGTGATCCCATCAATGGATGTGCTTTGATCAGCGCTCTCCTCCGTGGATCAACAGGATAAAATTCAAATAACCGCTAGGACACGGATAACTTGTAAAAGAACCAGGAAGATTTATTCTTCCAGCATGCAAAATGTACAGAACGACTCGTTTCGAGAGGCAGGGACCCCCTCTTTGTCAGAGAGAGCCTGACAAAGAGGGGGTCCCCGCCCCTCGAAATGCGTCATTCTGTACATTTTGCATGCTGGAAGAATAAATCTTCCTGGTTCTTTTACAAGATATCCGTGTCCTAGCGATTATTTGAATTTTATCCTGCTGATCCACGGAGGAGAGCGCCGATCAAAGCACGTCCATTGATGGGATCACCTGGATCCACTGCTGCTTCTACGATTTTGACCGTCCACCTCTGCTGGAACGGGAACAGTGCAGGCTGCACTCCTCCATTTTATCCCCCGAGTGTGGGAAGCAAGCACTAAATGGTGTTGTGCCCATGGTACAACACAGAAAGGTGAGCAAACCTTTCTACTGTACACACATATTGGCTGTATACTCTTGTTAGAACTGCTACTACGCTTAGATATGCATCGGTTTCTCTATTTTTTTCTCTTTTCATATACAATTCCGGACTGTAAAACTCCACGTACGGGGATTTGCTTCTTGAAGTCAGAGACTAAAGGCTGTCATTACACAGCCTTACTCTTGCCCAAACTGACCCAGCTTGGTATTGGTCATGTCCTATTATATAGGGCAATATGCATCAATCAGCAAAAGAACGAGCGTTTACTTGTTTATCTGCATTGAACACAGGACGATTGCTGGCTAGTTTGGCCAATAATCCCTAAAAGTGCCCTAAATGTGCAGATAATACAATAAAATTAAAAATGTATGTTCTTATGTGTGTTATTTTTATGTGTGTTCCAATATGTTCTATACCAATTACTCTTCCAACTCTCTATACACATGCACACTTGGCTTGGTCACATATTCATGTGTCCTTAATGGAAGTAAAGAAATTAGCCGCTGCCAGACACCTCTTGCAATTGCTTATCTCCAATGACGACAAAGGATTGGGCATGTTAAAATCCAACATCCAACGTTTTCCCCTTATATCTTCCATCATTAGGGACATCCCTATAAACAGGGCATGATTGATCGGTCCTAAAAAAAAGTTAGCTTCAATTATTTAAAAATAAAGTAATTTACTAACATTTTGTAATTTATTTTATTGCTATGACATTGTCTTTAAGTCATCTTCTATACCTGCCACTGAATACAACAAATGCAGTGCAGTTGTATAAATAAGCATGTGATCAAAATTCCCTGAGCTCCCACCATATAACTTTCTCCACTGAATTTTGTTTTGATACAATTATTCAAATTTGACGTAAAACTAAAAAACCTTTACAATGTAAATTATCATAATATGCATCTGAACTAATGACTTTTAATAATGAATTTTTGAACAAGAAAAAGCTATTGTAATTACAGTAACCTACTGTGGTTCAAGCTAATATGTTCTCTATTGAAGAGCAGCTCTGGGGCACAAACTGATGCTCCAGTAAGTAAAACACTGTGTAGGCTCAGAGAAGACAAAGAATACTTATAGGTTTTATTGTTCAGGTGTAAATGCCATAAACAAAACAGCTTGTTTTGATTTCTTTTATAGATTTGGTAAAAAAAAATATTACAATGAACTATAATTATCCACAATAATTATTTTTCAACATGGTCCCCATGCTTTTCAATGTGCTTCTTCCTTCTTTGAACAAGCTTCTTTTTGCCCCTAGAAAAGGATTTTTTTTGCCAAGGTGTACTGACAGCACTTTAAAGGGGTACTCTGCCCCTAGACATCTTATTCCCTATCCAAAGAATAGGGGATAAGATGTCTGATCGCAGGGGTCTCCAGCGATCAGATCTCTCTGTTTCACCCGGCATTCGTTTAGAGCATCAGGTGCAGCACCAGAGGCTCGTGACGTCACAGCTGTGCCCTGCTCGTGACATCAAAGCCATGCCCCCCTCAATGCAAGTTTATAGGAGGGGGCGTGATGGTCGTCATGCCCCCTCCCATTGACTTGTATTGAGGGGGCATGGCCTGATCATGATGTCACCAGCCTCCGCCCCGCATCGCCAGTCATCCGACACGGAGTGAAGTTTGTTCCGTGCACTGGGATGTCTGGGGTGCAGCAGCCAAGATCCCAGTAGCAGGACCCCCACGATCAGACAGATTATCCCCTATCCTTTGGATAGGGGATAAGATGTCTAGGGGTGGAGTACCCCTTTAATGTCTCCTTGAGTGGACCAAAGAGGTGATAGTCTACAGGGGATAAGATCAGAACTAATGGCAGACTATGGAACTCTCTGGCAGAGGAAGTGGTCATGGTGAACTCAATAAAAGAGTTCAATAGGGGCATGGATGTGTTTTTGGTAAGTAATAACATAATGGGTTATGGATACTAGATTTACAGGGACAGGGATTTATTCTAATTGGCATATTTGGAGGAAGGAATTCCCCCCTCCTGGTATAGGGTAATTGACATCTGCCTCATAAAGTTTTTTTTACCTTCCTCTGGATCAACAAAGTAGGAACACAATAGGGATATTGGCTGAACTTGATTTAACTATGGTGGATGAGCCAATACCTCACACTTGAGTTTTTGGAGGGTTTCAACAGTATGAGGTATTGGCTCACCCGTAGCAGTATATGGATGGGGATTTTCATGCAACAGTACAACGCCCATCAACAGCTGTCCCCAGATTTGCTTCGGCTTTTGGCCTTTCAATAAGCATTTTATTGTAACAAGCACTGTGTATTGTTTAGCCACTCTCCTAATATGTTCTAATGCTAGGCCATGTAGGTCCCATAAAAACTGTAAGCATGACTGGCTTTTGAACTTTTTGTTGTAGGTGATTGTGGATGTCTATTGTGAATGATTTCATAGTCAGAACCATGAATACGTTTACACTCTATCAAACAGAACCATGTCACATACACACTCAATGTTGTCATCAGTTGTGGCCTTTGATGGACATCTGGCTCCTTTGTCATGCGCAACATTTTCATGACAATTTTTTTATTTTTCAATACATTCATAGGTAATTATGGTTAAACACTGTTCTCATTTTGTCCCGAAAGTCTTCAATCTATTTCGGCCCTTGATGACTACTAAGACCACAAAAAACTCATCACTTAATGCTGCTCTTTTTGGGTGCAAATGGAAAGTAGAGCAAGTAGAGCAACTTTAAACCTGAACAGCAGTGATAAGACATAAACTATGCCTAGAAATGCACCTAAAATTGACAGTGCTGCCAACAGAATCACAAGTGCAACAGCGCTGTGAATAAAATATTGACTTTTCTTGTATATAAATATAATATGGGATCCTTCTAAACCCAAAAGACAGATTCTAATGTAACTTTTTCATTAGGCTCTTGAAAAGCTGTTGTGGGACTATAGTGGAAATTTGGAAATGGCTTTAGTGTATGTTTTTTAAGGAAAATAAATAAAATTATGCATGGACAGCACTGTCCAAATTTCAATTTGTTTCTACTTTACAAGATAAAAATTCTATTCTCATATGATATTTCTGCTAAAAATGAATATCAAATTAAGCAAAATTATTCTGTGAATATTCTCATTATTTTAGGAAGATCATTTTCATGGTAGCTGACATGCAGTAATGAACACTTTGTTCCGGTTCCACTTGTATTTCAATGTATTGTACAACCTTCTAACTCATTTGGAGAATATTCCTATGCACATACAGCAATGTGACAAGGAAAGTGCCTCCTCAGCATTCACTTGAGTCCACTTCCCTTGAAGTGCTAATAGTTTGGTGATAAAAGCTGTACAACTGGGATAAGGTGATCCAGCCAGCAAGGGGAAAAAAAAAAGTTCCCTAGACAGAGGAAGTTAAAGAACAGTTCTATAAAGTTATGAAAGAGACTTGGCTGATTGAAAGAAGTGTTATTTTTAGCCTCGGCGGAATATACTGTCTAGTTTCCATGGTGTTAGCCTCGTATTTTCAAATGAGACATATCTGCCACAGCTTGAATTCTTTCAGAGAAGCAGATGAACCCAAAATCTTTGTCAACAACTTATACACAATAATAATTGAATCAAACCATAATGAGATGGCAAAGAGATGGCAGTCGTTCTGTAAAATTATGGAACCATCAAAAATATTTTATTTGCAATCATTTGAAATTCTCTGAGAAGATTTAGGATTCATCTAGAATTAAAACCATTTTTACAGATTGTTACAATTTACCAAAAGAGCATAAAGAGCACTGATTGACATTGGTACCGTGTATATGAGCACTCTACATTCTCATTTATAACATCAATACAATCATTGTGCAACTTTGCTGGAAAAGTATTTTTCGTTAAAATTAAAAGATAAGGTAAGGCAAGGCTATTTGGGTTATACGGACGATTGTCATAATGGAACACTATACTGATGAAAAATTCCAGTTTAAGATGTTGATGTTTTGTAAGTGATTCAAAATTGTTCTCATCCATCAAGATTCAGCCCTTACAATTCCCTGTAAAATTGCCCTAAACTTTCCAAATGCCCTTGATAATCTTCCTCAATGTAGCATGCAAAAGAGGTGTGTACGGTGTACCCATGTCAGGCAGTTTTTCATTTCTTAAAATGAAGCCTGTGTTAAATAAAGGTGATACACAGTTAAAACCATAAGATTCGCCATATGAGTCACGTTCTACTTCCACTGCAATAAAATCCTACTGTTAAAACATAATAAAAATAGAATTATATCACCATAGAAAAAGCCATCCTAGCACTTTCTTTTGCACAACCCATAGATTAGGAATTTTTTCCTAACCACAGTCCAGAATATAAAGCACCACCGTGTCACTGTCCCACTTTCTGTATCCCTCAAATAATTGGGGTAGAACTAGACATAGTTATTCATGAGACATATTGGTCTACTAGAAAGAAAGATAAGAATAAATAATTAACTATTGAATAATAATGGAAAACTTTAAAGGGAATGTGGCATCTGAAAATGACCTATTTTTTAAATCATGTTTTTATGTTAAGCTTAAAAAAAAATGGTGAAGTTTTTTCGTAATTTTCCATTTTACCCCAAGATACATTTTGCAATCATGCTTCGTCAGTCCGAATCAACCCCCTTTTCCCATTTAAAAAAAAACTGTGTAAATAAAAATAGACATATATGGTATCGCCATTTGCGTAAATGTCCAAACTTCAAAAATATATTGTTAATTAAACCGCATGGTCAATTGCACACACATAAAAAAAAATTCCAAAGTCCAAAATAGCTTATTTTTTGGTCACTTTTTATACCATAAAAAATGAATAAAAAGTGATCAAAACAAAAATGGTACCAATAAAAACTTCAGATCACGGCGCAAAAAATTTGCCATCATATTGCCCCTTTTACAGAAAAATAAAGAAGTTATAAGGGTCAGAATAGGACATTTTTCAACGTATAAATTTTGGTGCATGTAGTTATGATTTTTTTTTAGTAGTAAAACAAAATCCAACCTATATAAATTGGGTATCCTTGTGACCGTATGGACCTACAGAATAAATATAAGGTGCAATTTTTACTGAAAACTGCACTGTGTAGAAACGGAAGCCACTAAAAATTACAAAATGTTTTTTTTTTGTTTGTTTTTTTGCCTCACAAATAATTTTTTTCTGTTTCGCCATAGATTTTGGGGTCAAATTATTAATAGTATTACAAAGAAAAATTGCAAAGAACAAGCCCTCATATGGATTTTTAGGTGGAAAATGGAAAGTGTTTTAAAAGGTGAGGAAAAAACAAGTGCAAAAATGAAAAATCGCCAAAGAGGGAAGGGGTTAATAGATCTTTCCCTGTGTTTTTCATGCATGTCATCTCTGATACGCTCCGTGCTACCACCACAATGTCTTCTGTTGGTCTTGTCATAGTGCCTTTCTATGTTTATTATGGTCATTTTCTCCTTTTATGTGTAAATATTAATGACATTTGTATATTTTTGGATATCTTTTGATTACTGGCCTTCTTTCTTTTGGTGTTGCTAATGACAGACATTGGCAATCCCACCGATGTCCGCCATTCACCCTGTGATCAATGCCGTTCATACTATCTAGCAATAGTATAGCATTGTACAGTGAACGCAGTCCAATGTTTGCTTATAATAGTCCCTTGTGATTAAAAAGTGTAAAAAAAAAATAATAATAATAAAAATGTTTTTTAAAATGTAAATCACCCCATTTTTCTATTTTACTAACTAAATAAATAAAATAAAATAAAGCTAAACACATTTTCTATCAATGCATGCAGAATTATCCAGACTAAAAAAAAAGACCCCAAAAAGTGTCAAATGCTTTTTGGTCACATTATATATAAGAAAAAAATGTATAAAAACCGATCAAAATGTTCCATCAAAGCAAAAAATCATACCAATATGATGATACAATAAAGGATGCTTCATATAGCCCAGTATACAGAATAATAATAAAGTTATAGTGGTCAGAATAGGGCAATTTTAAGGATTCTTACTTTGTTTAAAAGGTTTGATTTTTTTTAATGCAGTACAATAACAGAAAAACTATGTAAATATGGACATCATCGTAATCATAATGAACACAAAATAAAGATGTAGGCCTTCATTTACTCGGCTACAATGGACTAGTTTTTGTCAGGTTATTCCAAGTTATTTTGGCACATAGTGTCTGTCACATGTGGCCGCCAGTGTGCGACAGTGTGCGCCAGGAAAATCTGACAAACCTGACATTACAGTGTGAAAAACTAAAAAAGGGTGTGGTCTGCCGGTAAATGGGCGGGGTCTCACAACCTGACTCTTTACTATTGAATTCACAGAAAATCCTGTGCATAAACATCTTGAAATTTCCACCAGAAAATTTTCCCAACACTCTTAGTAAAAGCCAGGGTCATTAATGGTCATTAAGGGAGCTTTTTTAAAAAAAACCTGTACAGAGAAAAAGTTGACCAGTTGCCCATAACAACCATTTAGATGGCTTCTTTCATTTTTTTAAAAGGCCACTAAAAAATAAAAGAAGCCATCTAATGGGGCAACTGATCAACTTTTCCTCTGCACAGGTTTTGATATGTTTCCCCTATTATGACAGTTTTACCTTAACGTACACTGTGTAAAAAGGACCCCCCCCCCCCCTAAAAGTTGCAAAATTGCTGATTTTTTTCTCACTTCCCCTGACAAATGCTAATTTTTTTATTTTGCCGTATATTGGTGTCATTACAAAGTACAATTGGTTGTGCAAAAAACAACAACAAGCTCTCATACGGGTCTTTAGATGGAAAAATAAAACAATTATTTCAGTGGCATAACTATAGAGGTCGCAATGATTGTCATGGAGACCAGGCCTCATAGCCAGGACCTGTCACTGCCAGCACATTTTGTGTCATATATTTTTTGTTATAATACCTTTTATGAAGGGCGTGGGCCCTCTAAAAAAAAAGGGCCAGACAAGCCAGGGGCTGGTGGAAGTAGACGGCGCTGCTCAGGCACGCATGTACGTCTACTCCAATCAACTGACCTGCCCGTGCCTCTGTACCTGCGTGATCCCCTGCAGAAGCAGTGGCAGGAGTAGAAACCGATCTCCTGGAGGGTGAGTATACTGATGGGGCGGGGGGTGGGGTGTATGTGAATGCAGCTTGTGTGTGTGGGGGGGAGGGGGTGTATATGTATGTAGCATGTGAAGGGGTGCAGGGGGGGAACTGAAGAGACCTAGGATGGGGTGCAGGGAGGAACTGAGGAAACCAAGGATGGGGTGCAGGGGGGGGAGCTGAGGAGACCAAGGATGGGGTGCAGGAGGGGGGAGCTGAGGAGACCAAGGATAGGGTGCAGGGGGGGAGGTGAGAAGACCAAGGATAGGGTGCAGGGGGGAGGTGAGAAGACCAAGAATGGGGTGCAGGGGGAGTGGGGGAGCTGAGGAGACCAAGACTGGGGTGCAGGGGGGGAGCTGAGTAAACCAAGGATGGGGTACAGAGGGGGGACTAAAGAGACTAAGGATGGGGTGCAGGGGGGAGCTGAGGAGACCAAGGATGGGGTGCATAGGGGGAGCTGAGATGACCAAGGATGGGGTGCAGGGGGGATGCTGAGGAGACCAAGGATGGGGTGAAGGGGGTGCTGAAGAGACCAAGGATGGGGGCGGGGGGTGAGCTGAGGAGACCAAGGATGAGGTGCAGGGGGGGAGCTGAGGAGACCAAGGATGGAGTGTAGGGGGGGCTGAGGAGACCAAGGATGGGGTGCAGTGGGGTTGAGGAGACAAAGGATGGGGTGCAGGGGGGAAGCTGAGGAGACCAAGGATGGGGTGCAGGGAGGGGACTGAGGAGACCAAGGATGGGGTGCAGGGGGGGACTGAGGAGACCAAGGATGGGGTGCAGGGTGGGTGCTGAGGACACCATGGATGGGGTGCAGGGGGGTGCTGAGGAGACCAAGGATGGGGTGCAGGGGGGAGCTGAGGAGACCAAGGATGGAGTGCAAGGGTGGGCACTGAGGAGACCAAGGATGGGGTGCAGGGGGGCACTGAGGAGACCAAGGATGGGGTGCAGGGGGGAAGCTGAGGAGACCAAGGATGTAGTGCAGGGGTGGGCGCTGAGGAGACCAAGGATGGGGTGCGGGGGGGGGGCATTGTGGAGACCAAGGATGGGGTGCAGGGGGACATTGAGGAGACCAAGGATGGGGTGCAGGGGGGGAAGCTGAGGAGACCAAGGAGGAGGTGCAGGGAGGGAGTGGGGGGCTGGTGAGACTATGGATGGGGTGCAGGGGGGGAAGCTGAGGAGACCAAGGATGGGGTGCAGGGGGGGGAGCTGACGAGACCAAGGATGGAGTGCAGGGAAGGGCACTGAGGAGACCAAGGATGGGGTTTCAGGGGGGCACTGAGTAGACCAAGGATGGGGTGCAGGGGGGTGCTGAGGAGACCAAGGATGGGGTGCTGGGGGGAGCTGAGGAGACCAAAAATGGTGTGCAGGGGATGCTGAGGAGACCAAGGATGGGGTGCAGGGGGAGCTGAGGAGACCAAGGATGGAGTGCAGGGGGGCACTGAGGAGACCAAGGATGGGGTGCAGGGGGGGAAGCTGAGGAGACCAAGGTTGTAGTGCAGGGGTGGGCGCTGAGGAGACCAAGGATGGGGTGCAGAGGGGAAGCTGAGGAGACCAAGGATGGGGTGCAGGGAGGGGGTGCTGGTGAGACTAAGGATGGGGTGCAGTGGGGGAAGCTGAGAAGACCAAGGATGGGGTGCAGGGGGGCACTGAGGAGACAAAGGATGGGTTGCGGGGGGGGGGCTGAGGAGACCAAGGATGGGGTGCAGGGGGGGCGCTGAGGAGACCAAGGATGGAGTGCAGGGGTGGGTGCTGAGGAGACCAAGGATGGGGTGCTGGGGGGCACTGAGTAGACCAAGGATTGGGGTGCAGGGGGGAAGCTGAGGAGACCAAGGATGAAGTGCAGGGGTGGGTGCTGAGGAGACCAAGGATGGGGTGCAGGGGGGGGGGCTGAGGAGACCAAGGATGGGGTGCAGGGGGGGCGCAGAGGAGACCAAGGATGGGGTGCAGGGGGGGAGCTGAGGAGACCAAGGATGGAGTGCAGGGGTGGGCGCTGAGGAGACCAAGGATGGGGTGCAGGGGGGGCACTGAGTAGACCAAGGATTGGGGTGCAGGGGGGAAGCTGAGGAGACCAAGGATGTAGTGCAGGGGTAGGTGCTGAGGAGACCAAGGATGGGGTGCAGGGGGGGGGCTGAGGAGACCAAGGATGGGGTGCAGGGGGGCACAGAGGAGACCAAGGATGGGGTGCAGGGGGGAGCTGAGGAGACCAAGGATGGAGTGCAGGGGTGGGCGCTGAGGAGACCAAGGATGGGGTGCAGGGGGGGCACTGAGTAGACCAAGGATTGGGATGCAGGGGGGAAGCTGAGGAGACCAAGGATGTAGTGCAGGGGTGGGTACTGAGGAGACCAAGAATGGGGTGCAGGGGGGGGAGCTGAGGAGACCAAGGATGGGGTGCAGGGGGGTGGAGCTGAGGAGACCAAGGATGGGGTGCAGGGGGCTGCTTAGGAGACCAAGGATGGGGTGCAGGGGGGGAGATGATACCACAAAAGATGGGGTTCAGGGGGGAGCTGAGGAGACCAGGGATGGAGTGCAGGGGGGGTGGAGATGAGGAGACCAAGGATGGGGTGCAGGGGGGGCACTGAATAGACCAAGGATTGGGGTGCAGGGGGGAAGCTGAGGAGACCAAGGATGTAGTGCAGGGGTTGGTGCTGAGGAGACCAAGGATGGGGTGCAGGGGGGGGCTGAGGAGACCAAGGATGGGGTGCAGGGGGGGGCAGCGGAGACCAAGGATGGGGTGCAGGGGGGGAGCTGAGGAGACCAAGGATGGAGTGCAGGGGTGGGCGCTGAGGAGATCAAGGATGGGGTGCAGGGGGGGGCACTGAGTAGACCAAGGATTGGGGTGCAGGGGGGAAGCTGAGGAGACCAAGGATGTAGTGCAGGGGTGGGTGCTGAGGAGACAAAGAATGGGGTGCAGGGGGGGAGCTGAGGAGACCAAGGATGGGGTGCAGGGGGGTTGAGCTGAGGAGACCAAGGATGGGGTGCAGGGGGGAGATGATACCACAAAAGATGGGGTTCAGGGGGGAGCTGAGGAGACCAGGGATGGAGTGCAGGGGGGGTGAAGATGAGGAGACCAAGGATGGCGGTGATGAGGAGACTAAGGCTGAGGGGGGTGTATATTATGTATGTAGCATGTGTGTGGGGTGGGGGGGGGGGGAGCAGAGGAGCCTGGAGAGGACTTAGAGGTTTGGGGAGTGGGGCAGCGAAGTATGGAGAGGAGTTAGTGGTCGAGGAGGTGAAACAGAGGAGTCTGGAGGAGGAAAAGGACACAGAGGTCTGGGGAAAGACAGTGCAAGGGTGGAATTCAGCTAAAGAGCAAACAGTGTGTGGCAGTTTTATAATCAGTGAGTACAGTGTGTGGCAGTATTATATTAAAGGGGTATTACAGAAATTCTTTTTAATTTGACTATGCTACAGGGGCTGTAAAGTTAGTGTAGTTCATAATATAGTGTCTGTACCTGTGAGTGACGGTTTTCTCACAATTCTTCTGTGATTTTCACACCAATATTTATTTTTAACAGCACACAAAAGGACTGTTGTCTCAGATTTTTCCCAGCTTGCAATGCGGCCGAGACCTGACTCACTAGTCAGCTGATGACAGGGAGCCTGTCTGCTTCAATGGGTGGAGGGATTGCTTGGTGGGAGAGAGATCAATCTGCAACAGCTGTAGGCACCCTGATTGAAAACCACACTGATTTGAATGGATGCCGCTCATTTATGTTTCAATGGGTGGGGTGGCTGATGTGTGGGAGGGAGGAAGATGGAATTGTGGGATTTGTAGTCAAAAAAAGAAAAGTCAAACAGGAAATACCAGTTCACAAACAGCTAGCCACAGTGTTAAGTTAATCACACAACATAGCCATTTAGCCCCAAGACAAGGGCAGATCCTTCCTAAGTGTGGTGTCCCGGTACCGGATTGCATCCATTACCTTGTGGTGAGGTCCCTAAAGTCAGAGTCCCTAGGTACCAGTGGGATCCTCATCTATAGTTACCCCCTAGTCACCCATTAAAATTATTCTAATTGTCTATATGTATATAAAGTTTACTTACCTTGTTGTAGGACCTGCGGGTCACGTGATGCGTTCCAGAACTCTATGGTTTTTACTCAAGGACCTTTGGAGGTAGTCAGGTGATCACCCACCATGCTTTGTAACGGTGAGTGACAGCTGACATGGACCAATCCAAAACGGCCCTGTCCATATAAAGGAGCGGCGGCCATTAATCTTTCTCTTTCCTTGTGGGTTGCTGATGAGGACGAATCTGCGCAGCTGTCATCTGCAACCACTAGGCCAAAGCCTTGTGGCAACGGCCATCATTACAAAACTGTGAGTTACTTCAATCAAGATCACTGGACCTAAACAGACCCCTAAATCCAGCGGATCTCTGCAAAACCTAATTCTACTAATCTCAGGATAACTTATCGGTCCTAAGCAACTGTCAGTCACTGCCGTGCTGATAATAGACTCTGTTACTAAGACTGTTACCGTTACTGAATGTACCGCAATTCATCAGTAAAGTTCCTGCAAGTTCAAGTTCAGCACTGCTGTGGACAATCATTTATTTCTGCACGCACCTATAGTTTCTGGGAAGGTTGGCGATAGGACTAGCAACTACCTCAGCGTATTAACCCTCACCCTGGTGTCACGAGTGACAAGAGTTAAATTAATCCCTCATATTCCAACACAGCAACACCCCAACTACACCATACCCCCCCCCCCCAAGGGCTACCACATAAGCAGGTCCTTTACTGTCTGCCAGGTACGTACTAAAATCACCTTATGGTGGATAACCCCTTTATGGGCACAGTGTATGACAGTATTATATCCAGGGGCTACAGAATGTGGCAAAGTTATAAAAATTATTGTCTTCATAGAGGATGAGGATCTGCTAACAAAGTGAGGAACCAATGAACAACAGACTCTGCAGAGAACATGAAGCTGGAAGAAGTTCAGCGGACCAGATGAAGAAGAAAAGGAAAGACAACAGAGAAGACATCACTCAGGTCACTGATATCATTGCGTATTTTCCTCACTATGTTCCATCACTGCTGTGACGATGGGTGAAACTGTTCCCCAATCTGTGGCTCTCCAGCTGTTGCAAAACTATCATGGGAGTTGGAGCTTTGCAACAGCTGGAGAGCCACTTGAACCATAGTGATCATTGGAGGTCCCAGCATTTGGACCCCCACCAAAAAATGGACATTATTCTAAAATGCTTTGGCCTAGTTTTGTTTCCAGTCCGGCCCACTGTGTAGGGGGCCCTGAGGCAATTTTTTTTGCACCGGGGCCCTGTGATTTCTAGCTACGCCTCTGAGTTATATCCATTAACTGGCGAGGAGGAAAAAAACTGAAATGCAAAAACAAAAATTGTCTGTGTCCTCAAGCCCAAAATCCACTGTGTCCTTAAGGGGTTAAAGAAGCAAGTGCAATAATGTATAAAATAAAAATAAGAAGGACACAATGTACATTACTTGACATGATATGATTGTTTATAAAAAGATGATCATCAAAAATACAAAGTATTACACTACTGGTAAACATAAAACATGTACCGTATTTTTCGCCCTATAGGACGCACCGGCATATAAGACACACCCTATTTTAAAGGTGCAAAATCAAGAAAATAAAGATTCGGCACCCAACAGTGATCTTCAACCTGCGGACCTCCTGATGTTGCAAAACTACAACTCCCAGCATGCCCGGACAGCCAACGGCTGTCCGGGCGTGCTGGGAGTTGTAGTTTTGCAACATCTGAAGGTCCGTAGGTTGAAGACCACTGGTATAGGAGGTAGTACTCACATATCCCCGCCGCTCCGGACCCGTCACCGCTGCCCTGGATGTCGCTCCATCGCTGTTGCCGTGTCCCCGTGGTGTCCCCGACACTCCGGACGTTTTCTTCCCTGGGATCCACGCTCTCAGTCACCGTCATCACGTCGCTACGCACACGCCGCTCCTATTGGATGACAGGCCGGCGTGCGCGATGACGTGATGACGTCAAAGGAGAGCGCCATGCAGGGGATCCGGGCACAGAGCAGACACCGTGGAGGCAGGTAAGGTCCCCCCCGGCGTCCTGTAATCTGTTCGGGACGCCGCGATTTCACCGCGGCGGTCCCAAACAGCCCGACTGAACAGCCGGGTTAGTGTTATTTTCGCTTCAGACACGGCCGCCAGCTTTGATCGCCACGTCCCCCAGTTTTGGGGAAGAAAAAGTGCGTCTTGTACGGCGAAAAATACGGTAATATCTCTCACATTACACCAAGCTAACACTGGCAATCATGGTATGTGGACCATATAGGTCAATAGACATTCCTCCTGAAAGGCAATTTTAAATTTTTATGATATTATAAACTTAATGTAAAATATGATTTATTATTTTGGAAGACATACCAGCTGGGAGAAGCAGACATGTATTCACATTTGTACAGACAATAGACAAGGTTCACCGGCGGCAGATGTTATAAGACAGCTATAATACAGTTCTTGTTGGTTGCTAAAGACATCTTCTCACAAAGAATGCTTGAATTACATTTCTCATTGCTGGCACAGTATTACAAGGTCGTGTGCATTCCACTAGAAATTCTCACTTTGACCTGTTCTATGCAGCCAGAACAAGGATTTCTGTACCAAGTGGGAGGCAGCCTTGAACAAATATTATCATGTCTTGACAATATTGACTCTTTAGCAACTTCATGAAAGCTATTACTACTTTTTACTTATAAAATAGAAATAAGTTCTACAGTATAAAGATGTACAAAGCAGGGGCAGACATATTGTAAGGGCAATGCCCTGGCACAGACGTCCAGGAGGTAAGGGTGCCCACTGCTAACCCACTTTTTATTAGAATGCATATAAATGACTGAGCTAATGAATTATATAGATCCCAATATACCCATGATAAACTATTGCTAAGCAAAGGGTCTAATATAGGGGCCCTCTTTGTCCTTCCCTAATTCAAACATATAGTAGATATTTACCATTAGACATGTCCGCAAATAGTTTTCCAAGATTACTGACTGTGTTTAAATCCAGTGGAAGATAGTAGTCGACTGCAGTGGAGGAAACAAATCAAAAAATGGAAAAGCTATGGCTGGATAGATGTCAGATACATATCAAATATATCATAATGTCAAGTTGTGTACATCTACATGGTCTATAGAAATAAATGTTTTGTGTTATATGATTTTAGCGTTATTTTTTAATAGCACAACAAAATAATTATATCAAGCTTCATCTTTACTCATAGCGCCATTTCCAAGAGTTGCAATATTTCGTTTTATATGGGTGCAACACAGGCCTTGTAAGAATGCCATGATAGGTGTTTTTGTCTTCCACTGGATCTATCAGATCATGAAGATATAAATGGACAATCCCATCATCTATGGTGCTGGGGCTGACGTGTACATTGCCTCATTGTTGGTGGTTCACAAGTAATTTTGGGCTACAGCTAACACACCAGCCATGGTCAGTACCTCCACATGCAAGGGAATCCTTACTGTAATAAATATTCCCTAATGAACCAATTGTGTAAATAAGCATATTATATATTATTTTGTTGGTTTCATTACTGATCTGATTTTTTTTTATTTCTTTATTAAAGGAGTAGTCTTGTGCAAAAAACGTATCCCCTATAAAAAGGATAGGGGATAAGTTTTAGATTGCGTGGGGTTCGAGCGCTATGGAGCCCCGGCTTTCCCCTTGAGCGGCACATCACAACCCCCACCCAACGCAGGCACCGCCACGCTCCCTCCATATTTCTCTATGGGAGAGCTGTTCGGCTATCTTCGCTGGATAGGGGATACGTTTTTTTAGTTTGAGACTACTCATTTAATCCTACAAATATGCAAATCTGTTTATATAAAATTAGAGATTAACTCTTACTGTCCAGGTGTATGAGTAAAAAACAGGAAATTTAACCATCAAGCATTAAAAAGTGGCACTCATAAATAATAAATTCAGTGGCATTGCTATGAAGGTAAAGGAATTTCCAGGGGCTGCGTACGGCACTGAACTCCTACCATACTCAATGCTCCTTCCTACTCTCACTTCCTTCCTCATTACGTTGGTGCTGGGATAAAAGTACAGAACAGGTCAAAAGGTCCTGTCCCAAGTAATTAGAGAGTTGCTTCTTTTATCTAATTGTACCTTGTTAAAGTATATCAGTGTCAGCCAGGTTAATTGGAACTTTAATGCATAATTGATGTTAATTTATGGCCTTTTTGTTCCACGATGCTCATTCAGACCTTAATGTCAGGATACAGTTTTCCTGTTATTATATACAGAAAACTAATATCCCCTTGAGGTAAGCTTGCTTTCAGCTTATAAAATATCCAGTACTACAGTGTGTGTTAATTAGAGGGTCTGTTGAACCTAAACGGTTCAATATTTTACAGCTAATATAATTGTAATAAGCCGACATAGCTCTCTGTAATATATCCATAATAAAGAACATTTTATAAATATAGCCTTTATTTGAATAATACAGTTACGTGTTTAAAACCATATAAAGTGTATGTGTTGTCAGTGAAAGATCAAGCCTAGAAAGCACAAGGTAATAATAGGTTTACATGAAAAATCCCTTGGAGCTTTTGTGCCCTTGGACCTCTAGTGGTTAGTAGAGCAATTACCCTCCTTTATACACTTCTGCAGTAATATGGCTTATGGACAGAGGTGTCACTGTGGAAAAGACAAAAAAGAAATTCAAATACCAAAGAATTTCCTCTGTAGCATACAGCTGCTAATAAGTACTGGAAGGATAAAGATTTTTTTAATAGAAGTAATTTACAAATCTGTTTAACTTTCTGGCACCAGTTCATAAAAAAAATAAATAAAGTTTTCCACTGGAGTACCCCTTTAAGCTGGCTGATACTTTTAGGTTTAGTGGGATCCATCAACAATGCAATGGGGTCAGCCAATTTTTTAATACTAGCAGAGTACCCGGTGTTGCCCAGTTTTCCTACCAAAACCTTGTGGGAATGGAAAATCAACAATGATGCTCTAATCCTAATAGCCAGTCCTCATAACCTGACCTGATATCCCACCCCAATATTATGCTCTCATATCCTGTAATCATATCCCCACCTCATTCACCTCCCCCCCCCCCCCCCCCCCCGCCTCCCCATATTGTGAATGGGGACACCAGGTTTTCTACAGAATGAAGCTGGGGTCACGCCTTGTAATTTGGTTTATATTTTATACAGTTCACATTTCACCATAAATAATATGGTCAATACAGCTGTGTGATTACCCAATATGTTTTGGTCTTACTTTTATATGTAATGTATGCGCTATTAAATATTTTTTTATGCTATATCCCTTTTATTTTATGTTCACACAGTATAAAATAAATATCAAAATTCATATGTATTTTTAATTAAATAATGTGCACGAGCTCACTTCTGTATTCTAATACATTATACCCTCTGTCACTATGACACAGGCTACACTCTGCACAGACGGCAGATATCAAAGGGTTAAACTAGAAGAATAGAGTTTCCTCCACTCCTTCCCGTACTCCGGAGGATGCTTAGGAATCAAAGCTGTAAGTGACAGCTCCAATTCTTAGCATAGGAAAAACCCGAAAGCCACAAACCACCTCTACAGCAGCAACTCCAAAGAACATTCCTGCTGACTGAGTACAGCCTGCCATTAAAAGACGGTGGGGGGCAGTCAAGGGGTTAACAAACATAAAGGAAGAGGCCACCCCATGCCCTCTAAAAGGAACAGCAGAAACCTTTATCTTGTGATAGGATAAAACAGTACCAAAAAATAATATTTCTATATCCTAGGTCTCCAAACTGTAGACCTCCAGCTGCTGCTAAACTACAACTCCCAGCATGCCTGGACACCCATTAACTGTCCAGGTATGCTAGGAGTTTTAGTTTTGCAACAACTGGAGGTCCACAGTTTAGAGACCACTGTTCTACATGCATGCCTCAGAGGCACTTATTTTGTCCTGTCACTTCTGAAAACATACCTACTAGAATGATAACATTTTTGACCGTACATATTCTGCATTAAATTATAGTTACTTATAATTTCAGTTGTGTTCTTCAATCTGCAGCTTCCACCCAAAATTTGAGGGCAAATTCACCAAAGTAAAATGTTGCTGATTTTTTACATAGTCATGCCAATTTTCAGCTTAAAAACCACCCATAGATTTAATTGGAAGGTATATTTCTGCTTTTAATTCTTACCATGATTTTTGGCATGCCCTTACTGTTTATTTTTCTTTAGGTTGTAATGTATGGGCTTAAAATAAAACATTTTTTAATAAAAACTAAACCACATGATATTGCTAGGTTTTTATTTGTACTTACAAATTTTGGAAAATCTCTTGTACACTTTCTATGGTTGTAACCATTTTTTGTTTAGTAACATATCAAATTTTTGTGCTACTTTTTTGTTGTGCATTTTGTTTCCGGTAACAAATTTTAAGATGAATTGAAGTCATTTTTATGCCTGGTCTACGACCAATAGTGAGGCCGAGCTATCACCAGGCATCTTCATTTTCTGGCTAGTAAGGTGTCCTGTAATAAACTACTCATGGATGTATGTATGTAATAGAGAATGGTATATACAGTAATTCCAGTGTTTTTCTTCGACAAACACTGACTCCAATGCTAAAAGGAGTTCATGAGTTCATGGCACTGTGTCCTGACCTGGGAGGGAGCCGGCCCTCTTCCACAGACGCCAACCTAACTGACTAAATAACCCAGGTCTTCTCAATGGTTGGTTAAGCCAGTAACGCAGGCCTGAGGCCCCATGCGTGTTTCTGAGCCGGTTACAATAGACCAGGTATTAAATAACAAACTGGCACCGTACATGAGTTTCATGATGACTGAAGGAGGAATAACATGACATGACCTTGCAGGCATGGGGTCAACTGAAATACAGTATTGAAGTTAAAAAGAGGTCACAGACATTCACCTTTCAACCAAGAATATGTTTAACCAATCGATTTAACCAAATATCTTGTTTTCTGTATATCTTAAAGGCTGTTACACTGTTGTCTTTCGGCTACTTGTCCAGAAACTATTAGGGGTAATTTTATTTTAAATTGGAGATTTATTAATGCATTAAATAGCAATTAGTTCTAAATTGTTTCTAAGATCCATATCCATTGTGATCTTTATCCCTGTAAGATAATATCTACCAGATTATCTGTCTTTCTATCAGAACTATGTGTGCATGTGAGTGGGTGGAGGTATAAGGTGACTAAATGTCACATGTCAGCGGGCATGAGATGGAAAATAAAAATGCAGAAATTGTGCATTGTTGACCCCTACTATGTGGAATAATAACAATAATAGTTTTTGAAAAACACATTATTTCATTGAACCATGGAAGTTGAAGTTTTCAACTATGTTAAAGTATTACCAATGTCACACAGCAGGAATTTAAAGCCAAACTGAACAAAAACGAATATTATGCGAGAACGTGAAATGTAGTACATGTCACCTAATTTTAATTAAGTTCTTTGGTTTATAAAGATCATAAGCTCTGCAATTAGGAAGCAGTGTGCACAGAGAGGCAATTATTAGTCAGTATATAGAACTACAGGCAATTAAAAATGAAATAGAGGAAAGAAAAGAAAGAAGCCACAGGTTTATCTTCCAAAAAAAAATGATTTAACTCGTTCAGGATGGACTAATTTTTCATTTTTCATTTTTTTTCTTTAACTTTTAATAGCCATAACACCCTTAATTTTCCATAAAATATACTGGATAACTGATTAAATTGAATTTGGAACGGAGAGTTAAAGGGTTATCCAGGAATAGAAAAACACAGCTACTTTCTTTCAAAAACAGCTCCATGTCTTTCTCCATGTTGGGTGTGGTTCTGCAGCTTGAAGTGAATGGAGCCAAGTTGTAAAACCACACCCAACCTGGAGACAGACATAGGGCTGTTTTTGAAAGAAATTAGCTGTGTTTTTTTATTGCTGGATAACTCCTTAAGTTTTTACTGCGTGCGGTTAAACTGACATGTTATATTGATTCTTCAGGCCAGTACTATTATGATGATGCCTAATATATATATATATATATATATATATATATATATATATTTTAATGTAAATATTGCCCTTTTCAGACCCCTATAACTTTTTTGTTTTTCCACCTATGGAGTTATGTTGGGGCTATTTTTTGCAACATGGTCTGGAGTTTGCATCACTAGCAATTTGACTTAGATCTGACTTTTTGAGAGCTTTTTATTAATTTCAATGGGATGTTATGAAGCAAAAAAATGCAATTCCGGAATTTTTTTCCATTTACGCCATCCACCGTGTGGGATCAATGTTATATTTTAATACTTCAGGCTTAGTTCTCTCAAGTAACTTGTATGAGCAATCATTAATTTCTATCAATAGTAGTGACTCGGCAGCCACGGAAGACTAGGTCAGGCCTCGGGTTGTCATGGCAATGGGTTAGCTCCTCATGATCTCGTGACAGGGGGCTGACCCAAACCAGTGCATCCAATGTCAGTTCTAACGGTCATTTAGATGCTGCTGTCAACTTTGGCAGTGGCATCTAATGGGTCAATAGTTGTGATCAACACCAACCTCAAAATAGGGGCATAGGGTTAAGCAGACTTTTATGTTGTTACTCCCTCAAAGGTATAACTAAGGCCATGTGCATATGCGGCAAAATGTATCTGCTAAAATGGGCACCGTCACTTGTAAAGTGTTGTTGTATACAATAGTTCATGTAATAGCAGTGGTCTTGTATAAAAAAAAATGGAACATCTTGCTTGTTTTAGCCAAAGCACATGCAGAGACCAAATATAGGAAGTGCGGGCAGAACTAACAGACCACTGTATGCTGTGAGGGAGTGGGTACAGTGGTTCAGTGCGGCAGTGAGGATTGCAGTTCTCACATGTTAGTTAAGGGCAAGCATCATGCTTGCTGGAGGGGATGCCTACCCCCCTTTCCTCGTCTTACCAGTGAATGTAAAGCTACTGACCAGCAGAACGTAGGCCATTACAAGGAGGGAGAAAATTGACAAAATTAACTAAAACCACTCTACATAAAGTGCTTGGTAAGAAAGTAGCTTTTGTTTTTGTGTGACACTTTAAAGGGGTACACCGGTACCACAGTTTTATGGTTCTCTAGCCTGTTTGTAGCGAGTTAAGCACTTTTGTAATTCACATGTTATATATCTGTCCATAGCATATATGTTTTTTACTGACCTCTTTCTGTGACAGAAGTTCAGTAGTTTTTCTGGTTGCTTTTGACTGTTGTCCACACCTGCGGCCATGTTTGTTCACTGTTCTGGACAAGACGTCAGAGCTGCAGGCGTTGCTGTTTTTTTTTCTTCTGCAATGGTTTCGTCCCTTTACCACACCCCTGTAATGAATATTCATTGATTGTTGAGGGAGGATGGATGTCTCTTCCCGCTGTCAGCCTGCCCTGCGCCCAGCTTGAATACCCTGTATCAGCTCTGCTGCTGACATGTAACCCCTTCCCCGCCATGGGGACCATGAGCCCGTGGGGGAAATCGGGCGCAGGATACCCATGGTGGGGGAATTAATAAAATGTCATCCACAGCGTTATTATGATTCCCCCCGCGGGCGCAGGATACCCATGGTGGGGGAATTAATAAAATGTCATCCACAGCGTTATTATGATTCCCCCCGCGGCAGTCGCCACATCAGGGAATTAATGAATTGCCAGCCGCAGCACTGTCCCCTCATCAGGGAACTAGTCATATGTTACCCGCGGGCACTCTGCTTCCTGATGACCCAACGCCCCCCAAGCGATGTCCCTGCAAGGGTTAACTGTGAGACGCAGCAGCCCTGTATATTCTCCCCACTTCGGGGAATTAATGAATTGTGAGCGCGGGCGCAGGGCTTTTGATCAGCTTATGTTCTCTATCACAGTTAAGGGACATCTGAAATAATGAATGTGACATATTGCTGTGCCCAGGGCTGCAAATATAAACAAAATAAACTTTGACTTACCTTCCTACGTTCCCCTGTTGCTACAGGTAATGGCTTTGCAGTCCTTTGCTGCGATCCTTATGCTGTGACAGAGCCGTCAGCAAATCACCAGCCGCAGCGATGTCCCGTCTCTGCCGGTGATAGGCCATGTAAGGAAGCATAGCGGCACCCGCGTTTCACATTGTGGGGACAGCGCGCTGTGGCAGGAAATTAATTCATTCCCTGATGTGGGGACTGTGGGGTGACAAGCTGACAGTGAGGGTGGAAAGACTATACTAATGAGTACGGTGGGGAAAGGGAGTGCTAAAGGGGAAAGAAAAAAAATGCCCACAAGCAGGGCTGGGCGGCAACGCAAAACAAGTTGGGCAGGGCACTGAAAGAGGAGACAGGCTACAAGGCATGCTGGGAGCTGTAGTTTCTGAAGCAAAGGCAAAATGAAAATAGATGCTACACTACATGGACACACTTGTGCAAAGAAAGGAAAAGAAAGACAAACAAAGAGCAAGCACAAGACCAGAGATAAGAAGAAAACTCACCTGCAAGGGTAAGTAGAAACTGAAAAAACACATTGGCCACCAGAGTACCCCTTTAAATATGCTGCAAATCTGTATATGTTAGGCCCCTTTCACACTTCAGGTATCATCCTGTAAAAAAACCTCCGTTATTACTCCCGGCAAAAAGTCTTGAAAACGGCCATCAAAAAAATCCCATTCATGTCGATGGGATTTTTTTGAACATCCTTTTGCATCAGGCATGTCCGTTTTTACTAATGTCAGTTATTTTTGTCGTCACAAAAGACGGTGCATGCACTATTTTTTGGTCCAGCAAAAAAAATGGTGAAAAAATTGTGTTAAAATTTTACATTGAAGTCTATGGGAACCGGATGTTTAAAAAAAAAAAAAAAAAAACATCCGTTATCATCAGTTATTGTCAGGTTTTTTAACATCCGTTTTTGTACTGAGCATGGTCAGTACAGCTTAACAAAAAAAGGATTAAAAACCTGATTAAAAAAAACGGATGTAACTGGTAATAATAGCAGATGATAACGAATTAACAACATCAGGTTTTTTAAGAAAAAAAACATTAAAAATAATGGTTATTACAAGTAATTGCATCTGTTTTTTTCATTCATTATTGTAAAATAATGGCAGTAAAAAAAGCAGGATGATACCTCTAGTGTGAAAGGGGCCTTAAATGGGTTAAATCAGATTCCAAATTGAAAGGGAATGTGTCATCAGAAAAAAAAATTCCTTTTGTCTAAATCAATAATTTTTGTTAACTACATCTGTTACATGTGTGCCTCACCTGGCTCCAGCATTGTCTCTGTTTTCTGTTTGACACGCCCATCAGCTTTTTCTATCATCCTGAGATATTGGCTGCTGGCCAATCAGATGCGGCACTGGCAATGACATAAATAATCCCATAGGTGGGATATTTAAAGTCAGCTGCTCCCAGCTCACCATAGTTTCCTGTATCTTTTGTATTTCTGACCTCTCAAGACCTGAACTTTGCCTGCACAGTGACTATTCTTCTGTATTGTTGATTTTTTACTATGCCACTGTATAGAATAGACCCATTGCTTCCTGACAATGCCTCTGCCTGTGTTTTTGTATTGCGTTGCAATATAGGTTTGACCAAGGCTTGTCCTGACTTGTGCCTTTGTCATGTGATTCTGTACCTTGTTGCCTGTTTGTACTGACCCAAACTGTCTGACTATTTTGAGTACTCTGATGCCCCTGTGCATAGTCACCATAGGGACTGTCGTCCAATTGGGAGCCGCCATATAGGGTGAATTATCCAAGTGGGTAGGGACAGTTTTTATTTTTTTTTCTAATTTTCAATTTTACTTTCTATATTATGAAATAATCCTGAGATCTTGCAATTTTACTTCTGGCCCCTAAGCATTATAATAAACTAGAGATTCCTGTACTGTAGAGAAACATTTTCAACATTCTTCTCCTTATGACAGACCGGATTACAGGTTACACCACTATAAAACAAGATTAGGCCATTCTCAATAGGTTATGCAGACACCCCTTCGTTGTACAAAGGCCTCTACGCATGCCTAGAAAATTCTTCAATTTAAGTCAGTAGAGTCCCCTCCAGTGTATTGTGTCTGATTCCATGAGGCTTGCTGTAAATGCTGTTAAAAGCAACTCAGGCAAGATGGCTGTGCTAAATCTGAAATAATACTATGCTAAAGATTAAATAAATATTTGTTTGAAAATACCACAATATATAATTAGAAAATTATATTTATTGTAAAAAATCCTTTCCTGGACAATAAAAAAAAAATGTAAAGGTATTACCATTTACAGACCGCAAGGCCCTAAGGCTGTGTATTCTAGGAATAATAGCCCTATTTTCACACACTTATCTCTGTTACAGATATCTTAAAACCACACTGCTGAGTTATTGATAAATTATATCACAATAAACAATTCATAAAATTACGTAGTGATATGTATTTATATATATATATGTGTGAATTGTCCACAATTCCTGCAAAGGAAAAGATAGTACTCTGTTTGTGTTTGTATATCCTGTAAAATTAAAGTCTGCAATGATCACATAGGGTATTCCCGGATCCTGTAAAAAGATGCAATGCTCATTTTGTGTAGCACTCAGTTAAAAATATATACTTGCCAGTTTTGTACCTGTCTTAAATTAGTCCAGCTGGCGTTCCTGTGAAGAAAGATATCGGCACCAAGTGCCACTCACCACTCCCGCCATGTAGCCGCCGGTGTCCGGTCTACGGGCTTCGTGGTTCAGATCTACCAGCTAGAGGTAGCGATGGAAGTGCACCTTAGTGCGACCGTACACTCTAGCGGGATCTCTGCGACATGTGATGTCAATAAGTCAGCTGATGGCAGGTCAGCTGACCAGTAGGGCGAATCAGGATTCCATATTCCATGAGCTGAGATGTAAGCTCCATAAACGTTGTTCAATAGTCAGCTGGCTAAGTCAGCACTTTGTATGGACAAAAAAGTCTAACTGGGTATGCTGGCACCAGTAGTTAGTTGATTCAGGATTGTGTTTAGGCAGGTTGTAACAGAATTAAGCAGGTCTTTTCCACTATGTTAATAGCAGAGGAGCATCCTAAGTAGGAAATTTGGCAAAACGCAGTGCGGTATACGATAATGGTCTCCTTTCTCAGTGTGGATAAGGTGCAAGAAAATATGTCCAATAATCTTGTAAAACCAAACGTGTTTTGGGGCATAAAAAGCAAGGCATATAATAAAGTACCCCTTCTTCAGTGGTATAGGCACCCCTTCTTCAGTTATACCACTGAAGAAGGGGTACTTTATTATATGCCTTGCTTTTTATACCCTGAAACGCGTTGGATTATAGAGGATTATGGGACATATTTTCTTGCCAAATTTCCTACTTCCTACTTGCTGACATCACACGCACTAAGGTGCGCTTCCATCGCCGCCTCTAGCTGGTAGATCTGACATGCAGCCCGGAGACCAGACACCAATGGCTACACAGCGGGAGAGGCGAGTGGCACTTGGTGCCAACATCTTTCTTCACAGGAACACCAGCTGGACTAATTTAAGACAGGTACAAAACTGAGTGCTACACAAAACGAGCATTGCATCTTTTTACAGGATGCGGGAATACCCTATATGAACATTGCAGACTTTTATTTTACAGGATATACAAAAACAAACAGAGAGCTATCTTTTCCTTTGCAGAGATTATGGAATACATATATATAAGAGAAAGAGGACTATATGCTGTTGTGCGTTTATATTCTTTTACAGAAATTGTGGACAATTCACATATAAATTCAATACATATCACTACGTAATTTTATGAATTGTTTATTGTGATATAATTTATCAATAACTCAGCAGTGTGGTTTTACGATATATGTAACATAGATAAGTATGTGAAAATAGGGCTATTATTCCTAGAATACAAAGCCGTAGGGCCCTGCGGTCTGTGAATGGTAATACCTTTACATTGTTTTAAATTGTCCAGGAAAATATTTTTTTTACAATAAATATAATTTTCTAATTGCATATTGTGGTATTTCCAAACACTCATCATATAAACTGAGGACTGAGGAATTTTTATATAATACCCAATTTTATACTACTCTCGGGGTGTGAGTGTATCTCAGTAAACCTCGTTTTACTTTGTTGTGAGCTGCACATATTCTCGTTTTTTATTTTTTGAAATAAATATTTACCATTAGAAAATTCAAACAAATTAAAGTTAGAAAAGAATAGCAACATGTTTAAGAAAAAAAAAATAGGCAATGCACTCCTTTTAAAATGTGCAATTGGTATACAATGCACTATACACACTGATGGCTAGACAAACTAAAGATTTTCCAGCCCATACGTTAAAGGGGTTATCCAGGAAAAAACTTTTTTTTAAATATCAACTGGCTCCAGAAAGTTAAACAGATTTGTAAATTACTTCTATTAAAAAATCTTAATCCTTTCAGTATTTATGAGCTTCTGAAGTTAAGGTTGTTCTTTTCTGTCTAAGTTCTCTCTGATGACACGTGTCTCGGGAACCGTCCAGTTTAGAAGCAAATCCCCATAGCAAACCTCTTCTAAACTGGGCGTTTCCCGAGACACGTGTCATCAGAGAACACTTAGACAGAAAAGAACAACCGTAACTTCAGAAGCTCATAAATACTGAAAGGATTAAGATTTTTTAATAGAAGTAATTTACAAATCTGTTTAACTTTCTGGAGCCAGTTAATATATGAAAAAAAGTTTTTTCCTGGAATACCCCTTTAATCTGGGACTTCACATGCCATGACAGACAAATATAATAAGGTCAAAGGAGAACCTGTGCTACCATTGTTTTATTATTTTAATGCAACTCTGTATTATTTCTTTGCAACTCATGTTAATTAAAATGTGTTTTATTTTGTGTTTACAGCACTAATAGAGACCTACATCTCCAGAATAATAACAGCGCCTTTGCAGGTTGATCATACAGCCACATTGCTAACCTTCTAAATGAATGTTAACAAGAAATAAAGGGAAGATAGAAGGGGATGGCTGCAAAATTAAATTATACAGATGATTTGTAGTCTGTTACCACTAAAATACACAGGCCACATTAGAAGCTGTGGACACAAATCTATAGGCGCTTTTACTTTACTTTTCAGTCCTGCTTTTCAAGACACATAACTTTTTAAATAACACACATGGGGCTTGTTCTTTGTAGGAAAAATTGTACTTTTTAATGGCATCCATTATTTTCCCAAATACAGTGGTCCCTCATCATACGATGGTAATCCGTTCCAAACGGACCATCGTTTGTTGAAACCATTGCATGTTGAGGGATCCCTGCAATGTAAAGTATAGGACAGTGGTCTACAACCTGCGGACCTCCAGATGTTGCAAAACTACAACACCCAGCATGCCCGGACAGACGTTGGCTGTCCGGGCATGATGGGAGTTGTAGTTTTGCAACATCTGGAGGTCCGCAGGTTGTAGACCACTGTTAGAGGAAGTTGTACTCACCTGTCCCCGCCGCTCCGGACCGTCACCGGACCGTCCATCGCTGTTGCCGCGTCCCCGAGGTGTCCCCAACGCTCCGGTAAGGCCTCTGCTTCCCCGGCATCCGCGCTCTCCGTCGCCACCATCACGTCGCAACGCACGCTGCTCCTATTGGATGACAGGACGGCGTGCGCAGCAACGTGATGACGTCAATGGAGAGCGCGGACGATGCAGAGGATCCCGAAGAGGAAGCACCGGAGCCCCGAGGACAGGTAAGAGACATCACCAAAGCTCACGGGGCACCATAAACGGCTATCCGGCGGCAGCTGAAGCAGTCTGCGCTGCCGGATAGCCATTTATGCGATGGCCCCGACATACAAAAGCATCGTATGTTGATGCTGCCTTCAACATGTGATGGCCTCTGAGAGACCATCGCATGTTGAAATTATCGTATGTCGGGGCCATCGTAGGTCGAGGGGTCACTGTAATATATTCAGAAACCAAAATCATTTGTGGGACAGTACTCACCAATGTTAGGAAGTCCCATGACATGTGGTCAAGCAAGCATGCTGCAGCTTCATTTTGCTCAGGGACAAGGGACCACTGTTCTTGGGAATAGTGGTGGACCAAGGGGTTGGAACTTCAGTGTTTAGCTTGTTATCCCCTATCCTGTGTATAGGGGATAACTTTTAATCTTAGGATAACTACTTTCAGGCAAGTTGTACAGAAAATTAAAAACTATGGCCTTGATTTATCAATCTGTCGGAAACAGGAGTGCAGGAAATGATGACATCAGTAGATAGCTAAAACTAGATCCACCACCATTCACTGCAGAGGAATGACCTCTGAAAAGGTCTCAAATTCATTTGAATGGGACAGGTCCTGTCTATTGCTGTCTTTGGTCAATGGGTCCTGCAGTAAAGCATATTACAAAAGCTTTAAAAAAAAAAAAAAAAGCCCAGGCAATATGGCAGTCTACATAGTAATGTACAAAATATATATATATATTTTGAAAATAGAAACAGATTAGAAAAAAAGAAGTTTTGGTCATGCATGTCCTTCACCAATAATATATTAAACAGCAAATAAAAGATGCCTAGCCGTGCTAAAATCACAGCTGCATAGTTGTACTTATGGATAAAATAAAGAAGTGATGTTAATGTAAATACACAAATCCATCCAGTTGTTAGAGTGTCAATTTCCTACTTCTAAAATTCTCTATAACTCTTAACAACTTTACACAAGGTGCACAATGCTGAGAATGAATGCCGGAGTGCTCTTAAAATGTTTTATGCAAACTGCTTAAGCCTCTTGTACAAAACACAATATAGCCTTGATGAATTTTACAAGACTTTCCTGTTCTCTAGATGCTACATTACTATTTACACTTTTCACTACAGACCTGTACAAACCAGCAACAGTTGTGGATTTTAAATTTTGCTTACAATAAACTTACATAAAAGTAACTTAAAGGGAACCAATCATCAGATTTTACCCTATATAACGCTTGGTAAAGCGTCATATAGGGTAAAATCTTTATTTTCACCATTCCCGGTTGATGCTCCTGCCCCCAGGGATGGTGAAGATATGAAGTTATAAACTAGTCACCGCCGCCGCCGTAAGTAGTCACCTGGGCAGGGAGCTCTTCTCATCTACTCCCGTTCTTCGTCCGGAAGCGACGCCCCCTCCGCTTGATTGATGAGCCGCGTCATTGCTCTGCTCCGTCTGTTCAGTGAGCGGAACAATGACGCGGCCCATCCATCAAGCAAAGGGGGCTTCGCTCCTGGCCGAAGAACGGGAGTAGATGAGAAGAGCTCCCCGCCCAGGTGACTACTAGTGTTGAGCGGCATAGGCCATATTCGAATTCGCGAATATTCCCGAATATATGGACGAATATTCGTCATATTCGCGAATATTCGCATATTCGTAATATTTTTTTTTATTTTCGCATATGCGAATATTCGCGTGTGCGAAAATTAACCTATGTGAAAATTTGCATATACAAAAATTTACATAAGCGAAAATTTGCATATGCAAATTTTCGCATATGCGAAAATTCGCACACCAGTCTCACACAGTAGTATTAGAGCATTCTTACACCACATAAGCTGGAAGCAGAGACGGATGATCACTGTGATGTGTACTGTGAAAAAAAAACAAAAAAAAACGAATATTCGTAATTACGAATATATAGCGCTATATTCGCGAATATTCTAATTGCGAATATTCGCGAGCAACACTAGTGACTACTTACGGCGGCGGCGGTGACTAGTTTATAACTTCATATCTTCACCATCCCTGAAGGCAGGAGCGTCCCCCGGGGATGGTGAGGACAACAATTTTACCCTATATAACGCTTTGCCAAGCATTATATAGGGTAAAATCTGATGATTGGTTCCCTTTTATACGCTTAAAGTAAAACTGTTAGGAACATTTATACTTTAAGATACATTTTTCTCTTTTGATATCAAGATAGTTCTTGGTTTAATCATAAGTCGTTGCTTCTGATACATTTATCCTATATTATGACCAACCTCTTGAACATGAAATCTGTGAGGCTGCGTTCACACATTCAGGTTTTTAGTCATAATTACTGAATACAAAACCGGACACAGATCAAGAATGGAGGAAACGTAAAAGTAAAAAAGGAAATACCGAGGATTCTTAAAAAAAAAATTTTTCAAATCCATTCCTTCCTTTGTCAATAATTGCAATTAAAAACCTGAATGTGTGAACACAGCCTGACAGAGTACACAGGCTTTATTTTTAATGGGTAGTTGAACACATAAATGAAAATATATGACAGCTTCCTTCCCATGCACATGCTTCTTGACCATTGAACAAATTCAGGATGATTCACTTCTTTAGAGCCCCACGGTATGCCTAGTGTAAATGGACCTGGACCTGAAATGGACAATGTAAACCAGTTTAGCCTTTGATTTGGAAATGGATAGCAATTTAATTAAGAAAGCCACAGTATGTCATAGGTTTGCCATCATAGTAAGGAGAAGCAGGTAAATGTAGACCTGGACTGTTCAGAGCATGTGAAAAAATACTGAACAAGTGGAGGTGCTGAAGCTACTGCTACTGCTAAAGGAGCAGAAGGTCTAAATGTAAGCAATGTGAGATGTTCTGAGGTAGCTGAGACAACTAACTTTGGTAGTTACATTGCAGAGAAAGTTAAAGAGTATCTACCATGAACTAATCTGTCCCCATCTGTCCCTGACTCTTCCTGACACTAATGGCGCTTTTTTTTTTTTTGCCCTGCTGGAATAAAGCCTCATCAAACACAATGGTGAGTTTAGTATGTAAATTATTTATAATTGCAGACCCTGATGACGCGGCCGGCCGGGCATGTCAGGAGCTCACCGTGCTGCGGGCACAGCGCTTACTCCTGCCTGTGTGATTGACAGGCAGGGAGCTACACTGTGCTTCTCAGTGTCCTGGCTGCACTATGAGAGACTGAACTCTATGAGAGACTTGTGGCTAGGACATGTAGGAAGACCCCTAGTGGTAATTTTTTAGAAATGTAAAAAAAATTGTAAAATTATACATTTTTGTTAATAACATGCAGTTGAAAAGATGTTTAGAATAGGATAATAAACAACAAATAATTTTACATTTTTTTTTTTAGATAATAGGTACTCTTTAATCAGCCCCTGGCAGAAGAAGCCACTGTCCTGAACAAACTGTCACTAGGTTTACTATAGAAATGGACCCATTGGGTTGCTACAGCTTTGGTCAGAGGGCCGAGAATTCCAAGGCATTGTTAGTTCTTCACCCTTAAAGGGATAGTCCAGGTGTTACGCTATGCGCTCCTGCCTCACACGCTGGCCGTGAGCGCATGGTCCTCTTACCTTCTGCTGCCGACAGGGCTGGGACTCGCATTGCGGGACGCACCCGCATGCAAGCCCCAGTCCGTCACTCTCCGGGTGTTTCCCCTGCCTCTGCTTCCGCCTCTCTGCTCCAACGCGAGTGTCCCCCATCCCTTATAGCGTGTGTACCCCGTAGCTTTAAGATTTAAATGGCCAGTATGCTCATTGGTGGAACCACCTGTGTCTTTTTGATAAATTCCTCCACCCTCCTCAGTTCTCTGCCGGATCTTTGTTGCCTTGTGCCCTAGAGAGAGCATTCCTTTGTATAGCCTTGCGCCCTAGAGAAAGAGTTCCTTTGTATTGCCTCACTGTGTACCAGATCTCCTGCTCTTGTGACCTTGACCTTGCTTCTCTGCCGCCTGCCTACTGAACTTCTGCTACGTCCCGACTACGCTACTGTGCCGCCTGCCCTGACCTACAGCTATCCCGACTACGAGTTGTCTCATCCCTTCTGTGCTTCGCATCTCCTCAGCTGCCTGTGTGGTCGAGCTGTTGGCGGGGGTTGCGGCCTGGGTGTCGTCTGCCGCAGCAAGTCCATCCTGCTTGGCGGTGGGCTCTGGTGAAGACCAGCGGCACCTTAGACTCTGCTCCTTGGCACGGTCCGAGTCATCTGCCAAACAGATCAAGCGGATCCACATACACCGGAGTTCCTGTCTTCAGAAACGTGAGTGTTACAGTAAGATCCGGCCATGGATCCCGCTGAGGAAACCCTGCCTGAAGTTGCGGATCTTTCCTCCATTGTGATACGTCACTTACAGCAGTTGTCTCGACAGACGCAGCAATTTTCTCAACTTGCAGCCATGATGCAACAGCTTTTGGCCTTGCAACAGTGGCAGGTACCTCAATCTGGCCCACTCCCTCCTCCAGCTCCTGTAGTCTCTCCTGGCTCCCAGCTGCACCTGCCTTTGCCTTCCAAATATGATGGGGATTCCAAGTCATACAGAAGCTTTGTTACACAGTGCTCCATGCATTTGGAGCTCATGTCTGAACTGTTTCCAACTGAACATAGTAAGGTGGCCTTTGTCATTAGTCTACATTCTGGAAAAGACCTGGCTTGGGCCACACCCCTTTTGGACCGCGGTGATCCAGTATCCTCCAATTTGTCTGCATTCTTGGCCAAATTTCGCAGTGTCTTTGAGAAACCCGCACATGCCTCTTCAGCTGAGACAGCGTTGCTGAATCTCTGTCAAGGAGATTCTTCCGTTGGTGACTATGCAGTTCAGTTCCGCATTCTAGCCTCTGAACTCGCCGGGAATGAAGAGGCCTTGTGTGCCACATTTAAAAAAGGACTGTCAAGCAGGATTAAAGATGCCCTTGCAGCACAAGATCCTCCATCTTCTTTGTCTGAACTTATCCACTTGGCCACACGCATTGATGTGCGTTTTGCCGAAAGGCAGGAGGAATTGCGCTTTGAGAGGGAATCTGCCCGCCTGACACCTGTGTCCCAACGTTCTCCTTTTCTGTCTCTTGCGCCTCTTGCCAAAGAGGTTATACAAAGAGATCATCCTTGTCTTACACAGCAGGAGAGGTCACGACGACGCAATGAGAATTTGTGTTTGTACTGTGCTAGCCGGAGCACTTTCTCAAGGACTGTACCGTACGTCCGCACCTAGGGTATGTGGGAGAGGCATCCCTGGGTGTGAATTGTACTTCTCCACGCTTAACTATTCCTGTACAAGTCTTCGCTTCAGCCAAGTCTTCCTTCAGCGCTACAGCATTTTTGGACTCAGGATCTGCAGGTGACTTTATTGATGCGGCTTTAGTCCACAAGTATCATCTTCCTCTTACTCGGCTTGCCAAGCCCTTGTTCATCTCCTCTGTAAATGGACAAAATCTGGACTGTAAGGTTTACTTCCATACTGAATCTCTCGTCATGTAGGTGGGAGTATTGCATAAAGAGAAGATTGAATTCTATGTTCTGCCACACTGTACTTCGGAGATTCTTCTTGGTCTCCTTTGGCTGCGTAAAGTTGTTTCATGTCTTCCACCTTTACCTGGCCTGCCGCCACCTTACCAAGATTTCTCGGATGTCTTCTGCAAGAAACAGGCTGAATCTCTGCCTCCACATCGTCCTTACAACTGCTCTATTGATCTTCTGCCTGGTACCACTCCTCCTCGTGGGAGGATATATCCTCTTTCAGTTCCTGAGACCAAAGCCATGGCTGAGTATATCCAGGAGAATCTCCAAAAAGAATTTATCCGTAAGTCCTCTTCTCCTGCTGGAGCAGGTTTCTTCTTTGTAGGGAAGAAGGATGGCTCACTCCGTCCATGCATTGACTACAGGGGACTTAACAAAATCACAGTAAAGAACCGTTACCCTCTACCTCTTATCTCAGAACTTTTTGACCATTAACGTGGTGCCAAGGTCTTCTCCAAGCTGGACTTACGCGGTGCGTATAACCTCATTCGTATCCGCAAGGGAGATGAATGGAAAACGGCCTTCAAAACTCGTGATGGACATTTTGAGTATCTTGTTATGCCTTTTGGTCTCTGCAATGCTCCAGCCATTTTCCAGGAGTTCGTTAATGATATCTTCCGTGATCTTCTTTACACCTGTGTTTTCGCATACCTTGATGACATCCTGATCTTCTCTTCCAATTTGGAGGAGCATCGTGCTCCCGTTTAAAGTCTGCATTTGCCTCCGCTCCCGTGCTTACAAGACCTGATCCAGAGAGGCCCTTTGCGTTGGAGGTTGATGCCTCTTCTATTGGAGCAGGTGCCATCCTCACACAGAAAAACGCCAAGGGCAAGAGTGTAACTTGTGAGTTCTTCTCCAAGACTTTCTCTTCTGCTGAGAGGAATTACTCCATTGGAGATCGTGAACTTCTTGCTATTAGGCTAGCTTTGGAGGAATGGCGACATTTACTGGAAGGTTCTTCTCATCCGGTCAGCATCTACTCTGATCATAAGAATCTTCTATACCTTCAGTCAGCTCAGCGTTTGAACCCCCGCCATGCAAGATGGTCACTGTTTTTTTCCCATTTCAACTTCTTCATTCACTTCTGTCCTGCAGAGAAGAACATCAGGGCTGATGCACTCTCCAGGTCCTCTGACGTCATTGGTTTGGACTCCACGCCTAGGCACATTATTCCTCCTGACCGTTTGATTTCTGCCGCTCCTGGCGAGATTCAGCAAATTCCTCTGGGAAAATCCTTTGTGCCCACCAGATTGAGACGCAAGGTCTTGAGTTCTTAGAGAGGTAAGTTCAGTAATATCTGTACCCCTGTTCATGATATTTAGAGATTCTCTGGTGTCTGGTATTGTGCCAAGGGACTGGCGCAAGGCAAATGTGGTGCCAATCTTCAAAAAGGGCTCTAGGTCTTCCCCAGGAAACTATAGACCGGTAAGTTTAACGTGCATTGTGGGTAAATTGTTTGAAGGACTTATAAGGGATTACATACAGGAATACATAGGGGATTATTGTATTATAAGTGATAACCAGCATGGGTTTACTAAGGATAGAAGTTGTCAAACCAATCTAATTTGCTTTTATGAAGAGGTGAGTAGAAGCCTTGACAGAGGAATGGCTGTGGATATAGTGTTTCTGGATTTTGCTAAAGCATTTGATACTGTCCCTCATAGACGTCTGACAGGTAAGTTAAGGTCTTTGGGTTTGGAAATTTTAGTTTGTAACTGGATTGAACACTGGCTCATGGATGGTACCCAGAGAGTGGTGGTCAAAGATTCGTACTCTGATTGGTCCCCGGTAATTAGTGGTGTACCCCAAGGTTCAGTACTGGGCCCGCTGTTGTTTAATTTATTTATCAATGATATAGAGGATGGTATTAACAGCTCTGTTTCTATCTTTGCAGATGACACCAAGCTTTGTAGCACGGTACAGTCTATAGAGGATGTGTATAGGTTACAAGATGACTTGGATAGACTAAGTGTCTGGGCATCCACTTGGCAAATGAGGATCAATGTGGATAAATGTAAAGTTATGCATCTGGGTACTAATAACCTGCATGCATCGTATGTCTTAGGGGGGATTAAACTGGCAGAGTCACTGGCAGAGAAGGATCTGGGTGTACTTGTAGATCGCAGACTACAGAATAGCATGCAATATCAGGCTGCTGCTTCCAAAGCCAGCAGGATATTGTCATGTATCAAAAGAGGCATGGACTCAAGGGACAGGGACATAATACTCCCCCTTTATAAAGCATTGGTACGGCCTCACCTGGAATATGCTGTCCAGTTTTGGTCGCCTGTACATAAAAGGGACACTGTGGAGCTGGAAAGGGTGCAGAAACGTGCGACTAAACTAATATGGGGCATGGAACATCTTAGCTATGAGGAGCGATTAAAGGAGTTACAATTGTTTAGTCTTGAGAAGAGACGTTTAAAGGGGGATATGATAAACGTATATAAGTATATTAATGGCCCATACAAAAAATATGTAGAAAAACTGTTCCAGGTTAAACCCCCCCAAAGGACGAGGGGGCACTCCCTCCGTCTGGAGAAGAAAAAGTTTAGTCTCAAGGGGCGACACACCTTCTTTACCGTGAGAACTGTGAACTTATGGAACAGTCTACCTCAGGAACTGGTCACAGCAGGAAAAATGAACAGCTTTAAAACAGGATTAGATACATTCCTGGAACAAAATAACATTAATGCTTATGAAGAAATATAAAATCCCATCCCTTCCCCAATATCGCGTCACACCCCTACCCCTTAATTCCCTGGTTGAACTTGATGGACATATGTCTTTTTTCGACCGTACTAACTATGAAATGGGGTCATTCTTCCTTAACAGCGGGACATCCTGGAAAACGCAAGACCCTGCATCTTATTTCCCGGCACTACTGGTGGCCCCATCTTGAACGTGATGTTTCCGATTTTGTTTGGTCCTGTGTAACTTGTGTTCGTGACAAAACTCCTCGGCAAAGACCTGCAGGCCTCTTACAGCCTCTACCCATTTCAGAGACTCCCTGGTCCCATATCGCCATGGATTTCATCACCGATCTGCCACCTTCTCATAATAACACAGTCATTTGGGTCGTGGTAGATCGGTTTTCCAAGATGGCTCACTTCATTCCTCTACCAGGTCTTCCTTCTGCTGGCGAAGTACTTCTTGTCGCATGTCTTTCGTTTACATGGTCTTCCACAGCATATCCTTTCGGATCGAGGTGTGCAGTTTGTTTCTAAGTTCTGGTGAGCCCTTTGTAACCGTCTGTATATCAATCTGGACTTCTCTTCGGTCTCCAACAGTCAGGTGGAAAGGGTCTATCAAATCCTTGAGACTTATCTTCGGCATTTTGTTTCAGCTCGCCAAAATGATTGGGTCGACCTTCTCCCCTGGGCTGAATTCTCATATAATCTTAAGGATTCCGAGTCCACGAGGTCGTCTCCATCCTCCTCTTCCTCTCCCAGTCTCCTCCGGTGTGCCTGCTGTTGGTGATCTGGTTCGTGACTTCTCCACCATCTGGCAACAGACCCGACAATCATTGTCCCAGGCTTCTTCACACATGAAGGCGCAAGCGGATAAAGGTAGAAGACCTCCTCCGTCCTTCTCTCCTGGTGACATGGTGTGGCTTTCATCCAAATTCATCCGCTTCAAGATCCCCTGTTACCAGATCGGTCCCCGCCACCTTGGTCCCTTCCAGATTCTACAAAAGATCAATCCTGTCTCCTACAAACTCCGTCTACCTGCTACGATACGTATTCCCAATTCCTCCCACGTCTCTCTCCTCAAGCCTCTTGTTGTAAACCGGTGTTCTCAGAAGAATCTTCTCCCAACACCTGTCTCCGGCTCCTCAGATGTCTACAAAGTTAAACAGGTCCTTTCTGCAAAAACTGTGAGAGGTAAACAATTTTTTTTGGTCGACTGGGAGGGTTACGGTCCTAAGGAGAGATCTTGGGAACCTGAGGAGAATATCCTGGACCGTGACCTTCTCAGGAGTTTCATCTCTCGTAAAAGGAAGGGGAGACCAAAGGGGGGGGGGGGGGGTATTGTTACGCTATGCGCTCCTGCCTCACACACTGGCCGTGAGCGCATGGTTCCCTTACCTTCTGCTGCCGACGGGGCTGGGACTCGCATTGCGGGACGCACCCGCATGCGAGCCCCAGTCTGTCACTCTCCGGGTGTTTCCCCTGCCTCTGCTTCTGCCTCTCTGCTCCGGCGCAAGTGTCCCTGTCCCTTAGGGTGTGCGCGTGCCGGAGCTTTAAGATTTAAATGGCCAGTACACTCATTAGTGTAACCACCTGTGTCTTGTTGATAAATACCTCCACCCTCCTCAGTTCTCTACCGGATCTTTGTTGCCTTGTGCCCTAGAGAAAGCGTTCCTTTGTATTGCCTTGCCGTGTACCAGATCTCCTGCTCTTGTGACCTTGACCTAGCTTCTCTGCCGCCTGCCAACTGAACTTTTGCTACGTCCCGACTACGCTACTGTGCCGCCTGCCCTGACCTACAGCTATCCTGCCTATGAGTTGTCTCATCCCTTCTGTGCTTCGCATCTCCTCAGCCGCCTGTGTGGTCGAGCTGTTGCCAGGGGTTGCGACCTGGGTGTCATCTGTAGCAGCAAGCCCATTCTGCTTTGCGGCGGGCTCTGGTGAAGACCATTGACACCTTAGACTCTGCTCCCTGGCATGGTCCGAGTCATCTGCCACACAGGCCCAGCGGATCCACATACACCGGAGTTCCTGTCTTCAGAAACGTGAGTGTTACACCAGGAAATTGAATGTTTTAGAGACTTGTCCAGTATCCAGTTCCCTAGACTACCCCTTCAACACCTGAAAATAGGTATACATTTTCCTACACAGAATCTCTGAGTTGCTACTCTGAGTAGCTAGTATTTTGAGAATAGCACAGATAATGTGGCCCTTATAGGGACTACTGTCCATAAAGTGACAGATGACATAGCAGATTTTTTTTTTTTAAGTATTACACATCCAAAGAAAAAGAATCAACTATATGGATATCATACCCATCATCTCACTGTCATCCAATGTTACACATACCAACAAAGAACAAGCACCCAACCCCCCCAACAGCATCTATCAAATTTGCCTCCAAGCCTTCCATCAAAGAGTAATTGCCACTCCCAAGTACCAGTAACTGAGTATTAGTTTGGGCAATCTGATCATATTTAATTATATTAAGAATCCTAGCTAGGAAGTAGAGTGCAAAATTCAGCATGGCTCCCCCCCCCCCTCATCCTGGGGAGAGCACCAGGCCGCGTACTTCAACCTACTTCTTTTCCTCCCCCATATAAATTTATTAAGGCGTCAAACCATACACACTGGATCCATATGGGTGAGGCGTTCAAAAAGAATAGGACCTGTGGGAGGACAACCATTTTTATGATTGACATCCTATCCGACATTGATAGCGGAAGCCTTAACCACAGGTCCATTTTCTTCCCCAACCTAGCAACCATCGGGTCCAGGTTGACCATCTTGTATTTCCCAACCTCTGCTGTGATATTCTAGCAGAGGTTGGGAAATACATGCCCTTCAACCAGTGAGTGAGACAGTGAGTGAGACAGTTCCAATAAAGATGATTTTTGCCAATTAATCTGGAGTCCAGAAAGAGCTCCAAATTAAAAAAAAATTCTATAACCTCTGGGAGTGTTTTTACCGGATCCTGTAAAAAAAGCTATAAATCATCAGCATATAGTGCCAGTCTCTCTTCCTTACCACCTACAGAAAAAAACTTTTATATTTTCCATGCCCCTCACTCGCACTGACAATACCACAACATATAAAGCAAAAAGCATGGGTGATATGGGGCACCCCTGTCATGTTCCCCATCCTAAAGAAAAGGGTCTTGAGGGGGTAACCATTAACCAACATACTAACTGTTGGAGACTGATACATTAACCTAATCCAAGCTATGAAATTCTGTCCCAGTCCAAAGGCCTCCAAGGTCTTCCACAAGAATCCCCACTCCACCCTGTCAAAGGCCTTAGTGGCGTCCAACCACAGGTTGGAGCGGCGATCCCCCTCACCTTTCTGTATATTTAAAAAGGTTCTCTCAATATTGGAGGATAAGTTTCTACCTGAAATGAATCCTGTTTGGTCTATATGGACCAGCTTATCTAGCACCTTTGATAATCTACCTGCAAGAATTTTGGAGAAAATTTTAACATCGCAATTTAGGAGGAAAATTGGGCAATATGATTCTGCCAACTTCTCACATTTATTCTTTTTTAAGATCAATGCAATAAAAGCATGTGACATGGATGGAGGAAGTCTTCCTACCCTACAGGATTCATAAAAAATTTCCTGCAGCATAGGAGCCAAAACATCAATAAAAACTTTTATATACTCCAAACGGAATCCCATCAGGTCCAGGAGCTGAACCCAGTGGGGCCCCTTTAATAACTTTCTTAATATCTTCCAGAATAATAGGAGCATTTAACATGTTAATTTCTACTTCTGACAATTTTGGGAGGGGAATGTCTCCAAAATATTTCTCCATCACTTCCCTTTCAGACTTAAAGGGGTAGTCCAGTGGTGAAAACTTATCCCCTATCCTAAGGACAGGGGATAAATTTGAGATCGCAGGGGGTCTGACCGCTGGGGCCCCCTGCGATCTCTCTGTACGGGGGCCAGGCTCTCCGGCCAGATAGCGGGTGTTGACCCCCGCACGAAGCGGCGGCTGACATGCCCCCTCAATACATTGCTATGGCAGAGCCGGAGATTGCCGAAGGCAGCACTCCGACTCTGCCATAGAGTTGTATTGAGGGGGCGTGTCGGCCGCCGCTTCGTGCGGGGGTCAACACGCCCCCTTCGCGCGGGCTGTCGGGGCCCTGTACAGGAGATCGCGGGGGGCCCCAGCGGTCGGACCCCCCGCGATCTGCAACTTATCCCCTATCCTTAGGATCGGGGATAAGTTGTTCACCACTTGTTCACTACTGGACTACTCCTTTAACTTCTGCTGTATATAAATTAGATAAATATGAGCGAAAAAGTTCCTCCAGCCCGTCCTGATCTTGTATAATCAACCCGTCCTCATCCTCAATCTTTTGAATTAATTTCCTCCCTTCCTGCACTTTGATTTTTTCAGCCAAAAATGTATTAGGCTTTCCTGACTCCACAAACCGCCTGTGCCCTGCAAAAAACACCTTATTCTGCTCTCCTTCCTGATAACATTTCTTGTGCTTGCTTTACCCCATCAAATTCCTCCCCTCCTGGCTTCTTATAATAATCAATTTGAGCTTTTTCTACTTAATTAGGGCACATTTCCTCTCCCTAAACTGCCTCTTTTTCCTGACAATTTCTTTAAACAGTATCCCTCTCAGGTACGCCTTCAATGCATTCCAAACTATAATTAAAGGGGTATTCCAGGAAAAAACTTTTTTATATATATCAACTGGCTCCAGAAAGGTAAACAGATTTGTAAATTACTTCTATTAAAAAATCTTAATCATTTTAGTACTTATGAGCTTCTGAAGTTAAGGTTGTTCTTTTCTGTCTAAATCCTCTCTGATAACACCTGTCTTGGGAAACACCCAGTTTAGAAGAGGTTTGCTATGGGGATTTGCTTCTAAACTGGGCGTTTCCCGAGACAGAGGATTTAGACAGAAAAGAACAACTTTAACTTCAGAAGCTCATAAGTACTGAAAGGATTAAGATTTTTTAATAGAAGTAATATACAAATCTGTTTAACTTTCTGGAGTCAGTTGATATATATATATATATATATATATATATATATATATATATATATATATATATATATATATAAAAAGTTTCTTCCTGGAATACCCCTTTAAGTCCGTAGAACCCTTGTTGATGTCCAAAAATTGAGATAGTTCTTGTGCAAAATACTGATCTTTCCCTATTATAGAGAGCCAGTGTGAATTAAACCTAACTATCCCCGGCTCCTTTTTAAGTTTCTTGCTAACATCTATCTGTAGTATGATCTGATAGGGCCCTTGGATAACAACTAATTTCTTTCACTAATCTTGACGCCTTTTCATTTCCCAGGAAAAGATCAATTCTTGATGCTGATCGATAAGACGAGCTATAACAGGTAAAGCATACGTCATCAAGGTCTATTAACTTGAGTTGAAGGGAAGAATTTTCTTTTTTCAGAGTCCATGTCCACTTGGTGTGCTTTTAACTCCTTTTTAATTTCTGGTAACACTTTTTCTGTATCAGAAATTCTCATTCTTATTTTATTTTGATCGTCCCTTATTAGAGAAATGTCCACTGCCAAGCTGTCCACGTTGCTTGTAAATTCTTTCAATCCCATATTACATTGTTTAATCTCCATAAATATATTTTCCAGCATTTGTGGGTCCTGCTACACCTCCCCTCCTACCACACTTTCTTCAATATGCAACGCCTCATATCTTGAGCCTGAACGTGTTGAAGTAGGAGAGATTGCCTTACGTTCTCTGGTTTTGCTAGTTTGTACCATCAGGGAGTGCATACATTTCTCTATTCTCCCAGTATTTTTCTCCTTAAGGGGAGACACCCCTTATTTTCTAGGCTTGGGGGCCAATTATGGGAGAGAGTTTAATATAAAAATTTGATGGATAATTGCCGTATGGCGTTTGGCAGCGTCGGAGTTATTTTTCATTCAGTTAAAAAAAATGAGAGTAATACAGTTATATAAAAGTAGAACACTCCGGCAATTTTTTGTCTATTTTAAACTGTGTCATATACCATATTGCATATCGTATCCTCGTTCAGGTAGCAGTGCACCACAGCAAACAAATACTTAATAATTCCCTTCAGCCTGTGCTCAATCTATATTTCCCAATTGTCAAGAAAACAGATCTGTTAGCAAGAAGATATTTACACCAGTTTACTAGTCCAGACATTATATTTTAGAGCTCAATTACAATAAATTTTCAGTCCGGAAATTCCTTAGTTATAATTATAATGAACAGCATACCCTTACAAGAGCTTCACCAAAAATGTACTTTTCCCAGAGTTCCTTCACCCTCCGTCCAGTAAAACTTCTTGTTCTGTGGGGTGGAGAAGGAGGGGTGAGAGAGTTCTTATAATTTCACCCCTCCACTAAATGCAATTATTTCAGCGTCCTCAGCATATCCATTCATCCCCATATGTCCTCAGTTGTATTAGAATATGTTATGCACATCTTACAAGCACCTTCACAATAAAAAAAGAAAAAACGCATTCAGCATAACCTGACCACTGAGCTGAATTTACTGGGGATGGCAGGGAGGGGTCCCTGGGGTGCCTCCGGCCATTACCAAAGCACCTCTTCCAAGCCGCCACCACCACCTAACTCCAGATGGCGGCAAGGAGACAAACACAATAGAGCTCCCGGCTGATGGTAGAGCGCTGCATCCTCTCTTATATGGTGCACGCAGCCCGGGGCTCCAGTCCTCCAGCACCTGCAAGTCATTCGCACATCTCCCCGGTCTTCCTGCCCCACAAGACATCTCCTTATCTCCTCTTCTCCGGAGCAGTCCCAGGGCTTACTTCCAAAGGATCCCCCACACAACACCCTCGACACCAGGCCAGACAGACAGCCGCAGGTCCCGGCCACAGCTCGCATCTTCAAGTCCGGAAGGACTCAGGGGCCCTGGCATCTCAGTCAGTCACAGGAGGTTGCTTGGCGGTGGAGGGGGGGGGGGATCAACAGAGTGATGGCTACCATGTCGTGCCTTCTGGGCATCCCCTTTCTGACATGACATAGCAGAAGGCTATCAAGGTAAGCAGTGGTGGCTAGATCAAGGGTTCCCTTTAAAGAGGGAAGCAGCAGCTCAACTGGAGGTGCCAAGTACAGGTGGAATATGAAGAGCAGCAGTAGCAGGAGCTGCAGTGCTGCAGGCCATACACAGGTGAGTTTCTACATAGTTATATTCCATGTATAAATAAATGATATATAGCACAATACATTTATTTTTACTACATGCTATTTAGATTCTGATATTCTGTCATTACAATTTGATAACTGTATGAAATCAAAAATTGCCCGGAAAGGTCACAAAAAGGGAATTCAAAGGCAACATTTCTGGAGATTTGTATGTATTTACAGTAGATGACATAAATGCTCCCAATAGCTTTTGTGCAGCACTGTAGCTGTGCCTTTTTGAAGACACTATACACATTCCAGAGCTATAGAAGTCACCTAGCCAGCATTCCATCTGAAGAATTTTCCCCACACTGGATCTATCCTTCACTTCACTCAGATTCCAAGGAATATTGTGCTGCATTTAGCTTTAAGTCAAGAGTGCCACATAGTGGCATTTCTATAGCAAGCATGTCTACAATGTACAGTGCATAATGCACATTTTCAGAGGAACAAATATGAAATCCAATATTAATGCTTTTTTTTTCTAAGCGTCATTCTTAGTAACAAAAAGAAAATACACTAAGTTACATTAATCACAAGGTAAGTATACAGCTTTACAAGCAGGAAAGAACTATTATTGTTATTAGTATTATCATTATGCAAAAAGCCTTTCTGCAGAGTGAAGAAAACTTTACATTTGCATAGAAACAGTGTATTATTAAGTCAATGTATTAAGCTGTTGTGTGCAAATTTAACTACAGATTTCATCCATTAACGTAAAATCCTTGTCAAATCCTCATAAAATCTGAGACTGAGACTAGAAAATTTAAAATATGGATTTTGATTAAAAACTTACCAATTGCAATAAAAAAGTAAAAAAAACACAGGAAATCAGCAACATATTATAGCTCAAAACCATTCATTTTTTTTCAGTATCAGGTATTTATAAGGTCCCTGATCTCTAAGTGTGTTTTTAGTGCCAACGTAAGTATATATAGAACTAAATAAAACCTGTCAGTTGGAAAATGGTTCCAAATCATAGGGCACAATTTCAAAACTCTAGGGCAGAGCTTTCCAAACTTTTCATGTTGGTGACACCTTTTTTAGACATTAGAAATAACTCCAACTTACCACTGCATATATTCTAAAAAAAAGTGCACAGATCTCTTGCGCAAGTGAAGAAGGCGATCCAGCACAAGTTTGTACATTAAAATAATCCTCCTTTTATTGAAACATATTAAAAGGTGACCACATCATATGCAATGGTCTCAAGCAGGTAAGATTTGACACGTTTCAACGTTATGTCTTAGTCAAAAATCATAATTCTTATGATGTTGCCCCCTTTAATATGTTTCACTTAAAAAGGGTTACTTGATGGACAAACTTTTGCTGGATCCCCTTCTTCTTATTAGACATTTATAGTTGTGTGGCACACTCCTCACCATACTGCCAATTGCACATATCATGTTGTGTGTACTGTGTTGTCCTGGGGAGGGACCAACAGTAAGGGAGCTCCACAGTGCCACAATAGTAGACTACAAATATAATAGCAATATTTATATAAGCAATACAAATGTGGTTGCAACCCCCTGTGCCATTTCATTACCTTCTGTGCCATTTCATCACCCCCTTCATCACCCTCAATGCCCCTTCATCACCCCCATGTGCCGTTTTATTTTACCCCTTCATCACCCCCTGTGTCATTTCATCCCCCCCACCCCACCTCCTGTGATTTTTCATTCCTCCCCCTTCATCACCCCTTTGCCATTTAATTTGAATACTGTTTGTACTGTTGTGCTAGACTATAAATAAATAAATAAATAAATTTAAAAAAGGGAAATAAAAAAGGGAAATAAATAAAAAAAAGTGTGTGACTCTTAGCCTTGACTAGACATTTAACAAATGCTCCAGTACATCATCCTTAATTTGACATTGCAAGAAGAAAAGAATGTCCAGCGCGGAAGCTCAAATGCAGGTGCGATCTTTATTGATTAACAGCAATTCACATGGACAGGCAGTGACGCATTTCGATCGTCTCAGCGACCTTAATGGCACTGATACATAGGCTATATTCCTTGGGTTGTTTTTATGATGGTGAGGTCTGCCCCAAACAGATGAATCCAATTTGTGAGTGGGCGGATAACACCTTCCACCGTACACAAAAACATAGACTAACTTGTCTAACAGGTATGGTTCTCACTTTTTTTTATTAAATAGCCATTGTTTAATATGCAATGTAAAACCTCCCTATAATCTATAAGAAGAAGAAACGAAAACAACATAGTCATAACACGTATCCCTAAAATCAATGTAAATACTGATCAGAAAATGCAGGGGTAACATGCTGAATACTTATAAGCAAACCATTACTATAAACACAAGTAAAAATGATTAAAAAACTAATCTACATCAACACAAATAAATACTTGGGTTCTAGTGGCGCAAAATTGGGCATGTGCACAGTATTTAATATAATAAAAATTACAAAACAAACATTGCTGTCAAAAATGCACACAAACAATCGCGTCAAAAGACCCTAATGGACCCTAGTGTTAGGATGAAAGGAGAGACGCAGAAAAGTAATTGGAGGAAAAGGGGGTACAACTGTCGGAATATGTGTAAATAAACAAAAAACACTACCTAAGTCAACTAATATAAATAATTATGATATAGAAAAAAAAAGTCTACATATACTCAGATACATCCCGACAGGAGTACACCCTCCTCAATATGGGAAATCTAAGAGTGTCATAATACGAAACATGCGATTCAGTAGTGAAGAATAACATCCTGCCTATTATTTAACCCGGCAGGACACCTACTATCGAGTCGTATGATCCAGAAGACTTCTCTGTCAAAGAGCTTCTGTTTGTGATCGCCACCTCTAATAGGGGCACTAACTCTCTCAATGACCTGCAGAAACAAACTTATAGTACTGCCACCATGCTTTTCTGCACAGTGTTGGCTTATTATGGAGACATGTCGGGATCTGAAATGACAGATGTCTGATAGATGTTTTCTAATACAAACTTTTAGGGTGGCAAGTTCTGCAACCATCATACTGTACATTACAGTCCCAACATGTCACCAGATTTACCACATAGGGGGTATTAGAATAAATATATTCCTTAATCCTATATACCTCTCCCCTAGTGGAGGAACAAAACTCCTTGGAGACTAACATTAGGCAGCAGCAGATACATTTGTTATGCCCGCATTTATACGTGCCAACACTCTGGAGCCAAGTGGGAGTTCTCTTAGTGTCTGATATGAAAAGGCTTGGTGAAACTTGTTGACCAATGGTAGGTGCTTTTTTCGGAACACAACGGTAGCCCCTGTTACGTATTGACCCAAAATTCTGATCACCCATAACTATTGGCATATATTTATGTATATTTTTCGTGATAGTTTTGTAATCAGTGTTATATTATGTTACGAAAGTAATAGGTTGACCATTTCGTTTGGGACTTTTAACCCCTTAAGGACGCAGGACGTAAATGTACGTCCTGGTGAGGTGGTACTTAACGCACCAGGACGTACATTTACGTCCTAAGCATAACCGCGGGCATCGGAGCGATGCCCGTGTCATGCGCGGCTGATCCCGGCTGCTGATAGCAGCCAGGGACCCGCCGGCAATGGCCGACGCCCGCGATCTCGCGGGCGTCCGCCATTAACCCCTCAGGTGCCGGGATCAATACAGATCCCGGCATCTGCGGCAGTTCGCGATTTAAATGAACGATCGGATCGCCCGCAGCGCTGCTGCGGGGATCCGATCATTCATAACGCCGCACGGAGGTCCCCTCACCTTCCTCCGTCCGGCTCCCGGCGTCTTCTGCTCTGGTCTGTGATCGAGCAGACCAGAGCAGAAGATCACCGAAAACACTGATCTGTTCTATGTCCTATACATAGAACAGATCAGTATTAGCAATCATGGTATTGCTATGAATAGTCCCCTATGGGGACTATTCAAGTGTAAAAAAAAATGTAAAAAAATGTAAAAGTAAAAGTAAAAAAAAAGTGAAAAATCCCCTCCCCCAATAAAAAAGTAAAACGTCAGTTTTTTCCTATTTTACCCCCAAAAAGCGTAAAAAACATTTTTTATAGACATATTTGGTATCGCCGCGTGCGTAAATGTCCGAACTATTAAAATAAAATGTTAATGATCCCGTACGGTGAACGGCGTGAACGAAAAAAAAAAAAAAAGTCCCAAATTCCTACTTTTTTAATACATTTTATAAAAAAAAAAAATAATAAAAAATATATTAAAAGTTTTTATATATGCAAATGTGGTATAAAAAAAAGTACAGATCATGGCGCAAAAAATTAGCCCCCATACCGCCACTTATACGGAAAAATAAAAAAGTTAGAGGTCATCAAAATAAAGGGATTATAAACGTACTAATTTGGTTAAAAAGTTTGTGATTTTTTTTAAGCGCAACAATAATATAAAAGTATATAATAATGGGTATCATTTTAATCGTATTGACCCTCAGAATAAAGAACACATGTCATTTTTACCATAAATTGTATGGCGTGAAAACAAAACCTTCCAAAATTAGCAAAATTGCGTTTTTCGTTTTAATTTCCCCACAAAAATAGTATTTTTTGGTTGCGCCATACATTTTATGATATAATGAGTGATGTAATTACAAAGGACAACTGGTCGCGCAAAAAACAAGCCCTCATACTAGTCTGTGGATGAAAATATAAAAGAGTTATGATTTTTAGAAGGCGAGGAGGAAAAAATGAAAACGTAAAAATTAAATTGTCTGAGTCCTTAAGGCCAAAATGGGCTGAGTCCTTAAGGGGTTAAGATCATCCTTGATGGCTGGCCTATTTATAGTCTACAGTTTATGGTGGAGTCCGCGACATGGTCGCCAAACGAGGGTGAGCTGGACTTTCTCTTCATTTCCATTAATTTGACATTGTTTTGTTGCAATTTTGGCGCACTTAAGTCACATGCTTTTTATGCAAAACCACACCTTTTTGGGCTAATTTGTTTAAAAAATAAGATCAGATTTACTCCAAAATTCTGGTGAAAACACTTTTATTTATTCCCCCACTGGTTCTAAACCTTCAGTACAGAGCACCAGGAGCAAGCGTCTCATATAATCTTCAATTGAAAATAAATAAGAGAGTCCATATACTGGAAAGACTGAACTGATTTAATACATATATCTCTGCTCTAAGTTAATGGGATGCTTTTTAAAGTGTAGCAGGACAAGCAGGGCTCTGTACACAGAGGAAAAGCAGGGCTCTGTGCACTGAGGACAAGCAGGGCTCTGTACACTGAGGACAAGCAGGGCTCTGTACACTGAGGACAAGCAGTGCTCTGTGCAGTGAGGACAAGCAGGGCTCTATACACTGAGAACAAGCGGGGCTCTGTACACTGAGGACAAGCAGGGCTCTGTGCAGTGAGGACAAGCAGTGCTCTGTGCACTGAGGACAAGCAGGGCTCTGTACACTGAGGACAAGCAGGGCTCTGTACACTGAGGACAAGCAGAGCTCTGTGCATTGATGACAAGCAGGGCTCTGTGCAATGAGGACAAGCAGGTCTCTGTACACTGAGGACAAGCAGGACTCTGTAGACTGAGGACAAGCAGGGCTCTGTACACTGAGGACAAGCAGGGCTCTGTACACTGAGGACAAGCAGGGCTCTGTACACTGAGGATAAACAGTACAGAATCGTATGTGCGTACGGTTCCATCCGGTTTGCACCATCCGGTTTTTGACTTTGCACATTTTTTTTTGGGGGGGGGGGGGGGAATTTAAATCAGTAAAACTTTAATTCATAATGGAGTGAAAAGTTTAAAACGCATACATTTTTTTCTTAAAAAACGGATGCAACGGGACCTCATTTTTCAAACCATATACGGTTTTTAACTGTATTCGGGTCAAAATTTGTACACACATTTTGATACAGTTTAGTCCAGTTTTGAGGAATCAAAAACCTGATACGGGAACTGTATTGCAAAAACGTGGTGTGAATGCACCCTAAGACTAATCAAAAATTTTGAAGGTTAAGACCCTGAGCAATCAGGAGATGAGAGAGAAGAAGTGTGGGTGTGGCATCCAAGAGCAGAGTCACTTATTGCTACTCAAAAAGGTTTACTGCTTTGTCTGAAGTCTCTCTCTAAAAGGCTAAAGCCCGTATCGCTCAGGTTTATTACATTACAAATGTACACTGCTCAAAAAAATTAAGAGAACACTTAAACAACACAATGTAACTCCAAGTCAATCACACTTCTGTAAAATCACACTGTCCACTCAGGAAGCAACACTGATTGAAAATCTCACATGCTGTTGTGCAAATGGAACAGACAACAGGTGGAAATTATAGGCAATTAGCAAGACACCCCTAGTAAAGGAGTAGTTCTGCAGGTGGTGACCACAGACCACTTCTCAGTTCCTATGCTTCCTGGTTTTGGTCAGTTTGGAATGCTGGCGGTGCTTTCACTCTAGTGGCAGCATGATACAGAGTCTACAACCCACACAAGTGGCTCAGGTAGTGCAGCTCATCCAGGATGGCACATCAATGCGAGCTGTGGCAAGAAGGTTTGCTGTGTCTGTCAGCATAGTGTCCAGAGCATGAAGGCGCTACCAGGAGACAGGTCAGCACATCAGGGGACGTGGAGGAGGCCAATAACCCAGCAGCAGGACCACTACCTCCACCTTTGTGCAAGGAGGAGCAGGAGGAGTACTGCCAGAGCCCTGCAAAATTACCTCCAGCAGGCCACAAATGTGCATGTGACCACTCAAAAAGTCAAAAACAGACTCAATGAGGGTGGTATAAGGTCCCGAAATCCACAGGTGGGAGTTGTGCTTACAGCTCAACACTGTGCAGGATGTTTGGCATTTGCCAGAGAACACCAAGATTGGCAAATTCACCACTGGCGCCCTGAGCTCTTCACAGATGAAAGCAGGTTCACACTGAGCACATGGGACAGACGTGGCAGAGTCTGGAGACACTGTGGAGAACGTTCTGCTGCCTGCAACATCCTCCTGCATGACCGGTTTGGCGGTGGGTCAGTAATGGTGTGGGGTGGCATTTCTTTGGGGGGCGTCACAGCCCTCCATGTGCTTGCAAGAGGTAGCCTGACTGCCATTAGGTACTAAGATGAGATTCTCAGACCCCTTGTGAGACCATATGCTGGTGCGGTTGGCCCTGGGTTCCTCCTAATGCAAGACAATGCTAGACCTCATGTGGCTGGAGTGTGTCAGCAGTTCCTGCAAGAGGAAGGCATTGATGCTATGGACTGGCCTGCTTGTTCCCCAGACCTGAATCCGCACATCTGGGACATCATGTCTCGCTCCATCCACCAACGCCACGTTGCACCACAGACTGTCCAGGAGTTGGCGGATGCTTTATTTCAGGTCTGGGAGGACATCCCTAAGGAGACCATCCGCCACCTCATCAGGAGCATGCCCAGGAGTTGTAGGGAGGTCATACGGGCACGTGGAGGCCTCACACACTACTGAGCCTCATTTTGACTTGTTTTAAGGACATTACATCAAAGTTGGATCAGCCTGTGATTTCCATTGATCATTTTTGTGTGATTTTGTTGTCAGCACATTTGTGATAGCCTAAGGGGTGTAGGGTATAGGGGGTGTAGCTGTGCGGGTATCAAAGGGTGCTTGTAAACCCTTGCTATTCGTGACATCAGGGTGAGGGCTCCTCTATAAAGCTTTCCTACAGGTAGATGATAATAGGTTTGAGGTAGATAATAATGGATTGTCCACAACCGGAGAGTTTCTGTAAACTGCGTTAACTTTTACTGAAGCTTTTCTGTACAAGTCATTAACATAACAGTCTCTTATCATAACAACAGCTTCCTTTGGAGATTGACGATAGTTGGGACTTTTGCTTTAGAAGTCTTTTAGTCTATTGCGCTGTTCCACTGGATTTAGGGGTATTAGTTGCGGTTCAGTAGTCACGCTAGCATTAGCAAGAATGATGTTTAAACTCACGATTTTTGGTTCTGCTGAGGCCGTAGGTTTTGAGGCCTAGCGTGTCTTTGAAAGTTGCCTAGCACACCGTCCTGTAAGTCCGGCATCCACGAGAGCAGCAACCCAAGAGAGCGATAATTTGACGCAGCCCCCTTATATGGGCAGGGGCTGGACTAACGCTAATTGGTCCAAACGGATGTCAATCACCGTTACAGAGATTTGTGGGTAACACGTGACCCAAGGACCTCCTAAGGTCCTGCAACATACAATAGAGGTTATTAGCTTGGTCACATGACTGGAGGTCCTGCGACTCTGAACAAGGTAAGTACTATACATTACTATAAATATAGATATAATTATTAATATATATATATGTATTAATATTACAGTTAGACTTAAGGAGAGGCGACTAGGGGCTGTCCCACCTGAACGTAGTTACTCTGACTTTGGGGACCTCTACACTAGGTACTGGATGCAATCCGGTACCGGGACAGCACACATTCAACTATGTAAATACGAAAGTATTTCATACGATTAGTTCATTTATTCAGATCTAGGATGTGTTATCTTAGTGTTCCCTTTATTTTTTTGAGCAGTGTATTTTCTGTGTTGAAATATAGTCTCTGCATGCACTAAGCCTCACATACTGTATGGGGAGATTTATCAAAACCTGTGCAGAGGAAAAGTTCACCAGTTGCTCATAGCAACCAATCAGATAGTTTCTTTCATTTTTAGCAAGGCCCCTGCAAATGAAGAGATCTAGTTTGTTGCAATGGACAACTGGGCAACTTTTCTCTGCACAGGTTCAATAAATCTCCCTCATAGATTTTAACCCCTTAAAGACTCATTGTTTTATCCTTTTTTCACTTTTGTTTTTTCCTCCTCACCTTCTAGAAATCATAACTCTTTCAGTTTTCCACCTACAGACATATATGAGGCCTGTTTTTTTGCACTACCAATTTTACTTTGTAATTAAATCAATCATTTCACCACAAAATCTACAGCGAAACCCAAAGAAAAAAAAATGTTGTGGGGGAAAAAACATGTTTTTGTAACTTTTGGGGGCTTCTGCTTCTACGCAGTGCACTTTTCGGTAAAATTGACACTTTATCTTTATTCTGTAGGTCCATACGATTACATTTATACTCAACTTATATAGGTTTGATTTTGTTTGACTTTGTTTAAAAATTATAACTTTTTGTACCAAAATTTGTATGTTTAAAATTGTCCTCTTCTGACCCCTATAACTTTTTTTTCTACAAATGGGAATGTTCCGTATACATTTTTTTATGTGTATATAGAGTGACAAAAAATATGCAATTCTGGATTTTGGAATTTACGTATACCCGATTTTCTGTGTGGTTTAATTAACATTATATTTTTATAGTTCAGACATTTACGCACGCGGTGATACCACGTTTATTTTTGTAACATAGTAACATAGTTCATTAGGTTAAAAGAGTCCATCAAGTTTTTTTTATGGGAAAAGGGGAATGAATAAAACTTTTATTAAGGAAGAAAAAATCTCATTCATTAAGATTTTTGTTATTACTTTTTTACACTATTTTATAGTCCCAATAGGGGACTATAACATGCTATCATTAGATTGCATACACTGTTCAATGCTATGCCATAGCATAGCACTGATCAGTGTTATTGGTGCTCGATTGCTCCAAGCTTCTGGGGATTCTCAGCTGATCGGGACATCACGATTTAACTGTGATGGTCCCATTCAGCTCTGCTGAGCTGCCGGGAGTGTTTTTTTTAAATTTATTTTAGGTGGCGCGATCAACTGTGATTGTGGTATCTGACATTACAACCATGTGAGCAGGAGTCAAATGTGTTTAGTACTTTGGAGGTTGCCTAACATTGCTAAATTAAGAATGTGTTAGTTAGTCCGCCAGGTAGGACGTCAATTGGTTGCACATCCCAGTCCCATTAAAGTATACCTGTCGTTAACAAAAACTTTTTATATAATGTAGATAATGCCATTATATGATTATTTGTAATATACATTGGTTAAAAATTTTTTATTTTTTTCCCTGAAGCTATTGCCCATGTGTCTGTTTGAGGAGTCCAAATACAGGAAGTATAGGTGGACAGTAGGAGGTGGGCTCTGTGCAGTGAGGACAGACAGGGCTCTGTGCACTGAGGCTCTGTGACATTCTCCTGTCTCTAACAGCTGAATGTATGACAAGCCAGGAGCCTGCACAGTGTCCAGCTTGTCACATCCTCACTTCCTGTATTTGGACTCCTCACAGAGACACACAGGTAAGAGCTGCAGGGCCCTTTCTTTTCTGGTAGCCTCCTAGTCTGACTGGGAGCACATGGTAAGTGAGCTTCTGCACCTATTTAACACTGGTGGGGTGCTGTGCATCGTCTGTTGCTGCCGTTGCAACGTGTTTGCGGGGAGGTCCTGGGCTTGGTTTGAGTGGCATTGGGGCTGCTCTGCCAGTAGGTCATTCCCCCTGTGGGCACTGGTGTTGCGGCAATGGTGGTTGCTGCCCAGTGCTACGCCATTTTATGCTAGGGACGTTAGGGACCCACTCTAAATAGGTGGCCTTGACGTGGTGAGTGGGCTTGTACTTTTTGATCAAAATGTATACTAACAACCTGTTAGTTTTTGAATTTATGCTGAGAAGCAATTAGATCAAAATAAACAATTTGTGGATGTGCGACCATGTCTGTTTTCTCTACTTGAATTCACAATGTTTCTTCTATCCCCTTCTTTTTTTTTTTTTTTTTCACTAGGTCTGCACTTTGCCCCACCCCCTAAGCCCAACCCTATATAAATGAGTAGGAAGCTGCTCAGAGCCCTTTCATTTCTGGTAGCCTCCCAGTCTGACTGGGAGCACATGGTAAGTGAGCTTTTGCACCTTGTTCACACTGGGGTGGTGCTGTACTAGATCAAAATACAATTTGTGGATGTGCGACCATATCTGTTTTCTCTACTTGAATTCACGTAAAAGCTGCAGGGACAGCATTTTTTTCACCCAAAAATATACAAATTTTGTAATCAATGTATATAACAAATATACATATAATAATATTATCTACATTATAAAAAAAGTTTTTGTTGACAACAGGTACACTTTAAGGGCCGCTTGCTTGACATCACATACAGGTACTTCTGGTGCGCTGAACATAACGTCAGCCGGCATCCATTAAGTCTGCCTGAGGACTGCAGTGCGAAGACCGTGGGTAGCAGCACTGATTGCTGCACGTGGGCCAGCCCAAGCCATAAGTTGCAACTTGAGCAGTCTGCGGGGGATAAATAAGGTAAAGATAAAACTTGCAGTACATGTGCCCGAGGAAGAAGCCGGACCAGCTCTAAAATTCATCGTACTTTATTAATAAACTGCAAGTTTTATTTTTTTCCTATTTGGTTCCATTTTTACATGATGGCGCTCAGATATAATTTGGTCTTGAGGACACAGGAAATGTTCATTTTTACATTTTTGTTTTTTTCCTCCTCACCTTCTAAGAGCCATAACTCTATTGTTATTCCATCCACAGAGCCATATGAGGGCTTTTTTTTGCGCAACCAATTATACTTTGTTATTTGACAATAAATATCATGATGTATTACTTAACTGAGAGAGTAGTGGGTGCATGATATGGCCTTCCTGCAGAAGTTGTAGCTGCAAGTACAGTGAAGGAGTTTAAGCATGCATGGGATGCTGGTGTTATTTAGGCTGGGGAGGGGCAGTAACAATAGTCCTTGCCCACCCTGGTAACATCAGGCTGTGGCTGTTAGGTTGGTATTTGGCTGAGAATAAAAACAGGGGAACCACGCACATTTTTTATTATTATTATTTAATTACTTATGGAAAAAAAGGCATAGGGTTCACGTATTTTATTTCTCAGCCAAGTAGCAACAGCCTTACGTTTCCTAAATGGGCGAGGACGATTGATACTGGCCCTCCCCAGCCTAAATAATGCCAGCCTGTTACTGCCTGGGCCATTTTTGACACCCCAGGCCTGTTGGTGCTAGCTCTTTCCAGCACCCCTGTGGCAGTGGGTACCAGGGTAATAATTGGGGGTTAGCGCCAGCTGTAATTGGGGCTAATGCTAAGCCCTGGCTTAGTAATGGACTCCATCTTTAAGACAGCTTCCACTACTGAGCCAATAAAGTAAATTAAAAAACATGACACATTTTAAAAACTTTTATTCCAAAAACCACTCCTCCACAAGCCCTTGTTAACCATTTTATTAATTGTAAACAAAAAAAACGCAGGTCATTATTGTAGCTCACCGAATTCAAAGTAGTCCTCTGCATACACAGATCTGTAATGAAAAGAAAAAAAGCCCAAGAAAAAAATGGTTAGTACTTTTATGGCGCTCTCCCCTGTGGAGAACACCCATCATGAAGGGTTTCCAAACAGGGAGCCTCCAGCTGTTGGTAAACTACACCACCCATCATTTCCAGACAGCCTTTGGCTGTCTGGGAATGATTGGAGTTGTAAATTAACAACAGCAAACTTCCAGTTAAGCACCAGCTGGAGTTTCACTGTTCCTAAACTACAGGGTGGGCCACCTTATTAAAATGGGAATGGTTGATGATATTAACTTCCTGTTTGTGGCAAATTAGTATATGTGAGAGGGGAAACTTTTCAAGATGGGTGGTGACCATGGTGGCCATTTTGAATCCAACATTTGTTTTTTCAATAGGAAGAGGGTCACGTGACAAACCAAACTTATGGGGAATTTCACAAGAAAAACAATGATGTGCTTGATTTTAACGTAACTTTATTCTTTGCTAAGTTATTTACAAGTTTCTGATAAACTTATAAAATGTGTTCAATGTGCTGCCCATTGTGTTGGATTGTCAATGCAACCCTTTTCTCCCACTCTTCACACAATGATAGCAACACCGCAGGGGAAATGCTAGCACAGGCTTCCAGTATCCGTAGTTTCTGGTGCTGCACATCTCGTATCTTCACAGCATGGACAATTGCCTTCAGATGACCCCAAAAATAAAAGTCTAAAGGGGTCCGATCGGGAGACCTTGGGGGCCATTCAACTGGCCCATAACGACCAATCCACTTTCCAGGAAACTATTCATCTAGGAATACTCGGACCTGACACCCATAATCTGGTGGTGCACCTTCTTGCTGGAAAAACTCAGGGAACGTGCCAGCTTCATAGTTACATAGTTACATAGTTAGTACGGTCGAAAAAAGACACAAGTCCATCAAGTTCAACCAGGGAATTAAGGGGTAGGGGTGTGGCGCGATATTGGGGAAGGGATGAGATTTTATATTTCTTCATAAGCATTAATCTTATTTTGTTCCAGGAATGTATCTAATCCTGTTTTAAAGCTGTTAAATGTTCCTGCTGTGACCAGTTCCTGAGGTAGACCGTTCCCTAAATTCACAGTCCTCACGGTAAAGAAGGCGTGTCGCCCCTTGAGACTAAACTTTTTCTTCTCCAGACGGAGGGAGTGCCCCCTCGTCCTTTGGGGGGGTTTAACCTGGAACAGTTTTTCTCCATATTTTTTGTATGGGCCATTAATATACTTATATACGTTTATCATATCCCCCCTTAAACGTCTCTTCTCAAGACTAAACAATTGTAACTCCTTTAATCGCTCCTCATAGCTAAGATGTTCCATGCCCCATATTAGTTTAGTCGCGCGTCTCTGCACCCTTTCCAACTCCGCAGTGTCCCTTTTATGGACTGGTGCCCAAAACTGAACAGCATATTCCAGGTGAGGCCGTACCAATGTTTTATAAAGGGGGAGTATTATGTCCCTGTCCCTTGAGTCCATGCCTCTTTTGATACATGACAATATCCTGCCGGCTTTGGAAGCAGCAGCCTGACATTGCATGCTATTCTGTAGTCTGTGATCTACAAGTACACCCAGATCCTTCTCTACCAGTGACTCTGCCAGTTTAATCTCCCCTAAGACATACGATGCATGCAGGTTATTAGTACCCAGATGCATAACTTTACATTTATCCACATTGAACCTCATTTGCCAAGTGGATGCCCAGACACTTAGTCTATCCAAGTCATCTTGTAACTTATGCACATCCTCTATAGACTGTACCGTGCTACAAAGCTTGGTGTCATCTGCAAAGATAGAAACAGAGCTGTTAATACCATCCTCTATATCATTGATAAATAAATTAAACAACAGCGGTCCCAGTACTGAACCTTGGGGTACACCACTAATAACCGGGGACCAATCAGAGTACGAATCATTGACCACCACTCTCTGGGTACGATCCATGAGCCAGTGTTCAATCCAGTTACAAACTAAAATTTCCAAACCCAAAGACCTTAACTTACCTGTCAGACGTCTATGAGGGACAGTATCAAACGCTTTAGCAAAATCCAGAAACACTATATCCACAGCCATTCCTCTGTCAAGGCTTCTACTCACCTCTTCATAAAAGCAAATTAGATTGGTTTGACAACTTCTATCCTTAGTAAACCCATGCTGGCTATCACTTATAATACAATTATCCCCTATGTATTCCTGTATGTAATCCCTTATAAGTCCTTCAAACAATTTACCCACAATGCACGTTAAACTTACCGGTCTATAGTTTCCTGGGGAAGACCTAGAGCCCTTTTTGAAGATTGGCACCACATTCGCCTTGCGCCAGTCCCTTGGCACAATACCAGACACCAGAGAATCTCTAAATATCATGAACAGGGGTACAGATATTACTGAACTTACCTCTCTAAGAACTCTTGGGTGTAGTCCATCCGGTCCTGGGGATTTGCTTACATTTATATCACTTAACTTACCTTGTACCATCTCTACATTAAGCCAGTTCAGTACATTACATGATGTGTTACCAGCACTGACCTGGCCAATGTCAGCTCCTTCTTCCATAGTGTATACAGAACTAAAGAACCCATTCAGTAGCTCCGCCTTCTCTTGATCGCCTGTGACAACCTCCCCATTATCATTATTAAGGGGTCCTACATGCTCTGTCCTTGGTTTTTTTGCATTTATATATCTAAAAAAATATTTAGGATTAGTTTTGCTTTCTTTGGCCACCTGTCTCTCATTTTGAATTTTTGCTGTTTTTATTACATTTTTACAGATTTTATTAAGCTCCTTGTACTGTTTAAATGTTATAGCTGACCCATCAGATTTGTATTTTTTAAAGGCTATTTTTTTGTTGTTTATTGCTCTTTTAACATCATGTGTCAGCCATGTAGGATTTAGTTTTAATCGTTTATATTTGTTCCCCTTTGGTATATATTTAGCTGTATAGTTATTTAGAGTTGATTTAAAGATGTCCCATTTACCTTCTGTATCAGTATTTGACAACACCTCCCCCCAGTCTATGTCCTGTAGTGCAGCCCTCAGCCCAGGGAAGTTTGCCTTTTTAAAGTTATATGTTTTTGCCTTCCCCGCCTGTCTTTGTTTTCTAAATTTTAAGTCAAAAGTAACTATATTGTGGTCGCTATGACAAAGGTTTTCCCGCACAGTTACATTACCAACCAGCTCTGCGTTGTTGGAAATGATCAGATCCAACAAGGCATCACTTCTTGTTGGGTCCTCCACAAACTGGCCCATAAAATTATCCTGCAATAAATTTAGGAATTGTCGCCCCTTTGTAGTTTTAGCCAACCCCGGACCCCAATCTATATCTGGATAGTTAAAATATCCCATTATTACCACTGTACCTGCCCGGGCGGCCCTCTCTATTTGTTTATGAAGCCGAACTTCTATCTCTTCAGTGATATTAGGGGGTCTGTAGATTACACCAAATACTATTTTTTCAGTATTTCCCTCCTTTTGTAATTCTACCCACAATGATTCCACATCCTCAGAATCATCACACACTATGGCATCGTTCACACTGACTTTCATACCACTTCTTACATACAGACAGACTCCATCACCTTTTCTGTTCATTCTATCCTTGCGAAACAATGTAAACCCCTGCAGATTGACAGCCCAGTCATGCGAGGAGTCCAGCCATGTCTCAGTGACCCCAACTATATCAATATGTTCCTCCAGTATCAAGGCCTCAAGCTCCCCAATTTTATTTGCTAGGCTTCTGGCATTTGTGAACATACACTTTACATTTCCATCCTTTATGTTATTGGGGTTAATGGGATTCAAGGGTGTAAGTTTTATTTTCCTATGAAGCTTATTCCTATTAACTATTCTAACCCCTCCCTCCGCTCCACCCCCAGGTACATTTATAATTCCCACCTCTCTATCTACACTATCTTCCCCCTCTTTGCTGTAGGTTCCCTCCCCCCAAGTCCCTAGTTTAAACACTCCTCCACCCTTCTAGCCATCTTCTCCCCAAGCAAAGCTGCACCCTCCCCATTGAGGTGCAGCCCGACCCTACGGTAGAGCCGGTAACCGACAGCGAAGTCAGCCCAGTTCTCCATGAACCCAAACCCTTCCTTCCTACACCAGCTTCTGAGCCACTTGTTTACCTCCCTGATCTCCCGCTGCCTCTCTGGTGCGGCTCGTGGTACTGGTAGTATTTCAGAAAAGACTACCTTGGAGGTCCTTGCCTTAAGCTTGCGGCCTAAGTCCCTGAAATCATTTTTAAGGACACTCCACCTACCTCTTACTTTGTCATTGGTGCCAATATGTACCATAACTGCTGGGTCCTCTCCAGCCCCGCCCAGCAACCTGTCAACCCGATCCACGATGTGCCGAACTCGTGCGCCAGGCAGACAACACACTGTTCGACGATCCCGGTCTTTGTGACAGATTGCCCTGTCTGTCCCCCTAATAATTGAGTCCCCCACCACTATTACCTGTCTGGCCTGCCCTGTACTCCTCCCTCCCTCCTTACTGGAGCAGACACCCCCCTGGCGGTCAGAGGCGGTATCCTGCTGCAGTTCTGCTAGCTCTGTATTCTCTTCTGTTCTGCAGTTCTGCTAGCTCTGTATGCTCTTCAGTGCATAAAAAGAGGGAAACACATAATCATGTAGCAATTTTGCATATCCAGTGGCCTTGAGGTTTCCATTGATGAAGAATGGCCCCACTACCTTTGTACCCCATATTCCACACCATACCATCAGTGACAGCTGTCACGCCCCCTCCCGTAGGCTTGCATTGAGGGGCGGAGCGTGACGTCACACGGGGCGGAGGCGTGATGTCACACGCTGCCGGCCCGGTGGTTGCCTGTAATCAGACCCGGAGCGAACACACTCCGGGGACTGATTACAAACGGGGTGCCGCGTGCAAGATCCCGGGGGTCCCCAGCGGCGGGACTCCCACAATCAGGCATTTTATCCCCTATCCTTTGGATAGGGGAAAAGATGTATAAGCACCGGAGTACCCCTTTAAGTATTCTGTAATGATTACCCCTAAATCCTTATCCTCATATATTGAGTTTAGGACTGTATCAAAAATTCTAAATGCTCTTAGACTTTTATGCCCACGGTACATTATCTTGCACTTATCCATATTAAATGTCACTTGCCAGACTACTGACCATTTTTCTAGTTTACCTAAATCATTTGTTATTTGGCGTATTTCTCCAGGAACATAAACCCTGGGTAACAGGGTAAGATGCTGTCGGACCTTTAGGTCTAAATGACCGCATCAAAAATTAACACATAATTATTTCCAATTCCAAAATAAAATCTATGCGCAGCACACAGGCACTGCTATGGGGTCTCGAGTAGCGCCCAGTTTCGCTAATCTATTTGTGGGCCTATTCGAGGAGCAAACCATCTACCCCCATCCCCTGTTTCAGAATTATATCTTTTATAAATGTTTTATTGATGATATATTTTTTATTTGGAAAGGCACTCCAGTTTTACTTGATTAATTTTTATCTGTTTTAAATACTAACAGTTGGGGTTTACATTTCACGCAAAATGTGTATAAGGACAATGCGGAGTTTCTTGATGTGGTAGTCTTCCTCAATGGTCTGGGTAAACTACAAACTAAGACGTACTTCAAGAAAGTTGATAGTAACAGCTACTTAGATTTTAAAAGCTCTTATTACAAAAAATGGCTGACAAATGTCCCTTATGGGCAATTCAAGCACATCAGACGGAACTGCACAACAAATGATGACTACACAGCCCAAAGTCAAATTCTTAAACAAAGATTTAAATAAAAAAAATACCCTAGATCTATTGTGGAGGCTTCCTACAAGAAAGCGAGCAATCTGCCCCAAAGCGAATGTCTTACCACTAAAACAGTTTCTATTCCTGACAACAAATGGTCAACTAACTTCATTACCACATACACCCGCGAACATAGTACTATTCAAAGGACCCTACAGAAGCACTGGCCCATTCTACTTGGCGACCCCTTCCTTAAAAACTCACTACCAACCAAACCCGGTATTACCTTTAGGAGGGCAAAAACACTGCGAAACATCCTAGCGCCAAGTAGACTTAGAACACCTATTACCTCGACCACCACATTCCTGTCGGTCAATGGAGTCTCCAGATGTGGTCACACTCGCTGCAAATGTTGCATTAGTATCAAGCACCGGGCTAAGTCCTTCACCTCTAGAAATACAGGTGAAAAATTCCCTATTAATGGCCTCCTGAATTGCTCCACACAATATGTGATCTACCTTCTCGAGTGCGCGTGTGGGATCCAGTATGTTGGCAGGACCATACGGTGCCTTCGGGAAAGGATCAATAAACACGGGAACAACACTGTCAACGGATTTGCCTACATAGTGTTTCGAGGCACCTTACACAACATCACAGACAGGACTTTGGTTGTATAACCATAACCCCCATCGAACATATACCAAAGGATAATCCACAACGTTTTATCACTCTGCGCAGATGCGATAATTACTGGATTTACAAATTACAGACCTTGGTCCCGTCTGATCTAAACAAACTTATTGAATGCTCTGTTGCCTCTCTGTTTCTCATTAGTCCTTATTTTATATTTTTATATGTTATATTTTTAATATTTTATATTCCTATGGGCCCTTTTATGCACAAACCATGAATTTTTTAGGTACAATTTTTACATATATTTTATACAAATTATGTAAAACACACTCTTATGATTTTTCTATACATTATTATATTGTTTTATGGATTTATATATAATTTCATGACTATAGTTTATTCTACCTCTTATTATCTAGTCCAGCATGTGCAGTTTTACTATACATACAGTTTTATGGTTTTTCTGATATGTTTTTATAAAAATATATGCACTTTTTATAATAATTCTATTTTTATTATATGCATCTTTATATAGAACCTATACTGCATAAGAGAATTATATTCAAGGGATCATCCTTATCGAGGTGTGCCTTGTGCAAGTCCACATAGTTTTCTACATGACTTAACACCTCAGCATACGAATCCAATCTATAGTATCCCCCTCAAATAGTGTGACATACTGAGACACAATATGTTTATATACACCCCTACACGGGTTACATACCATGCATCTGTAACTCCCATATGTGGGAGTCTATGTTGTATATGCACCATCTAGTTCAGGGGTTTTAAACATATCTGTGCCCCTTACAATACCTCTGGGCCGATGTCCTCTGATCACTATAACTGACACATACACCTTCCTGACACTGTCATTTATTCACTCATTCACCCCCCTTTTGTACTGGCCGGTATTTCCCCCCCACCCATCCATTGGGGTTTCTCTCCTCTTACACACACCATAGTGGCTGATAGTGCCACTACTGTGTGCCTTCTCTGCTTTCATCTACACATACGTGTCCACCCTGTGATATCCCCCTCACAGCACAAGCGGCTGACAGCGCCGCTGTAATGCGCTCAAACAGATCGCACTGTTTACTATGTGCGAGCTGTGTGAGCTCCTATTCGCTATGCGCGGCCACGTGATGGCCGCACATAGCAACGCGTCCCTGGCAACCCCAGCCACGGCGCTCCAGGAAGCTTCCGCCTGCTAGTAAAATCTGACAGGTGTGCACTTCCGCTCCTGCGCTCCTAACAGAGAGCTATGGAGGATTATGTACATCATTTCTGTTGCAATTAAGCACCTTACAAACTCATCATGCACCCATATTTTACGTATATGTGATATTGTATGTTTTTTCCTTTCCCTGCAATGTTATTGGAAATTGATGATGTCACAAGCCCCGCCCCTTACCTGTACTTTGGTGTTTTTTTATGTATATAAGTGTTAGCATGACTACTGTATAGCATCCTGATCTGAAGAAGGGAGGGCTCCTCCCGAAACGCGTCATCGCATGTTTTATTATTTTATTTCCTTTATCAAATAAAATTTGGTTCCGCTGTGGACCTTAAACTAAGCTTTGGTCCTACTCCATTTGTCTGAAAGAGCCGCAGCGCCATCTACCAAGGGTATTCTTCTTTCTTCTCTACAACTGAAGTTTGTGTCTGAGGAACCCACTGACTGTTGACTGGGGGTATCAGATGTCTCTTGGGATGAAATGGATGACCGTGTTAACCAACTGATGATGGCAGATGGGTTGCTGGTCGAAACACGATCGCTAGCTGATAATTGGAGCTCAGGCTCTCTCTCTGCGACTCCTGCTGCCGCTTGCCCCTAGTCTGCTGTGACCTCTGCCTGAGGAATTTAGGCCTCTGCCACTCCTCTGTGCACATCCTGGCACTTCTCTGCCTGACATACTTAGTGCGTATATGAGAGGAGTACAATATGCTCAAGTATGCTTAAAACAGTATTTGTCTACAACACCAGCCGGTGAGTACTTTTGGCTGGCTTTTAACAGTATCTAGGCCCTTAAGACTTTAACAGGAACAAAATAATACACCACTTAGATGTACGTATGTGGTATGCACTTATGAAAGGAAGACAATGCGCTCCAGTACCCTTAAAACAGTATTTGTCTACAACACCAGCAGGTGTATACTCTTGGCTGGCCTTTCACAGCATCTAGGCCCTTAAAGGGGTACTCCGCCCCTGGCATCTTATCCCCTATCCAAGATGTTAGATCGCCGCGGTCCCGCTGCTGGGGACCCCGGGGATCGCCACTGCGGCACCCCGCTATCATTACTGCGCAGAGCGAGTTCGCTCTGTGCGTAATGACGGGCGATACAGGGGCTGGAGCAACGTGATGTCATGGCTCTGCCCCTCATGACATCACGGCCCGTCCCCTTAATACAAGTCTATGGCAGGGGGCGTGACGACCACCACGCCCCCTCCCATAGACTTGTATTGACGGGGGCGGGCTGTGACGTCACGAGGGGCGGAGCCGTGACGTAACGATGCTCCGGCCCCTGTATTGCCCGTCATTACGTGCAGAGCGATCTCACTCTGCGCAGTAATTATAGCGGGGTGCTGCAGCAGCGATCCCCGGGGTCCCCAGCAGCGGGACCCCGGCGAACTGACATCTTATCACCTATCCTTTGGATAGGGGATAAGATGTCTAGGGGTGGAGTACCCCTTTAAGACTTTAACAGGAACAACATAGTACACCACTTAGATGTACATACAGGTTACACTTAATAGAGGACAATAAGCTTTTAGTGCTCTTTTCACCCTAACTGGCTGGCTACTATTAGCTTTTCAGTTGTTGTACACACCAGTGCTGCAGCACACAGTCGCTGTGTACTACACCCAAAATTGCACTTTCTCTCTCAATCTCACTCCCTTCCCTATCAGTGCTTCTAGGCGGGATTTGGGCTTGAGGTGAATTGCTGCTGTAAAAAAGCTTTTCTGTGCAACACAATGCTCTCTGTCCCTCTCTGTCTGCAATAGGATGCCGATGTGACTGGGAGGTGAAACACTTCTGTAAAAATGCTTTTCTGTGCAACACACACTGCTCTCAGTCCCTCTCTCTCTGTAATAGAACACTGATGTTACTGGGAGGTGAATCGTTACTGTAAAAATGCTTTTCTGTGCAACACACACTGCTGTCTGTCCTTCTCTCTGTAATAGAACGCTGAAGTGACTGGCTGCAAAATGGCTGCCGACTTTATTGGGCTGTGACATCACAGCGGTGGCTGGCTGCTGATAGACTGCATGCTGCATGTGATTCAGGGTCATCCTGCGGACCCTTGTCCCCCGCCTTCCCAGGATTACTTGCCCCATGTCCTTACATGTGGATCCGCCATTTTAGATGCCCTGGAGCCTGGACCGCACTAAATGGAGTTTAATGAAGCAATTGACGTGATCGAATCACGGCAATATACGGATCCGTTGTAAATCAAATTTTTCCTAAAAATTTGTAACAAATTCGGAATCGTCAGATTCAATTCGCTCATCCCTAATCAGAAGTTTTGAGTGAAGACATCTCTGAATACCTGTCTCCATGGCGTGGCAATACAAGCACCTAATTGCTGCAGCCATGTATACTGAGTTCCAGAGGGGATCAGAGCTATGAATGTGGTTGTTGTGGTGAATATTAAAGGGTACTCAGATGGAAAACTTTTTTTTTTTTTTAAATCAACTGGTGCCAGAAAGTTAAACAGATTTGTAAATTACTTCTGTTAAAAAAATCTTAATCCTTTCAGAACTTATTAGCTGCTGAATACTACAGAGGAAATTATTTTCTTTTTAGAACACAGAGCTCTCTGCTGGCATCACGAGCACAGTGCTCTCTGCTGACATCCCTGTTCTATCTCTGACATCTCTGCTCTAGACAGTTCCTAAAATGGACAGAGATGTCAACAGAGAGCTCTGTGCTTGTAATGTCAGCAGAGAGCACTGTGTTCAAAAAAGAAAAGAATTTCCAGCTAATAAGTACTGGAAGAATTAAGATTTTTTAATAGAAGTAATTTACAAATCTGTTTCACTTTATGGCACCACTTAATTAAAAAAAAAAAAAAGGTTTCCACAAGAGTACCCCTTTAAGTATTACTTATTTGTTATTTAAATACATACCATATCAATGGCCAAGTAAGTTAGAAAACCCCTTTAAGAAGTAAAAGTACAGTATACTGGATTGGTTTTTGTACCGAAAAAGAAGAAAAATAATAAGGCTTAAAATGTGTCATTCTGAAAGGCAAAATAATTATATATATATATATATATATATATATATATATATATATATATATATATCGTGTTTTATTTTTCCTGACATTAGTAGAACACAATTATTGCTCTGATATTTGCAAGAACATTTTATGGTCAGAATGTATCCACAGCCTCATACATATGTTTTGATTATACTTGGTGATGGGTAATTATATAAAGTATAGTAACTGAAGAGTGAGATACAGCCACCTCATATATATGTCATCATTTAGCATTGATGACAAAATTGACAAGCAAATTTCCCATTTAAATAATTTGTTCTTAAATGTTAAACTCAATGGGACTAAGTTTGCTCTAGTGTCTTACTATAGAAAATTATTACATTCACCTTTTTATGTGCAAAAATGTCACAATCCATCTGTATAAAATACCAATGAAGCACTTCACTTCTGCAGTTAGGTTTATAGTGACATGCATTTATTTTATTAAAAGGTTACAGTGTGATAATGATGCTTGAAAATGCTTGTAAACAATGGAAAGTGCACAAGGGCGGCCGGAAAACAAATTAAATGAAATACTGATTATAACTTGGTGACAGATGATCCTAAAACAGACACTAAAAACAAAATGAGACACACTGGATGTAGCCTGGCTCCCACTTCCATTTGTTCCACATTAACCCATTAACAACACATGACAAAAATGTACACAGTGGCGTAGCTATAGAAGGCACAGAGGGCGCACACTGCCCTAATTTTCCCTTGCTCTCCAGAAAGAGTGTAGTTGTAAGAGGGGAATGAAGAGAATGGGTGCTCATGTTGCCGCATACACATTGTTATAGGGAGCACCACCAGGTGGGCAGGGCTGTGGCAGCAGTAACACAAGGGACAGCTTCTCCTGGGCCAGACATGGGTAGTTGTAACACTCATGTTTCAGAAGACAGGAACACCGGTGGATGTGGATCCGCTGGACCCGTGTGGCAGAAGACTTGGACCTTACCAGGGAATGGAGTCTAAGGTGCCGCTGGTTTTCACCAGAGCCCACCGCAAAGCGTCATGGCAGGCGGCACAGTAGCGTAGTCAAGACGTAGCAGGAGTTCAGTAGGCAGGCGGCAGAGGAACAAGGTCAAAGTCACAAAGCAAGGGACCAGATACACGGTAAGGCAATACTGAGGAACGCTTTCTCTAAGGCACAAGGCAACAAAGATCCGGCAGGGGAGTGAGGAGGGTGGAGGAATTTATCAATGAGCCTCAGGTGAATTACACTATTGAGCATACTGGCCCTTTAAATCTTAAAGCTCTGGCGCCCGCCCGCCCTAGGGGATGGGGATACGAGTGCCAGAGCAGAGAGGCAGAGGTGAAGGCAGGAGAAACACCTGGAGAGTGACAGACTGGGGCTCGCATGTAGGCCCGTCGGCAGCAGGTAAGGGGACCATGCGCTCACGGCCAGCGTGTGCGGCCAGAGGGCATAACGTAACAATACCCCCCCTTTGGTCTCCCCCTCATTTTACAAGAGAGAGGAAACTCTTAAGAAGGTCACGGTCCAGGATATTCTCCTCAGGCTCCCTAGATCTCTCCTCAGGACCGTAACCCTCCCAGTTGACCAAAAAAATTTGTTTACCTCTCACAGTTATTGTTGCAAGAATCTGTTTCACTTTGTAGACATCAGAAGAGTCGGAGACAGGTGTGGGGACAAGATTCTTCTGAGAGAACCGATTTATGACAAGAGGCTTGAGGAGAAAGATGTGGAAGGAATTGGGAATACGTGATGTAGCAGGTAGACGTAGCAGGTAGACGGATAGAGTTTGTAGGAGACAGGATAGATTTTTGTAGAATCTGGAAGGGACCAAGGTAGCGGGGACCAAGCTTGTAACAAGGGATCTTGAAGCAAATGTACTTGGATGAAAACCACACCATGTCACCAGGAGAGAAGGAAAGAGGAGGTCTTCTACTTTTATCCGCTTGCGCCTTCATGCGTGAAGAAGCCTGGGATAACGACTGTCGGGTCTGTTGCCAGATGGTGGAGAAGTCACGGACCAGCTCATCAACAGCAGGCACACTGGAGGAGACTGAGAGAGGAAGAGAAGAACGGAGATGGATTCTGTAGACAATAAAAAAGGAGGACGACCTTGTGGACTCGGAATCCTTATGATTTTTTGGATATTCAGCCCAGGGGAGAAGGTCGGCTCAATCATCTTGGCGAGCTGAAACAAAATGCAGAAGAGAAGTCTCAAGAATTTGAGTAACCCTCTTCACTTGACCATTGGACTGAGGGTGGTAGGCCGAGAAGAAGTCCAGATTGATGTCCAGACCATGTAAATGAAAGACATGTAACAAGAAGTACTTCGCCAGCTGCGGGGCAGAAGGAAGACCTGGTAGAGGAATGAAATGAGCCATCTTGGAAAACTGATCTACAATGACCCAGATGACAGTGCTATTATGAGATGGTGGGAAATCGGTGATGAAATCCATGGTGATATGGGACCAGGGAGTCTCTGGAATGGGTAAAGGCTGTAAGAGTCCTGCAGGTTTCTGTCGAGGAGTCAGGAGCGGCAGGATTCAAACGGTCAGGAGGAATAATATGCCTAGGCGTGGAGTCAAAACCAATGACGTCAGAGGACCTGGAGAGAGCATCAGCCCTGATGTTCTTGTCTGCTGGTGAATTAAGAAGTTGAACCTATAAAAGAACAGTGACCATCTTGTCTGGCGAGGGTTAAAACGCTGAGCAGACTGAAGGTATAGAAGATTCTTATGGTCGGAGTAGATGCTGACCGGATGAGAAGAACCTTCCAATAAATGTCGCCATTCCTCCAAAGCTAGCTTGATAGCGAGGAGTTCACGATCTCCAATGGAGTAATTCCTCTCAACCAGAGAGAATGTCTTGGAGTAGAACCCACAAGTCACACTCTTGCCCTTGGCCTTTTTCTGAGTGAGGACGGCAACTGCTCTAATAGATGAGGCATCAACCTCCAAAGCAATGGGTCTGCACGGGAGCAGAGGCAAATGCAGACTTTAAACGGGAGAAGGCCTCTTCAGCCTCTGGAGGCCAAGATTTAGGATTATTCAGGAAACAATAAAAAGAACTCCAAGATTTGCACATCACATGTGCACATCAGAGGCAAGACTCGTTTCGGGTCACTGCGTATCCTTTTTCAATTGCAGATGTACCTACATCTGCAATTGAAAAAGGGTACGCAGTGACCCGAAAGCGTCTTGCCTCTGATGTGCCTGTAAGACTATCTTTGATCAATAAATATGGTTTTACTTGAATAAGAACGGAACATTGCCTTTACTGGAACAGCGCCAATCTTGGAGTTCTTTTTATTGTTTCCTGAATTTGCCTATTTCTGGGCCCGTTTATCCGGTATCCAGCATCCACTCCTCTGGCTTGCAGTTCCCTGGTACCCCGCTATTTTGGGTGATATGCACAAAAACCAAGAGGTGTAAAAGGTGAGAGTCCATTTTCAGATTGTCACCCCACTCTATATCCGCAGGATTACACGAGGCGCTGTCCTCTCTTTTTTCTCTTTTTTTCCCTTCTCTTACCCAAGATTTAGGATTAGATGCCTTCTTAGTGAGAACCACAATAGGAGCAACCAAGGATGAAAACTGTGGGATAAACTGACGATAATAGTTAGCGAATCCCAGAAAGCGTTGAATAGCACGTAGGTCCGAAGGACGAGGCCAACCAATACTGCTGACAGCTTATCAGGATCCATCTGTAGGCCCTGATGAGAGACAATGTAGCCAAGAAATGGAAGACTAGATTTCTCGAACAGGAATTTCTCCAGTTTGGCATAGAGATGATTCTTCCGTAGTCGCTGAAGAACCAGACGAACAGGAGAACGATGCTCCTCTAGGTTGGAAGAGAAGATCAGGATGTCATCTAGGTATACAACAACAAAGATGTAGAGAAGATCAGTAGAGAAGATATCATTGACAAACCCTTTAAAAAAGTCTGGAGCATTGCAGAGATCAAAAGGCATTACAAGTTACTCAAACTGTCCGTCACGAGTATTGAAGGCCGTTTTCAATTCGTCTCCCTTGCGGATACGAATGAGGTTATACGCACCGTGTAAGTCCAACTTGGAAAAGACCTTGGCACCACGTAGATGGTCAAAAAGTTCTGAGATAAGAGGTACAGGGTAAAAGTTCTTGACCGTGATTTTGTTAAGTCCCCTGTAGTCAATACCTGGACGGAGTGAGCCATCCTTCTTCCCTACAAAGAAGAAACCTGCTCCAGCAGGAGAAGAGGACTTACGGATTAATCCCTTTTGGAGATTCTCCTGGATATACTCAGCCATGGCTTTGGTCTCAGGAACCGATAGAGGGTATATCCTTCCACAAGGAGGAGTGCAACCATGCAGAAGATCAATAGGGCAGTCGTAAGGACAATGTGGATGCAGAGACTCAGCCTGTTTCTTGCAGAAAATGTCAGAGAAATCTTGGTAAGGTGGCGGCAGGCCAGGTAAAGGAGGAAGACGAGAAACAACTTTACGCAGAACTGGTTGGAGGCAAAAATGTTGACAGGATTGTCCCCAGCGAATAATTTCTCCAGTTCTCCAATCCAGTTGCGGGGAATGGCGTTGCAGCCAAGGAAGACCAAGAAGAATCTCGGAAGTACAGTGTGGCAGAACATAGAATTCAATCTTTTCTTTATGCGATACTCCCACTTGCATGACGAGAGATTCAGTACCGAAGTTAACCTTACAGTCCAGATTTTGTCCATTAACATATGAGATGAACAAGGGCTTGGCAAGCCGAGTAAGTGGAAGATGATACTTGTGGACTAAAGCTGCATCAATAAAGTCACCTGTTGATCCAAAATCCAAAAATGCTGTAGCACTGAAGGAAGACTTGGCTGAAGCGAAGACTTGTACAGGAATAGTTAAGCGTGGAGAGGTAGTTTTCACACCCAGAGATGCCTCTCCCACGTACCCTAGGTGCGGGCGAACTGTACAGTCCTTGAGAAAGTGCTCTGGGCTAGCACAATACAAGCACAAATTCTCATTGCGTCGTCGTGATCTCTCCTGTTGCGTAAAACGAGAATGATCTCCTTGTATAGCCTCTTCGGCAAGAGGCGCAGGAAACTGAAGAGGTGGACGTTGAAACATGGGTGTCAGGTGGGCAGGTTCCCTCTCTAAGTACAGTTCCTGTTGTCTCTCAGCAAAACGCACATCAATGCGTGTGGCCAAGTGGATAAATTCTGTCAAAGAAGATGGAGGATCACGTGCTGCAAGGGCATCTTTAATCATCTTTAGTCCTTTTTTGAATGTGGCACACAAGGCCTCATCATTCCAGGCAAGTTCTGAGGCTAGAATGCGGAATTGAACCGCGTAGTCACCAACGGTAGAATTCCCTTGACAGTGGATCAGCAACGCTGTCTCAGCTGAAGAGGCACATGCGGGTTCCTCAAAGACACAGCGAAATTCTGCCAAGAAGGCCAACAAATTGGAGGATACTGGATCACCAAGGTCCCAAAGGGGTGTAGTCCAAGCCAGGGCTTTTCCGGACAGTAGACTAATTGTAAAGGCCACCTTATTACGTTCCGTCGGAAACAGTTCAGACATGAGCTCCAAGTGCATGGAGCACTGTGTAACAAAGCCTCGGCATGACTTGGAATCCCCATCATACTTGGGAGGTAAAGGTAGGCGTAGCTGGGAGCCACAAGACACTGCAGGAGCTGGAGGTGGGAGTGGGCCAGATTGTGGTACCTGCTGCTGTTGTAAGGCCAAAAGCTGTTGCATCATGGCTGAAAGTTGAGAAAATTGCTGCGCCTGTTGGGCCAACTGCTGTGACTGACGTACCACAACAGAGGGAAGATCCGCGAATTCAGGCAGGGGTACCTCAGCGGGATCCATGGCCATATCTTACTGTGACAGAAGACAGGAACACCGGTGGATGTGGATCCGCTGGACCTGTGTGGCAGATAACTCTGACCTTACCAGGGAGCGGAGCCTATGGTGCCGCTGGTTTTCACCAGAGCCCACCGCAAAGTGGGATGGACTTGCTGCGGCAGGCGGCACCCAGGTCGCTACCCCTGGCACGGCTCAACCACACAGGCGGCTGAGGAGATGCGAGGCACAGGAGGGATAAGGCAGCTAGTAGTCTGGGTAGCAGAAGGTCAGGGCAGGGGGCACAGTAGCGTAGTCAAGACGTATCAGGAGTTCAGTAGGCAGGCGGCAGAGGAACAAGGTCAAAGTCAGAAAGCAAGGGATCAGATACACGGCAAGGCAATACTGAGGAACGCTTTCTCTAAGGCACAAGGCAACAAAGATCTGGCAGGGGAGTGAGGAGGGTGGAGGAATTTATCCTGAGCCACAGCTGAATAACACTAATGAGCGTATTGGCCCTTTAAATCTTAAAGCTCTGGCGTGCGCGCACCCTAGGGGACGGGGACACGCACGTCGGAGCAGAGAGGCAGAGGCGGAGGCAGGAGAAACACCCGGAGAGTGACGGACTGGGGCTCGCATGTAAGGGGACCATTCGCTCATGGCCAGCATGTGCTGCTGGAGCGCATAACGTAACAGTAGTAAATTAACACATACCAATGTCAGGTTTACGAATAACTGTCTTTACTGAGCTGGGTGCAGATGGTAATACACGTACAGCTTGCTTTAGGTAACAGAGAGTTACTTGGGAGCCCTGTTGCCTTGCTGGGACTTGTGGTGCTTACACCAAAACAGATTTATACTGACTTGTGAGACGGAAGGATGAATCCTGGTAGCTAGACTTTTCCGCAGGGGCATGAACTTTCTCCTTGAGAGAAATCCTTGCAGGATGACCAGTTGAGAGATTATATTTGAGATAGGCCTCTCCTCAGAGCACACGACACACAGGACACCTGAGCTAAGCTGTTGCTCTGCAGCCACACTAGAGTGAACTGCCAAACTCATCCCCCCACTACACTATACAGGGAAACTTTAGGGGTTCCCATTGGCAGGCAGAGTCAAATGGGGTTCCCTGCTCTCAATTAAAGGTACATTAACATGGAAAACATATATACATATAACAGTAATAGAATTAATTTAAGAAAGTATATTATTTGACATTATAATATACACATAATTGATTTGACTGTGAAACTCTGGAGGGTCTAACAGCTTGTTCTGCAAAGCTTCCCAAGACAGTCCAAAGCCACAGGACAGCTATTGGGGTTGGGACACCAAACAGGCAGCAACAGCAATGCAGGGCAGATGCGCTGGGACCTGTGTGCCAATCACACAGCGGTCCTAGCACTGTAGCACTCAGGGCATAGCAATCCCCTCACCACGCCTATCTGACTGTTGCTTGTTGGCTGTATACAAAAGCTTTTTTTTGGGATCATAAAACCTGCAATGAAGTAGATAAAGGGTTTGTGATGGACCCACAGAAGGTATCAATGATTCTGTCCTACCAATCTACATTTAAAAAAAAAGGTTTTTGGGCTTCACTAAATGCTACAGTACATATAGGGCTGTTTGTCTACAGTAAATCCCCTCAATGATATGAACCACAATGATGGCAATCCAGATGTGTGGTCCCCATTGCGATACAAGCATTTAACACCCTAAAAGTGCCTTTGCCCCAGATTCCATTCAGGTTAATCTGAAACCAGTCCTCTTGTTCATACTCAAAGTTAATATGTTTGAGAAAGGAGTAGGCTCTCTCCTGTCTTAACATCATAGCCCAGGGAGCATTCTTGTGGATTTCTATCAAAGAAACTTTCTTCAGCAGAATGCAACTAAGAAAGAGAACTGTTGGCCATAATTTTGTTTCCAAAGGAGTGGCAGCACATGCTTGAAGGTACTACTGTATATATGTACTCTTATCTACCTCTCTGAGGACAAACAAGTATCTCTATGACAGGCTAGGTGGGTTCTCTTCTTTTAGCATTTCAATTATGTGATCTAATCTCTTTCACTAAGAATGGTAAAGCTGATACCCTGGCTCGCAAATTTTCTTCTGAACTAAAGGAAGAGAATGTCAATCATACCTGTTGATCATACTCTATCCACTATATGTACCAGTCTCACTTTTCTGTTGGGTGCACAAACTCTCACCACAAAAAGCTCTGCTCCTAGGCAAAAAGTGTGCTTTGTGCCTGAAACATTTTGACTCCTGTTATATATCTATCTCTGCTAGTACCCTGAGTGAAATCTATTCTTGTGGGTCCTGTTCCGTGAATTCTGGTTATCCTGGAGTGTGTCTTTAATGTCCTCATGAATCCCTCTCATGACACATCTTCACTGGCTTTGTGTCTCATGATAGCTCTACTTGGAATAGAAAGGAACTGTACAAAAAAGATGGTTTGCAACGAATGTACTCAGTGAACAATTCCAATTGCCCCCCGAAACAATGCCAGAACATGTCAGTAGCACAGAGGTTAAGAAATGACAAGCTCAGCGTCCTGTCTACAAATGCCCGCAGTTTAGGTAATAAAATCAATGAACTTGGGTCTATAATGGCATCTGAGAATGTAGATTTAGTGGCTGTTACTGAGGACCGGGGTTTTTTCCGTTTTTGCATTTTCGTTTTTTGCTCCTTGCCTTTAAAAAATCATAACTCTCATAACTCAATTTTGCACCTAAAAATCCATATGATGGCTTATTTTTTGCACCACCAATTCTACTTTGTAATGACATCAGTCATTTTGCCCAAAAATCTACGGTGAAACGGAAAAAAAAATCATTGTGCGACAAAATTGAAAAAAAAAACGCCGTTTTGTAACTTTTGGGGGCTTCCGTTTCTACGTAGTACATTTTTCGGTAAAAATGACACCTTATCTTTATTCTGTAGGTCCATACGATTAAAATGATACCCTACTTATATAGGTTTGTGTCACGGATCGGCAGGCTGGAGGTGGATCCTCTGTGTCAGAGAGGGTTTGGCGTGGACCGTGTTGGTGGACCGGTTCTAAGTAGCTACTGGTTTTCACCAGAGCCCGCCGCAAAGCGGGATGGTCTTGCAGCGGCGGTAGCAACCAGGTCGTATCCACCGGCAACGGCTCAACCTCTCTGACTGCTGAGATAGGCATGGTACAAGGGATAAGGCAAGAGCAAGGTCGGACGTAGCAGAAGGTCAGGGCAGGCAGCAAGGATCGTAGTCAGGGGCAACGGCAGGAGGTCTGGAACACAGGCTAGGAACACACAAGGGAACGCTTTCACTAGGCACAAGGGCAACAAGATCCGGCGAGGGAGTGCAGGGGAAGTGAGGTATAAGTAGGGAGTGCACAGGTGGAAACTAATCAAGCTAATTGGGAAGATTGGGCCAGGCACCATCATTGGTGCACTGGCCCTTTAAATCTAGAGAGCTGGCGCGCGCGCGCCCTAGAGAGCGGAGCCGCGCGCGCCAGAGCATGACAGCCGGGGATCGGGACAGGTAAGTGACTTGGGACGCGATTCGCGAGCGGGCGCGTCCCGCTGTGCGAATCGCATCCCCGACGGCCATGTCAGTGCAGCGCTCCCGGTCAGCGGGACTGACCGGGGCGCTGCAGGGAGAGAGACGCCGTGAGCGCTCCGGGGAGGAGCGGGAACCAGGAGCGCTCGGCGTAACAGTTTGATTTTGTCGGACTTCTGGAAAAAATCATAACTACATGCAGGAAAATTAATACGTTTAAAATTGTCATCTTCTGACCCCTATAACTTTTTTATTTTTCCGTGTATGGGGTGGTATGAGGGCTAATTTTTTGCGCCGTGATCTGAAGTTTTTAACGGTACCATTTTTGCATTGATAGGACTTATTGATCATTTTGATATAAATGATATAAAAAGTGACCAAAAATGCACTATTTTGGACTTTGGAATTTTTTTGCGCGCACGCCATTGACCGAGCGGTTTAATTAATGATATATTTTTATAATTCGGACATTTCCGCACGCGTTGATACCATATATGTTTATTTTTATTTTTATTTACACTGTGTTTTTTTATTGGAAAAGGGGGGTGATTCAAACTTTTAATAGGGGAGGAGTTAAATGATCTTTATTCACTTTTTTTTTCACTTTTTTTTTGCAGTGTTATAGGTCCCATAGGGACCTATAACACTGCACACACTGATCTTCATCATTGATCACTGGTTTCTCATAAGAAACCAGTGATCAACGATTCTGCCGCATGACTGCTCAGGCCTGGATCTCAGGCACTGAGCAGGCATTCGGCGATCGGACAGCGAGGAGGCAGGTAGGGGCCCTCCCGCTGTCTTGTCAGCTGTTCGGGATGCCACGATTAGCCGCGGCTATCCCGAACAGCCTGACTGAGCTAGCCGGCAACTTTCACTTTCACTTTTAGCCGCGCGGCTCAGCTCTGAGCACGCGGCTAAAGGGTTAATAGCGCGCGGCGTTATATCAGGAGAGCAGGACCAAGGGCGTACCTGTACGCCCTTGGTCCTTAAGGGGTTAAAGGGGTAGTCCAGTGGTGAAAAACTTATCCCCTATCCTAAGGATAGGGGACAAGTTTGAGATCGCGGGGGGTCCGACCGCTGGGGCCCCCTGCGATCTCTCTGTACGGGGGCTAGGCTCTCCGGCCAGATAGCGGGTGTCGACCTACGCACGAAGCCGCGGCCGACACGCCCCCTCAATACATCTCTATGGCAGAGCCGGAGATTGCCGAAGGCAGCGCTTCGGCTCTGCCATAGAGTTGTATTGAGGGGGCGTGTTGGCCGCCGCTTCGTGCGGAGGTCGACACGCCCCCTTCCCGCGGGCTGTCAGGGCTCTGTACGGGAGATCGCAGGAGGCCCCAGCGGTCGGACCCACCGCAATCTCAAACTTATCCCCTATCCTTAGGAGAGGGGATAAGTTGTTCACCACTGGGTCACCACTGGACTACTCCTTTAATGAAAGTAATGACTGGGACATATCCATACTCTTTATACAGAAGAGACAGAGAAGGCAAGGAGGAGTGGCCCTATATGTGAAAGATAGCATAAAATCTAACCTAATACAAGTTAGTGAGGCAAACATAGAGTCAGTTTGGGTTACGTTGCAGTTTGGTAATCAGACGGTAACTCGTGTAGGTGTGATATATAGACCACCTGGCCAAGTAAAAAAATTAGATGATCTACTAGTTGAAGAAATAGCTAAAATGACAATGAAAGGAGAAGTTATCATTATGGGAGACTTACATTTTCCGGATATGAACTGAAAAAAACTAAATAACTAGTTCTGTGAGGAGTACATATATTCTAAATTCCCTACTGGAATTATCACTACAACAAAAGGCTGAGGAGCCAACCTGGAGGGAGGCCATTTTGGATTTGGTATTCACAAATGGGGATTTGGTATATGATGTAATTATAGGCGAAAGCTTGGGATCTAGTGATCACCAGTCAGTGTGGTTTAACCTCCTGAGCAGTTAATTTTCGGGGTTAATTTTCCCTGCCAGGAGCGGTAACCCCGAGTCACGCTCGGGGCAGAATCGCAGAGTTACCAGCCGGGCTGCACGATATATCGCAAAAGCAGTGCGATATAGCGATACGGCCCCCGGGAAAACATGCGATTATCTGCTCTGGTCGGCTCCCGTGGCGGGGGCCAGCCAGAGCAGGTAAAGAAAAATACTAAAAGTCAGTGTTTCCCCACCAGGGGGCCTCCAGCTGTTGCAAAACTACAACTCTCAGCATGCCCGAACA